>NW_024412377.1:7397305-7422281 GCF_014898765.1 Herpailurus yagouaroundi | reverse complement strand
TTTTTAAAAAACAAAGACAATCTCAAAACTTGGAAATGGAAAACGGACGGCTTAATGTCCTTGCCTTCCAATGTCAGTGTCATGCTGGGGCTCTAACCCTCGGGGTGCAGGCTGGGGCAGGGGGCGCCTTCATTTCATTGAGATATTTGGCAATTCTGTGAGGGGAAGGGGATGATGTGCAAAACCCAGTGACGTCAACGATTCTTATGTGACAGCAGCTGAGGTTAATTTCGTCTGCTAGGGATGCAAATGATTCCTGTCTGGTTGCAAAGATAATCGAGACTGTCTGGATGATCAGTTTTATTGCCTGGGAGGTTGTTGACCAGGTTTCTGCCCACCTATCTTAGCAATCCTTCTCCAGTGCTTTGGTCTCTCAAAGGGTCTCTCATACCCTTTCTTTTAACCGGTGCCATCATCCTAGTTAATGAATGTTAATAGGAGACTTGTGGTTTTGCCTTTTTGAAAATTCTACTTTGAAAAGAGACGCATAAAATATGTGGACCTTATTTGGATCCCGTTTCCCAGAAAGCCCGTTGCAAAGGTATTTTTAGGGAGACGGAGGGCATTTACCGGTGGGTCCAGGTATTAGATGACTTTTATTAAGAAATAATTTTAACTTTCTCAGATGTGAAGATGGCGTTGTGGTATGAAGGCCAATGATAATCTACTGTGTGTGACAAATTACCCAAACCATAGTAATTTATTTTATTTTATTTTATTTATTTTATTTTATTTTATTAACTAAGTTCTATGCCCAACGTGGAGCCTGAATCAACAACTCTGAGATCAAGAGTGACAATGCCCCACTGACTGAGCCAACCAGGCGTCCCCAGATGATAGTATTTTAAATGTAGGCTTCTTGTTTTTTAGGTGCGGCACAGTCAACAGATCGGGAGGTGACTGCCATTGGGAAGGCAGTTTGTTATACATCCCCAAAGAAGGGAGTACATCACGCCTCAGGGGGGCCACATGGGGAAGTATCAGGGTCATCCAGGAGGCAGAGGGAGTGGGAGAGAATATGGGCCAGGGCCTTTACTGGGGTTTCCGCAGGAAGGAATGGGCAAGACACGGAAAGCAAGTTGAAGATTGGCCAGTCTGAATAGTTTCGATGCGCTCTGGGGCCTGGGGATACCTCTGGTTGTGTGACACTGGCCCTGGGGTGATGAGTGCAGGTGGACAGTGACCCAGAGTGTCGGGGCCCCGGGAGAGTCCAACAGGGAAGTGACTGGAGCACAGGCTCTGGATCGGTTGGTTTGCACAGGAAAGGTCTGCACTGTCTCTGGGAATTGGCTTAGGCCTGGAAAGGACACCCTCTCCAGGGTCAGCAAGGCTCCGCATGTCAAAGTATCAGGGACGGATGATTAATACACACAGTGATTTAAAGTTATTTTTCGTATTTCATACAGTTTCTAAGGGTCAGGATCTGGGAGTGGCATAGCCAGGTGGTTCTGGCTCCAAGGTCTCTTAGGAGGTTCCCGTCAGGATGCTGGCTAGAACCACGGTCATCTGAAACCCGCCTGGGGCTGGATGGTCTGTGTCCAAGGTGGCCTAGGCATATGGCGTTGGAAGGAAGCGTTGGCTCACGGCTGGTTTCGGCCAGCAGCCTTGCTTCTTCACCATGTGCGCCTCTCGATGGGACTGTCGGCTTCTGTCACAGACAGAGAAACGCAGAGGGAGCGAACGAGAGAGGAGTAAGCCACACTTACAAAAATACATTAACATCAGCAGAACTGTCACTTCTGTCGTGTGCTACGGGTCACGCAGACTAGCTGTGGCGCGCTTGTGGGGGAACCCGAGTCCTGGGAGGCGTGGGTCAGTGCCAGCCGACTCACAGACGGCGGCAGTCCGCGAAGATTCATACCCTCCCCGTGTGCAAATAAGTCAGTCCCTTCCAGAGTCCCCGGACGTGTCATGTTCTTATAGCATCTAGCTCCACGTCCAGAATCTCATCATCTAACTCAGGCCTGGGTGTGATTATCTCCCCTTAGATACGCTTCCTCCAATACAGGTCTTCTCGATAAATTGTCTGTCCCATCCCCTGTGTATTAGTCAGAATGGGTTGCTATAACAAAATACCACAGACTCGAGGTGGTGGGGGGGGTGGGTTGCAAACAATAGGCACTTCTTTCTTGCAGTTCTGGAGCCCGGGGAGCCCAAGATCGGGGTTCCATCTTGCTCAAGTGTTGGTGAGGACTCGCTTCCTGGCTCGGAGCTGGCTGCCTTCGTGATATATTTTTACACAGCAGACAGAGATAAAGAGCTGGCTCTCTGGTCTCTTCTTTGTCTTCTTTTTTTTTTTTTTTTTTTAACTTTTAATGTTGGTTTATTTTTGAAAGAGAGTGAGCACACGCGGGGAAGGGGCAGAGAGAAAGGGAGACACAGAATCTGAGGCAGGCTCCGGGCTCTGAGCTGTCAGCACAGAGCCTGACACGGGGCTCAAACTCACAAACTGTGAGACCATGACCTGAGCTGAAGTCGGACGCTCAACCGACTGAGCCACCCAGGTGCTCCTCTGGTCTCTTCTTACAAGGGCACTGATCCTACCAGGAGGACCCCACTCTCCTCGTCCCATGGAAACCTAATTACCTCTAAAGGTTCCCTCTCCACACACCATCACATTGACGGGGTAGGGCTCCAACGTATGAGTCTTGAGGAGACACATTCAGTCCATACCACCCTTCCCACTGAATACATAATGGGACAGACATAGAGTAACCATTTCAGATGCTCTTGCTCGGAAAGGGGGAAGTCGCTGGTCCACGTAGATTCTAGAAGCTAGTCAGGCAAACATTGTAAATTCCTTAATTACGTCTCAAGGCTTAGGAGCTATACTCCCAGGCCCTGGACTCTGCCCTCTGGGCTCCTGGTTCTTCCCTGCGAGTCGTCCCTCCTTCCTGGAAGGTATCACGTGTTTGCCGCTGAATGATATTCTCAGCCTGCCTCTTGCCGCTAGACTTTTGAGGGTCCGAAGGCCTCTGTGTACTTTGTACTGTCTCTGCCCTTTCAGTGTGTGGTGGTGCTATTCCTATACATGTAGTTCTCTTAGAGACTACGAGTTTTCTGTGAATCTCACTGCTATCCACTCCATTAGTCAAAGACAGCACCCACAGGCCTCTCTGAGATGAGCCCTTCTCCACCTTGGGCTTCTGCAAACAGCTGAGGGTCAGCATGGCCACATGTCCTAGGAGCACCGTCCTCCGACTGAGAGGCTCTGTGCGTGTCCTAGTCTATACGGGCTGCTGTAACAAAACACCACAGACTGCGTGGTTTATAACCAACAGATAATTTGTTTCTTCCAGCCTCGGAGGCTGGAGACGTGAGATCAGGGTGCTCCACGGTGGGCTGAGGGTCCTCTTTGAGGATGCAGACTTCTCTGTGTGTCCTCACATGGTGGCAGGGGCCAGGCAGCTCTGAGGGTCTCTTTTGTAAGGACTCTAATCTCATTCAGAGAGATCTACCCTTGTGACTTAACCACCCCCTCAGGCCCATCTCCTAATACCACTGCATTGGGGATTAGGATTTCATTTTTTTTTAAGTTTATTTATTTATTGTGGGGGAGGGGAGGGAGAGAATGAGCAGTGGAGGGGTAGAGAGAGGGAGAGAGAGGATCCCAAGCAGGCTCCGAGTTGTCAGTGCAGAGCCTGATGCGGGTCTCGACCTCACAAACCGTGAGATCATGACCTGAGCTGAAATCGAGAGTCGGATGCCTAACTGACTGAGCCACCCAGGCACTCCAAGGATTAGGATTCAAAACATGAATTAGGAAGGGACACAAACATTCAGACACCTTTAATCTCTTTAGAGGGCCTGTTGTCTGAGAACAGAGCTCTGGAGTACTACCGTATATCTTTCTGAACGCTCTCTCTTTTTAAACAATGTTTATTTATTTATTTTGAGAGAGAGAGTGTGAGAAAGAGAGAGAGAGCGAGAGAGCGAGCGCACAAGCAGGGGAGGGGCAGAGAGAGAAAAGGAGAAAGAGAATCCTAAGCAGGCTCCATGCTGGCAGCACAGAGCCTGACTTGGGGCTCGAACCCATGAACTGAACCTTGAGACCATGGCCTGAGGTGGAATTGGGAGTTGGAGGCTAAACCGAGCCACTCAGGCACTCCTATCAGTGCCGTTTTCATTAAGAGGTTAATTAAAATCCTATTAGGTGTTTTTCATGGAAATGGACACCAAGATTCCAAAATTAGGATAGCAAAGTGAAGGATCAGAAAGAGCCGAGATGATTTTGAAGATGGAGGGAAGAGCTTCACTCTCTGTTATAAAACTGTGATAACGAAATCAACATGATATTGGCACACCGGAAAAAAAAAAAGGTATGTATTAACTATCTATTGCTATGTAACAATTTAGCCCCAAGCTTAGCAGCTGAAAACAATAGAGCTTATTTCGGTGCAGTATCTGAGGGTCAGGAATCTGGGAGTAGCTTAGCCAGCTGGTTCTGGTACAGGGTTCTCTCAGGAGGTTACCGTCAGGATGTTGGCTTGGGTTGTGGTCATCTGAAACTTGACTGGAGCTGGGGGACTCGCGTCCGCCATGGCCCGGGCAGGTGGCTGCAGATCAAGGGCTCTCTTTGCCGCATGGGTCTCTCCACGTGCTCCTCAATAACGTGGCAGCCTGCTTCCCCCAGAGAACGATCCCAGAGAGGGCTAGAATGCAAGATGGAAGTCAGCTGTCTTTTGTTGCCGAATACCAGAAGAGACATCCCATCCCTATTTCTGTCTCCTCTGACCCTGGCATCACGTGGGAGGAGATTGCACCAAGGCATGAATTCCCAGAGGCACGGGAGCATTGTGGGTCATCTTGGAGGCCGACTACCACAACATTTTTGAGGGGCCAAACGTCATGTTGTTTATCGTTGACAAACTTCAGCAAAAAAAAAAAAAAAAGAGACTGATGAAGCAAACTGAGCAAAATTTAGGCTTTCTCTCTGGAGGTGACAAGATGGCTTACTGGCCCAAGAATCCTCTAGAAGCCAGTTACTCTCTTTTCTTTAAAATTTTTTTTTTCAATGTTTATTTATTTTTGGGACAGAGAGAGACAGAGCATGAACGGGGGAGGGACAGAGAGAGAGGGAGACACAGAATCGGAAACAGGCTCCAGGCTCTGAACCATCAGCCCAGAGCCCGACGCGGGGCTCGAACTCACGGACCGCGAGATCGTGACCTGGCTGAAGTCGGACGCTCAACCGACTGCGCCACCCAGGCGCCCCTACTCTCTTTTCTACCCAGACTCCTGACTTGCCCCGCACCAGCACACGGCGCTCTCCCAGCTGGCTACCAATACAGCTGCATTCAGGGGGTGGAGGACTGAGTCAGCAGCTCGGCCCCATAAATGCTACCAGATGAACCCGAATGTGTTCTCCCTCAGGTCTTATTCTGAGATGTTCTGAAACACACCAGCACTTTTTCTCATTTTGTTCCGAAATCTCTCTGGAGGAACAGTGCCACGGAATACTTGTTGTGGCCTTGCCCTCCAGGTCAGTGTTAACCATGGGGTTTTAGCAGAGTCAGCGGTCTTGTTGAACTTTGCCTTGGCCCCGACTGTGAATTCAGCTTGGGCTCATTGGGTCCCTGGAGTGTAGTTCCTTATTTTACCATGAAAAATAAAACAGCTTTGGAAGATAACCAGCTGTGCCTGCTGGGCCACAGTTCTTTAATTTATTAAGGAACTCCACGAAATCCTAGGGTTCACTTACACAAAGTATTTCTATAAGAATGTAATTAAAATTTTTTTTTCTAAAGCCTGGGTTAAATGTTAACTCGTGTGATGAATTTTCCAGAGGAATTGGGAACGAAAATTGGGGAAGCTGAAAAAGTGCCATTTTGGGTGTTGTAAGAAATTTGTAGGGCGCCTGGGTGCCTCAGTCGGTTGAGTGTCTGACTCTTGGTTTTGGCTTAGGTCACGATCCCAGGGTCGTGGGATCGAGCCCTGTGTCAGGCTCCCTGATGAGCATGGGAGCCGGCTTAGGATTCTCTCTCTACTTCTGCCCCTCTCCCCTGCTCACGATTTCTCTCTCTTTCTCAAAAACGAAAGACCAAAACAAAACAAAAACTTGTGCATTTTAGGGTAGAAATAAAAATTTATATTTGGGGCTGTCCCTCAATTTGTTTTTGGAGATAATACTTTGGCGGACAGCTTTCAATTATTCAGATGATAAAAAAATACCTCCCCGTTATTTTGGAGAAGTCCAACGCAGTAAAATAATTAGATCCTACATATTTCAGACTGGGATATGAAGGGATCTGTGTGATGCTAAGTCAGTGTATCTCTAGCAGGATAACAGTGGGGAGGACACGAAGAGTAACCACCATGGTGTGGTGGTCTGGCTATGTGTTCTTTTGGCTAGACTAAGCACTTTGCCCAGAAATCCCTTCTTGTAGTTTCCAGTTTGAGCTACAGGGGTATTCCAGCTTGAGAGTTGCACCTGCCTTTCGCCAGCTGGGCTTTTCTTGCTGAATCTTTCAACCTAAAACCGTGGAAGGCTGATACTGACATGACTTGTACAGATTATCTAGTTCAATTGGGTTCTAAATTTCGTCCATTCTAAGAGTCACCTGGGAAGCTTTTTTGAAATACAAATTCCCCGGTGCCACTTATGAAGACTCTGGTTCAGCAGGTCTGGGCCCGGGACATCTGAATTTCCTTTACAAGTTTCTTAAGTGGTTTTGATGATAGGTCAACAAGTGGTTTTGCTACCCACTTGATTCTCATTTTATAGTTAGGACAACCAAATCCAAAGAGAAGGATTAAGGGGTTAAGGAAAATGACAGGAGGGACAAGCAGAGCCTGTGTCTTGATAAACCTCCGGTTGCTACATTTGCGTAAACAAGGCTTTCTTTAGCTAGACGGTGATGCTTGACCAGTGACTGTGTTTGTGGTACAAAATGCCGAAGGAATAGTTCTTGAGGAATGCAGAGGAGAGAATATTAAAAGAGTTGCAGCACTGAAGCAAACTTCCTGGAGAAGAGTTCTAAGAACCGGGGATGATTTGCATAAATGGTAAGACAGAGGGCAGCCTTCTCCCCAAGGTGGGAAAGCCGTAAGAAGGCAGGGGTCCACCCCGGCTCGAGCAGAAGGTGTAACTTAAGACAATGAGTAGAGTGTAGGAAGGATCTGCTAGGTACGTTTAGGAAAATAGGCAAGATGGTAGGAATAAATTGCTTTTAAATGCTGTGGCAGAGGCATGTTTCATAATATAGGGGTGGCTCATAAAATTTGAATGTACAGCACATTTTGCCAATTGAGACTGATTGGGAGGAAACTTTTTTTTTTTTTTAGCTTTAAAGTACATGAATAAATTTCACCCTGAGCCAGCAAATTCTAGCAAGGCACAGAGTCTTGCAATGATGAACTGTCTCATTTTAACAACAGTGTTATTAAATAAGAAGTTAGTAACGATGCTTGGGGAAACTAAATTAGCAAATAGAGAAAAATGACATGTAATTAGTCATATCTAGTCTTTCCATGTAAATAGTACTTCCAAGATGCTGGAAGATGCTTAAAAACAGTCTTATAGAAACAATTTTGTGTTTTGATGGAAAACTATGCTTGTCTAGAAGATGCCTTCCAGGCTGATTCTCATCTTTCAATGCCTTGGAGACATTTGACACTCGTGTAATTACAGGTGAATAGTAGATGAGCAGGCTGTGTCCTGTGTCATTGTCCTTCTTCCCCATCCTGTGGAAAAAAGCCAATTTGCTTTCCTTTGCACTTGCCTTTCAACATTTTTTTTAACTCCATATAAATGTGTGTGCTTTGACTTTTTTAAAAAAAGGTTTTTATTTTTTTATTATTATTTTTTATGAATATAATTTATTGTCAAGTTGGCTTACATACAACACCCGTTGCCTCTTTTTTTGAACTGGTTTTAATATCTGCCTGTCTTCCTCATTAATTAATGAGTAGCACAAAATCTGTAACACGTCATTTTTACATCTGTGTGACATCATGATTTCACCCGTCTGAAAATGACCCTTGAACAGTCCTATTGTCTGTTCACAAACCTTACTCCTGTTGTCTTTTTATCTTACCGATTTTCCATCTTTCTGGCCGGAAAGATCTAAGTCATCTTTTATCTGGATTCGCACATTTTCCAATTAGAAGCATCTAAATTAATAAGGTTCTATGTTCCGGGTCTTAAGATTTGTGGTCAAATTCTTGTGGCCTCAGGAAGCTGGTATTTTCTCCACCATCACTTATTTTCCAAATGCACATTTCTTCCTGTTTCTTTAACCTTCTTTGGAGCCAGCTGAATTGGTTATGATAACTTTAGATGACCAGATAGAACACAGTGGGGGCGACTAGAAGTATGCGACAACTTATTTTTATTTTAATTAAAACATTTTTTTTAATGTTTATTTAATTTTGAGAGAGACAGAGACAGAGCAGGAGCTGGGGAGGGGCAGAGAGAGAGAGAGAGGGAGACACAGAATCCTTAGCAGGCTCCGGGCTCTGAGCTGTCAGCACAGAGCCCCATGTGGGGCTGGAATCCACGAACTGCAAGATCATGACCTGAGCCGAAGTCGGACCCTTAACCGACTGAGCCACCCAGGCGCCGCTATTTTATTTTTTTTAATGTTTCTTTATTATGGGGGGGGGGGGGGCTAGGGAGGGCAGCGAGAGAGAGGGGAGGACAGAGGGTCTGAAGCAGGCTGTATGCTGAGAGCCCAATGCAGGTCTCGAACTCACGAACTGTGAGACCATGACCTGAGCCTACGTCCCATAAAGTGGGCCACACACCAACTGAGCCGCCCAGGCGCCCGGTAACGACTTAGTTTTAAAAACAGCCTAATTTAGATTTACAACAGGGAAGTCCCAGGCCCTAGGAGCCAGGCACTCTCGTAAATTTCACAGGCCGGCAGTCTGGCTGCTTTTGGCTTTCCTCCCCCGCCTCCTCCTCCCCCTCGTCCCTCCCGTCCCCGCCGCCCCCCCGCACCGCCCCCCGCCCCCCCCCCACCCCCACCCCCGTACGCTCCGAGCCTCCCCTCCCCCGCCCGGCCTTCCCGGGAGGCCTGGAATCCCGGGCAGCCACTGGCCCGTGGGGATCCGCCGCCCTCCGTCACCGCGCGTCCACTTCCGTCCCGGCGGGAGGCGCCTCCCCTCCGCCTGCCCCGACCGTCCCCCGGCCCGGCGGGCAGCCTCCGCGCGGGGAGAACCCAGGCTTCCGGCGGCGGACAGGTAGGTGCGCTCCGCGGGCGCGCGGAAACGCGCGCGGCCCGGCGGCGCGCTAACTCGGCGCGAGTGTTTGCAGCAGCTCGAGCAAGTCTGCCCTGCGCACAGGTCCGGAGCCGACCAAAAAGTCCTTTTCCCAAACCTTTTCCCAAAGCAGCAGTACATTATCACCGCAGAAAAGCAACCTGGGCCGGCCCACTTGGGTATGTTTTCCTGTCCTGTTCAGCCAGCTGTGTAAAAAACCTAGCTGCAATCGTGCTGTGCAGAAACTCGTTATTTATTTTTTCCATAGAACGCTGTGTCCGGAGCCTTTCTTCCATGCCTTCGAATGGAATACTGTTTGTAATTATTGTCCTACAAGTTGGGCATTTCAGTTGTGTGGTTTTTGCCAGTATAAACCCATGGGAAAGATGAGCCTATTTGCATCAAAATGTAACCAAACCAAAGGAGAGTTTGTCACCCCCCCCCCCCCCCCCCCCCGGGGGGGGGGGGGGGGGGGGGGAGCTAATGCTCCAAAGTCCAGAACTCTCGGATGGCTTGCATGAGGGTTTTTAAGGGCAAAATTTGGGGGAAGAGGTCTTGTGAGAAGGTGGACACCTTTGATTAGAGGCCCATGAGGTCCTACTAGCAGGTGACCTGGTGCCACTTCATCTGGTGCCCTGGAGGTCTTTTCCATTTCAAGGGGCTTGGAATCTGGAAAATATCTTTATTTCTTATGTTAGAAATTGAAGCAAGCATTCGTATCCCTTGAGCCTAGGCCTTTTTGTTCCTTGGCTGGTCTCGTTGTGCCTTGGGTAGATATGACCTCTGGTGTTTCATCCTTTCATCTGAACTGACAAGAGGGATGCGGGCTGCAAAAAATCATTATAGGGGGCACCTGGGTGACTCAGTTGGTTAAATGTCGGACTCTTGATTTCAGCTCAGGTCATGATCTCGAGGTTCGTGAGGTCAAGCCCCGCATCGGGCTCTGCGCTGACAGTGTGGAGCCTGCTTGGGGTTTTCTCTCTCTTCCTCTCTCTGCCCCTGCCCCTGCCCCTGCTGTGTGTGCTCTCTCTCTCTCGCTCTCTCTCTGTCTCCAAAAAAAAAAAAAAAAAATTATTATCCCCATTTGGCAGTATTTCCTTAGGGGGGGTACTACTGGGTCTAGAGAGGAGACCGTGGGTCTAGCATCATGGCATCTTTGGTGCTCGGTACCCGGTGCGTGTTGCCAAGAAGGACCGCACGGGTCACCCACTCAGCCGTGTGGGTTGGCAGGCAAAAGTGTCTCCTCTCCTAGGCCTTGCTGACATAGGGGACTGTGATCAGGCCTCCTTGCTGATGGAAGATATAAGCTGATGTTTTCAAAGCCCATTTCAAATAAGGTGGTCAGAAGTGAGCCCCACAGGTGTCTGGGGACATGCTGTCCAGGCCTCAGAACAGCCTGAGAGATGCCAAAGGCAGCCATGTGATTGGCTTGTTTGCAGGCCGGTGGGTCCTCATCATATCTACCTTTCTAATCAATGCTGTCTAGACCTGTCCCCTATGGAAAATAGAAGCATGATTGAGGACAAATAGATCTGGAGTTGTGGAAGTTGGTAGAATCATCTGTGGGTAAGTAGGGCCCTGCTTTCCCAGCTGCAAGATCAAAACTCAGTTGCCAAGCAAGTTCCTGCAGTGTTTACCCAGTGAAGGGAAAACACTGAGCCTTCCCCTTTAGCCACTGCCTTCCCCTGTTACCTTTCAGCCTTTGTTTGCTTGCTGATGGTTTCCAAATCTCTGAAGCTTCTAGAAATTTCTTCCTGGACTTCTTTGCTTGTTGCAGTCCCACCTACGCCAATTCCCTCCGCTCGTTGAAATCTGTTTTCTCTGTTTCTGCTGGAGAACTTCACTGCACCGGGAAGTCTGACTTCTGAGCTATTGACGTCCCTGAGGGTATGAAAGTAGGAAAACCCCATCCTCTGGGCCATACGTCACCATCCATTTCTCACCGTTTTGACTTCTGGAGAGAAAAGGGGAATGTTATTCAATAGCGTTGTTAAAAGATCATTTTCAGGGGAAGGTGAGAGCGTGACTCTCAAACAGACAGAAAAATGAGCACATGTTGGGGTGCCTGGCCGGCTCAGTCGGTAGAGCATGCAACTCTTGATCTCGGGCTTGTGAGTTCGAGTCCCACGTTGGATGTAGAGAGATTATGTAACATTTTTTTTTTTAATTTTTTTTTCAACGTTTATTTATTTTTGGGACAGAGAGAGACAGAGCATGAACGGGGGAGGGGCAGAGAGAGACAGGGAGACACAGAATCGGAAACAGGCTCCAGGCTCTGAGCCATTAGCCCAGAGCCCGACGCGGGGCTCGAACTCACGGACCGCGAGATCGTGACCTGGCTGAAGTCGGACGCTTCACCGACTGCGCCACCCAGGCGCCCCGTCATTTTTTTTTTTTTTTAAATGAGCATGTGTTAAAGATTCTATTTTATTTATTAAAGAAGGAACCAGGCAGATTTTATAACTGATTCAAAAGAGAAATCAAGAAGGACAGGTATATATGGGGCAAAGGAATGCCTCAGGAAGGTTCATGTTAGGGGAAGGGGCGGGAGCTTTTATCCTGATGGGGTCCCAATAGTTCATTTTTGCTTTTATTTCCCTCGCCCCTGGAGACACGGCAAGTAAGCAGCTGCTGCGGCCAAGGTTAAAGCGGTTGCTCCCTGTTTTCCCTCGTAGGGTTTTGTTGGTTTCCTGTCTCACATTGAGGTCTTTCATCCATTTTGAGTTTATTTTTGTGTCTGGTGTAAGAAAGTGGTCCGGTTCTCCCAGCACCATTTGCTGAAATGGGTGATGGGCATTCAGGAGGGCACTTTTAGGGATGAGCACTGGGTGTCCTATGTAAGCGATGAATCACTGGGTTCTACTCCTGAAACCAAGACTACATCGTATGTTAACTCACTTAAAAAAAAAAAAAAAAAAAAAAGAAAGAAATGGAAAAAAAAAAGGAGATAAGGCAGGACATGTTAGCTCCTTGGAATTGGCATCAGACAGGTACCAGTGATCCCCATGGGTCTTGACTGGTGATATTGTGGAGGTGCTTGGTGCGTGAAGCAGGGCTGCAGGGGGCTGAAAAACAAATCATTCATTCATGGCGTTTGTTAAGGAACAGAAGGCAGACCTTATTCAGGACCTTTGGGATAGGTGTAGGGTCCACCGCAGTGGGGTTTTACAGTGGGGGAGAGAGATTGGGCTCAACCCTGGAAATAGCAAAGAAAAGTGAGGATTTATAGCCAGGGAGTGGGGTGGTGGGGGTCAGTGGATGGAAAATGACTAAGAGGAAACATCACAGGGGATGGGAGTTCTGGATAAACCGACCTAACAGGGTTCTTGCAGGAGACAAGCCAGAGAGATCAGACATCGCCTGGGGGTGAGGGGGTGGAGGATGAGCAACCAGATCAGATATCAAGGGTCAGGGATTCTGTGAAACTGACTTAGAGGGATTCTTACTGAAACTAGGCACGACAGAGATGCATCCAGAAGCCCCACACAGGCCTGTTTGAGAAGAGAAGTCAGTGGAGCTTGGTGAGGGAGAGAAGGTTGGTTAAGGGGCCGTAAAAGTCACTGTGGGAGAGTGAGCCTTGAGATCAGTCACATGTTGGTGGCATCTTGGGTGAATGTCATGGGCGGATCATGAGCATTAGCGCTGTTGGCCAGTGTGGCCTCGCCAAAGAAGGTGCGAGTCAGGCTCTCCTGTGCAGGGGTGCGTCTCAGTTATCCTTGGCACCATGAGGAGGGTTCTGAGTTCAGAGGCTTCCCTAGTGGAGACCACGGATCTGGTCTCGAGGTGGCCGGTGAGTTTTGCCAAGCCCACCTGTCTTGATGCAGGAAAGCTCTTCCTCTCCTTCCCCCTTCCTCCTTCCCCCTTCCTCCTTCTAAGATTTTATTTTTAAGTTATCTCTACACCAGCATGGGGCTCAAACTCACAACCCCGAGGCCAAGAGTCGTGTACTCCATGACAGAGCCAGCCAGGCGCCCCAGAAAAGCCCTTCTTGACACATTTTATAAGCCTCCCACCGTCCACGTCAGACCCCCTGTCCCGTCCCTAAGTAGGCGGAAAGCGCAGCACCGTCGCTCACGCAGAATGACCTCACGGTGAAGGTCATGCAGAAGGAACTTCGTGTTGCTGTAGAAAACCTCGGTCATCCGTGGGGCATCCTTCCCGGCCCGTGGTCTTTGAGCCGCTGCAACTCCTTCTTTGTAAGTGGCCGGTAACCAACAAGTTAGTAAATTCTGTCCTGTGTGGTGGGATTCATGGCTTCCTCCCTCCTGCGGAAAACTCCGTTTTCTGTCCTTCTGGAATTTCAGCTGTGCTGTCGTCCGTATACATGTGTGCTCTTTTCTTTTTTCCTTCGAACCAGTTCTCACATCTGCCTCGTTCCTTCTTCTTAGAGAAGTAAAATCCTTCACGTGTTCATTTTTGTAAATCTGCACGAGAGTCATGGTTTTCCTTTCCTTGTGAAAATTATCCTTTAACAAATGTGTCATTTGGGGGAGGGAGGGGGCAGAGGCAGAATCCTGGAAGGGCTGTAGAGGAATTTTAGCGTCCTCCTGTCAGTAGGGCCCGCCTGGGTGTGCTCCCCCAGGCGCTTTCCCTGGGAGCCGCAGGGGAGCCACAGGGGGGCCACGGCGGGGCTGTCCATGGAAACCAGCTTCCCTGCCCTGTGGCCTTGGCCCAGGACACACAATGCACTACTCCGCTACATGAGGGGTCTAGCCGGAGTCCCGCCTTCCACAGCCAGGCCTCTCCCTGCCACTGCCTGCTTGCGTAAGATGCATCCAGACAGTGGCTCTCCTGGCCATAAACATTCCTTCTGGAAAGTGCGTATTAATTGGGGGCGCCTGGGTGGCTCAGTCAGTTGTGTCTGACTCCTGATTTCGGCTCAGGTCATGATCTCACAGTTTGTGAGTTCAAGCCCTGCATCGGGCTCTGCGCTGAGGAGTGGAGCCTGCTTGGGATTCTCTGTCTCCCTCGGTCTCTCTGCCCACCCCCCCACTTGCTCTCTGTCTCTCTCAAAATACATAAAAATAAACTTTAAAAAAAAGTGGGTATCAATTGAAGATAAAGTAAAAAGATTCAGGCTCAAGGCCCCTTTGGAACGGCTAGGATTTTTCGTGGTCTCCAGGTCCCCATAGGACAATCCAGGTAAGCAATCAGCGTAAGGAATCGGCTGTCAACAAATAGCGCATTGGATGTAAAATTTACCGCTCTTGGTGCTGGATTGTTGTGACTTCTCTTGCTAATAATAGTTTCATAACATAGCTTGTGAAAACAAACCCGTGGGGAATAGATTCAAATCTTCTTTGAGCAAAAGACCAGCTCTTAATAGGTGTTTCCTTAAAATGTAAGGTATTTGCCTTCCAGAATATTCTGGAAAGTATAGGAAATAATCTAACAGCCACCCATATTCACGTGACCCACGCAAAACAGTTGGAACATTTTGTCCTTAATCAAAACTTTCTGGGGCTCCTGGCTGTCTTAGTCGGTACAGCATGTGACTCTTGGTCTTGGGGTTGTAAGTTTGAGCCCAATGTTGGGTGTAGGGATTACTCAAAAATAAAATCTGAAAAAAAACCAAAAAACAACTTTCTTAGGAAGTTAAATGTAACAAATGCGGTTAAAGCCAGCTGTCTCCATCCTTTCTCCCTTGCTAGTAACCACTGGCTAATCGTGGTGTGTTTTATTCCCATGCATCACACTTTTACTACAGTATATTTATTAATAAAATAAGTACTATTTTGGGTTATTAGTCTTTATTTAGCATCAAAAAGGACATTGTCTTTTTATATAGCATTATAAGATTTCTAAGATTTATATCGGTAAATACACGTGTAGTTTGTTCACAGAGTAGTTATGAATCTATTTGTTTCCTGGGGTGGCCGTAACAAATTACCACAAACTGGGTCACTTAAGACAACAGAATATTTTTCTAAAGGTTTTTTTTATTCTTAAGCCATCTCTACACCCAGCATGGGGCTCGAACTCACAATGCCGAGAGTAAGAGCTGCACGGTCTACACGCTGAGCTAGCCAGGTGTCCCAGGACAACAGAAATTTATTCTGTCACGGTTCTGGAGGCCAGAAGTCTGCAGTGAAGGTGTCAGGGGGGCTGTGCTTTCTATGGACCTACAGAGGGGGATCCTTCCTTGCTTCTCTCCCAGCTTCTGATGGTGCCCGGCCATCCTTGGTGTTGCGTGGCTGGTAGATACTCCAGTCTCCACCTATGTCTCCATGGGGCCTTCTCTCCTGTGTGTTGCTGTATCCAAATTTCCAAAATTAGGGGCAGTGGCCACCCTAATCCAGTATGACCTCATCTTAACTTGATTACCTCTACAAAGCTCTTAACTTGATTACCTCTACAAAGCTCTATTTCCAAATAAGGGCACATTCATAAGTTCTGGGAGTTAGAACTTGAACATACCTTTTTGGGGGACACAACTCAGCCCACAATAACGACTAAATCGCAGTTGACCCTGTTTTCCTCCTGAAGGTCAATTCCATTGCTTTCGGTTATTGCCGCCAGGAACATGCCTTCTGTCCTCACCACGCACTCATACACACAGGTGTAAATCTCTCTAGGGAGTACACCCAGCTGTGGCATTTCTGGGTTGCAGGTGTCTTTATCTTTGACTTTGCCAGACCTTACCAGACCAAAGTAGTCTGTCTCGCCAGAGTTTGTATTTTGAGTTTGTATCAGCTCACGTTCCTTCCTCTTTCCCTGTATGGTCACCAACTCTTGGTGTTAACAGACCTTGTTGCCAAGCTGATGCAAAATAGCGTCTTTCTTAGGTACAAAATAGTATAATTTCTTAAATACCAGTGAGGTTGAATGTCTTTTCAGAGGTCTGGGTGCCACTCAGGGGTACCGTTTTGTGAGTTGCCTGTTCAGATCTTTGGAGCATTTATCTCTTGGGTTTGTCTTTTCCTTGTTGATTTATACGGATTTTCCCTATATGTTATCTGGATACTAAATCTTCTGCTTTGAGAATAATATCTCAAATAATAATATCTCTTCCCCACCTCCACCACCCCTTGGGCTGTTTTGAAGCACATCCTAGATGTCTGGCTGTTTCATCAGTATATACATCAGCAGGTGGCTATAAAAGATACAGAGGGGCCCCTGGGTGGCTCATTCGGTTGGGCGGCCGACTTCAGCTCAGGTCATGATCTCGCGGTCCGTGAGTTCGAGCCCCGCGTCGGGCTCTGTGCTGACAGCTCAGAGCCTGGAGCCTGTTTCGGATTCTGTGTCTCCCTCTCTCTGACCCTCCCTCGTTCACGCTCTGTCTCTCTCTGTCTTAAAAAAAAAAAAGATACAGATACACACACACAAAACCATCACTTTGATAGTCGTATCTGGCCCTTGCCCACCAGTCCGTTAACAGTAGCTCTCAATATCATGAGATATCCAACCAGTTCAGTCTCCCCCAGTTGTCTTATAAGTGGTTTTTACAGTCACCTACCGCTGTGGATTGCATTGTGTGTCCCCAGAGTTCATAGGTGGATGCCCTAACCCCCAGTGTGACGGTATTTGCAGGTGGGGCCTTGGCCGATCAGGTTGAGATGAGGTCATGAGGGTGGGGCCCCATGGCGGGATTCGTGCTCTTCTAAGAAGAGGCCAGAAAGCTTGCGTGTGAGGACACAGCGAGAAGGCAGCTGTCCGCAAGTGAGGAGAGTCCCCCTCAGAGCCCCACCTTGCTAGCACCCTGACCTTTGACATCCAGCCCTCGGAACGGTGAGAAACACATTTCTGTTGTGTCAGCTGCCCGGCCTGTGGTATTTTGTTACGGCAGCTCGAGCAGACTGATACGTACTTAATGAAATTTATTAATCTTTTTCTTTATGGTTCATGTTTTTGGGTCTAATGTAAGAAATGCTGCCTTGCTCCAAGATTCAAGGAAAAGGTGTTCGCCTTTATTTTCTTCCAACAGATGACTTTCGCTTTTCTACTCAGGTTTCTAACCATCTGGCAGGGCAGCGACGTGGCAGGTAGGGATCCACTGTGATCTCGTCGCATCTTACGCCCCTTCGTTGGCCAGTCCGTCTTTCCACCTCGGCTCTGCCTGTTCACTGTGGATCCGCCTGCCCCGTAGTGACCTCCAGAGCCTGGTCTGTTCTGCTGCATCTCGCTGCCAGCCTCAAACCACCATCCCGGACCTGGCTGGGGGCACATGGCCTCAAGGACCGTGTACAGTTCTCTGGTCCTTCACTTTCCCACTTCTTTTGCCCCCCCCCCCCCTTACCCTGACTGTTGACTCTGCTCTCAGTTTTCTGAGCAGATGCGCGGAGCGTCCTCGGCCCCCTGCCCCGATGTCATCCACCCCTCCTCCGCCTCCCCTCCTGGGACCGAGGAGGACCCGTCCACGCTTCCAAGGAAGATGGGTGGTCTCCTCCCTGGGCTGACCCCAGCCCCCCTCCCCTAGCTCACCTAGCTCTAGGGTTTGTGAGCAAACAGCTAAGAAAGAATTTTGGTGCTGAAAGGTGATCTTATTATAGCACGGGGACAGGCCCTGTGGGCAGAAAGAGCTGCCCTGGGGTTGTGAGGAGGGACTGGTTGTGTACTTTTAAGTAATTAGTGGTAGTTAGGGAGAGCGAAAGTCCCTAAGGAACTTGGAATCAAGGCTTTCAGGACCTTGAGGGGCTAGCTGCTGTTAAGATAAGGTTACTTTTAGGCTTTTTGTTTTTTTATGTTTATTCATTTATTTTGAGAGAGAGAGACAGCACACGCAGGGGAGGGGCAGAGAGAGAGAGAGAGAGAGTCAGTCAGTGCAGAGCCCAACGCGGGGCTCGAACTCGCACACTGTGAGATCCTATGACGTGAGCTGAAAGCAAGAGTCAGACGCTTAACCCAACTGAGCCACCCAGGCGCCCCAAGGTCACTTTTAGTCTTTAATAAAAGTGAACATTAAGGCACTAAGGCAGCGGTGAGTTCCTTGAGCAAGGTCACGCTCTTACGTGTCAGGTGTCAGTGGGCTGCAAGCTGTCAGGAAATTTAATTTAAGCTACATTTCTCTTGCCTTCGTGTCCCTCATCACCTGGCACCGTGGGTTGGGCTGGTTTTGCTTTGTTTTCCTCTGTGAGGCACCCGTTCTCATCCACCTGTAAATGTACTAACACTTCTTCCGTTAAAAAATAAAAAGACCTGTAGCTCCCCTTCCCTCTGTCTGCTCGCTCTCTCGGCCCCTCTTTCTGGTAAAAGCCTTGAAGAACTTCTGTGTTCACGCTGTCAGGTGCTCTCCTCTCATTTTCCCCGGAGCCCGCTTGCCGTCATGGCCACCAGACCTGTTCTCGTGGAGACCACCCTGACGTCCACGCTGCTGAGCCCTGTGGCCACCCCTCTTGCAGAATGCCTGTGTCTACAGTCTCCCTCCTTGAAAACTTGTCTTCATGTGGCTCCAGGCTCGTGAATGGGGGGTTCCTCCCTTCTGACTGTTTATTCTCAGGCTCACTCTTTCCCCAAAGCTTTTAATGGTGAAGGCCCCAGGGCTCGCTCGCTCTTCTAGATCCTTCTTCTTCCTTATCTCTTCTTATCTAATCATTCCTTTAATCATGCCATTCACGCTCGAGGTTTCCAATACTATGTACTGCTGATTCTCGTTATTTACAGTATAGTTGACTTTGAACAACATCGGAGTGGGGGGGGGGGGCGGTTAGGGGCATGGACCCCTGTGCAGTCAAAAAATCTGCATGTAACTTTTGACCCCCTCAGAAATGTAGTTCCTTATAGTCTGCTATTGATCGGAAGCTTTTCTGGTAACATAAACGGTTGATGAACACAGAGGGTGCATGCTCTGTGCGTTATACACTGTAGTCTTCCAATGAAGTGAGCTAGTGAAAAGAAAATGGTAAAAACATCATAAAAAAAGAGAAAATACATTTGCAGTCCTGTGCTGAATGTATTGAAAAAAAAAAAAATCCACGTGTAAGTGGACCGTGCAGTTCAAACCTGTGTGGTTCAAGGGTCAGCCATAGAACGTGGTTACGTTCTATAAAGTCACAGGGACACTGAACTAGCAAATACTGAACCATGGCTCCAAGAGGAAATACAGGTAGGGTTCTATGAGCCTCTGGTCATGTTTCTGTCGACTGATCAGTGCATAACCTAGTTTTTTGTGTGTTTCTGTGTAGAGACACCTCATTTAATACATAGGTGACTCATTAACATTGAACTCGCAGTCCACAGGTGTAATGTGTGCCTGAACTAAGCTTGTCTACTGCACACGTTATCTTTGTAGGCACATCATAGCCTTCGTGCCCTATTACTAGACAGCTCTTCACTACTGTGCATGGAGTCCATTCTTTAAACACCGCAATCACCACCAAAAAGCACAAAAATGCAAAAGATGTGGCGCTAAATAGAAAGCGAAAAGGATACTTGTTTACAGCGTGAGGGCTGATATGGGAAGGCAGGGCGTTGCCTTGTTCGACCTTGCCCGGGACCTTGCATGTGGGTGACTCAGATTTTTCAGTGCTTTACAAAAGTCCGTGGATGGTCGCAGTATTACTGCAAGTATTGATTTTGGAGTTGCAAATAAGTTTTGTGACTAGGCAACTTCACGTGCATGGAAGCGGCAAAAAATGAGGCTTGGCTGTGTAGGCTGACCATACTGTATCAAGTTTGTACTTCCGGCTTGGACCCCTGCCCCAAACTTGCTGTTCTGCGCGGTCCACGGAGCTTGTCGAGCAGACATTTCAGACTTCCCAGGCTCCGCATTTAAGTCCTGACCTCTTCAAACCTGCTCTTCCCAAGTGTCCTCCTTCTCATTTAAAGACAGTTGCTCAGGGGCGCCTGGGTGGTGCAGTCGGTTAAGCGTCCGACTTCAGCCAGGTCACGATCTCGCGGTCCGTGAGTTCGAGCCCCACGTCGGGCTCTGGGCTGATGGCTCGGAGCCTGGAGCCTGTTTCCGATTCTGTGTCTCCCTCTCTCTCTGCCCCTCCCCCGTTCATGCTCTGTCTCTCTCTGTCCCAAAAATAAATAAACGTTGAAAAAATAAAAATAAAAAAAAGACAGTTGCTCAGGCAAAACCCCTCATCCTCCTGTCTCCTCTTTGCCTCAGTTGGCTTTCCCTGCAAATTCTATCCAGACCCCAGCCACTGTCAGGGCCTTTATTGTCCCTCTTCAGTGGGTGGTGTTTTTTTGTTTTTGTTTTTTTTAATGTTTATTTTTTAGAGAGAGAGAGAGAGAGCACAAGCAGGGGAAGGGCAGAGAGAGGGAGACAGAGGTTCCAAAGCAGGCTCTGTGCTGACAGCAGCAAGCCTGTTGTGGGGCTTGAACCCACGAACCGCAAGATCATGACCTGAGCCGAAGCCTGACGCTCGACAGCCACCCAGCCGCCCCAGTGGGTGGCGTTTTTTGTCCCGGATTGGGAACGTCTTGCTCTGAGTAGATTTGCTTCTGCCCAAGGATTTCACTGCCCAGGGTCAGTTATTGGGTTAAATGTCATAGTCTAGGTATTCCTACTTTGAAAGGACAGTGGACATTTGGGGGGACATTTGGGGGGTTATTTTTACCTTCTCTGGGTTTTCTAATCACAGTCTTAGTCCTGGTCGGTAGAATTTTCTTTTTTTTCTTTTGTTATTGTTTTTTGTTTTTACGTTCCCCACTAAATATAAACCTTTTGGGGCTCTGACACTGCATGGGCCGTCAGCCATGGATCCCTATCTTGTGGGGTCCAGAGGCCTCACTGGACACATCCTAAGCATCGGGTGGTGTTAGAGCTCGTTCCTGGGTTTAGCCTTCTCCCCAGTATCCCTGGGCTCCCTCAGTGTCTGCTCATGCCAGGCTGATCCTGGCTTCAGTTCTCCTCTCCAATCCTGGCTAATCCAATCCTCTCCAATCCCTTCTTTTCCTATGAGTTCCCCATTTTAATTTTTATCCGTTGGTTACATTTACTTAGGTATTTTGAGTGTTTGTAATGGGAGTGGATTCCTGTTAGCTCTCATCGGCCACGTTGCTAAAATCCCAGGTTATCAGTGATTTCCTCCATAAATACCCGATATGTAGAGTTAAACTTAATTATTTTTTGTACTCTTTTTTTTAATGTTTATCTTATTTTTGAGAGAGACAGACAGAGAGAGAGAGAGCAGGGGAGAGGCAGAGAGAGCCAGAGACAGAATCCGAAGCGGGCTCCAGGCTCCGAGCTGTCAGCACAGAACCCAACGCGGGGCTTGAACCCACGAACCGCGAGATCGTGACCTGAGCTGAAGTCGGACGCTTAACCGACTGAGCCACCCAGGCGCCCCATTTTTTGTGCTCTTGGTTTTAATTTACTTACTGCTTACAATCTTTGGATTTGCACCATTCAGATCCTAATGCATGTTTCTCTCTCAGTAGCCCAACTTAAATATCTCCAATGGCTAACGAGGCTCATCCTTGTCCGTGTGACATTGGCCATAAGATAGAGTATGGAGGGATGGGGCGCGAAGTTCAAGTCGAGCACATCAAGGCTTATGTCACCAAACCCCCCTTCGACACGGGCAAGGCTGTGATCGTCATTCAAGACATATTTGGCTGGCAGTTGCCCAATAGCAGATACATGACTGACATGATCGCAGGAAATGGATACACGTATGTATGCAGTTCTATTTCTTCACTTCATGGAAACCTCTGTGATCTATCTTGATCCCTTCAGGGAAAACAAAACCACAACACCCTGACCGTGCGCTAAGCTGTCGACGTCCTTGTCTCGCTGGGCACAGGTAGATGGGGAATGTGAATCACACGAACCTAAAACAGCACCTGGAGGCCACCGCTCCCACCGCTCCCAGCCCAGTCCAGCCAGCAGGCTGCCCGGGGCTGGGGTTTCTGCTGCCCAACGGGGTCCTTTGGGTGGAGACAGAACACGAAAAATGAGCAAGGCCGCCCGTGATCTACAAAACCCCCTCACAGGCGTACAAGTCCTCTCTCCTTCAAAACGACCCCCTGAGGTTGGGCAGTGCAGGGTGCAGTCTCTTCTTCAGGTCAAGAAAATGAGGCTAAAAGTGGGTAAGCGACCTGTTAAGGTTACAGGGCCGACTGGGACTTGAACTTGGATTCTTCTGACCCAGGCTTCAGGGTTCCTTCGACGCCAGGAAGGAAGAGCTATGCTCCTCCATCCCTGGCGATGACCTTTATTTTCGGAAGCAGGTCTCTGGCCAAAGCCGCGTTGACCCACCCTCCGGGGTTGACGGGATGGGGAGGGGGGGGTGTTCGCGGACGCAGTGGACTGGCTTGTTTTCTCTGCGCGGCCCATTTCAGAACCTGCAGTAGACCTTCCCCTCCGGGCAGGGGGCGGGGGAAAACTGCTTAGTCATGGTGACTGGACATGCTCCCCAGACGTACCCTCTGACCTGAGGCTAACTCGAAAGGCCAGCTGAGGGTTGCGACTCCTCCAGGGGGCCGGGGACACCCCTGCGCTCACCACCCCGCCCCTCCCGGGCCCATGCCTCCCGGGTCTCCATCCTGTGCCATCAGTCTCATGGGGAGGGCGCCCTGTCCGACTGCCTCGTCATCTCGGATGGGCTGGGCTGCCGGCGGCCGTCAGAGGCCGTGCACCTACGCTTGTGAAATCCGAAGTGGTGTGGCCCGGTGCCAGCTGGCCTCTCGGATGTGATCAAAGCTGGCTCTCGTGGGCACCACTTTTCTTTTCCTCTGAAGCAGAATCTCCCTCGTAGCCCGGGTCTTAATGAGCGTCAGCAAATACTGAGTGCCGCCAGCTCCAAAGTGAAGGTCAGTTGACGTCCCTTTTTTGCAGAGCCATTCTTCCAGACTTCTTTGTGGGGCAAGAACCCTGGCAGCCTTCTGGGGACTGGTCCACCTTCCCGGACTGGTTGAAAACAAGAGACGCCAGAAAGATCGACAGGTAAGTTATCACCCGGGTTTGTGCTCCCCCTCCTCCCCGCCCCAGGGCCCCTGGAGAGCAGAGAAGCGCGTGTGACATCACCACTTGGGCGCCCACCCTCCCTCCCCTGCGGCAGGACTTCCATGGACACATGCTTTCGTGCAGCGCAGAGTGTGTCCCTGGAGGTGAGGTCCCGGCAAGGGCTCCTGCGGTGCCAGCAGGCTCGTCTGCTTCCCCCTTCCAGAAACTTCATGGCACTGAAGCCAGGGGAACTTTGCGGAGGTGCTGCTTTGCGGGCGGTACGATTTCCCTTGACGCGGGGGCATTCGGGGTCCACAGGGTGGACATTCCTTCCTTCCTGTCCTGGCTGCAGAACCAGTTGAGACAAGGGGAGAGAAAAGACGCCAGAGCCAACACCAGCCCCGGCTCCGTTACCGCTCAGCTGGTTGGAAACCCGAAGGGCCGTCTCCTGCCCCAAGCCGAGACCTGCCCCTACTTCCCCCCTCCACTTCTCCCCCCGAGACTTTGGGTCTTTACGCCAGGGCTAGACTGCCATCGTGCCAGGACCCGGGGAGCATTGAGAGGAAAAGCAGGGCATGCCCCAGGATCTCAGCCTTGTAGGAAATTAGCTCCAGGAGTTCAGAAGCAAGGACCAGACCTCCCAGCTGCCAGTCAGACACCCTCTTCTGTCTGGACTCAGTGTGGAGGGGGAGAGGGGCAGGATTGTTCTCTGATGCCCAGTTCCTCCTGAGCAAGTAAACGTGAGCCCAAGGCAAAGGAGCTTCCCCACCACCAGCCTTGACTCTCACCTTGGCCACTTGTCCTGAAAGCCATCCTTCCCTGTCACCTGACTTTCTCCCACCATGCACCTGAGCCTTGTTTTTTTTTTTTTGTTAAATTTTTTTCTTAACGTTTGTTTATTTTTGAGAGAGACAGAGACAGAATGCGAGTGGGTTAGGGGCAGAGAGAGAGGGAGACACAGAATCCGAAGCGGGCTCCAGGCTCCGAGCTGTCAGCACAGAGCCCGACGTGGGGCTCGAACTCACGAGCCGTGAGATCATGACCTGAGCCGAAGTCGGACGCTCAACCGACTGCGCCACCCAGGCGCCCCGAGCTTTGGTTTTGATGAACTGCTCCCCCAGCCCAGCTTGGCGGAACTAATAATGTGGTCCCCTGCCTGTGGCCGCTGGGTCCCTGGGACTGTCTGTTCTTTTCTTCTATCACCAGAGTGCCCTCCAGAGCTGGCCCCTCCTTCCACTGGGCTGGTGGACGCCAAGCAGACCTGTGCCCGTAGCCCCAAGGGGCCTTGGGTCCTGTTGAGTGCCCCTTCCTGCTTCCCTGGCCCTGCCTCACTCCCCGCACTCACTGGGCCACCTTCTTTTAGGGGCCTGTGCAGGGTGGCAGCGCGTTGTGGCTCAGGCCAGGGTCATCCTAGGGTCTCTGTGCAGCTTGTGGGGCGTGGGGGGTGCTGCCCGCTGCCTTGGGAGCTCCCGGCAGGCGTGGCCGAACACCCGGGGCCGTGTCAACAAAGTCGTCGTCCAGTCCCTCACTGTCCTTGGGATGGCCTCCGGATGTCAGCCGCCTTGTCTTTCTCTGCCCCATCCCGAGGAGTCTCCCTGGGATGAAGGCCTGGCTCCCCCACCTCAAGTCAGGGGCACCTCCAGGGGCCAGGGCGCTCCAGGCTCCCCTAGGGAACTGTCCGAGGCCGGCATGGAGATTGCCCCTGCCAGGTTCTCCCGAGCAGACCCCACTTCCTTCCCTTCTCTCCCGCAGTGCTGGCCCTGAGATTCCTGGAATAACTCCCCTGCATGCTTACCTTTCCCAAGTCCCTCCTGGGGGACCTGCAACCTCAACCTGAAACCCCAAGAAAAACAAAAGGAAGCAAGAAGTTCAGAGCAAATGAGAATTAGAAGCACAAGAGGCTGGGATGTGAATGCAGAAATTCAGCTTTGCATGTGGGGC
>NW_024412377.1:7389258-7396905 GCF_014898765.1 Herpailurus yagouaroundi | reverse complement strand
GAGAGAGAGAGAGAGAGACAGAGTGCGATCAGGGGAGGGGCAGAGAGAGCGGGAGACACAGAATCCGAAGCAGGCTCCAGGCTCTGAGCGGTCGGCACAGAGCTTGATGTGGGGCTCAAACTCATGAACTATGAGATCATGACCTGAGCTGAAGTTGGACGCTTAACCGACTAAGCCAGCCAGGCGCCCCTAAATAAAAATGAGACATTAAACAGAAACAGTGACTTTGAAAGGAGACTGAAACCCTTGTGTCTGGTCAAGTGTCTTTTGTTTGCAAGTGACAGAAAACCCATCTTGAATGCTTACTGTTTACATAGTCATGGGATATTTTGGTTTATAGAACTGAGAAGAGGTCGTTTCTGGTTTCAAGCAGGGGTTGGTTCGCAGTGCAGAAAGTATCCCCAGGACGTGCCTTCCCAACGTGTCTCCACTCCACATCCTGTGCACTGGCTTCATTCTCAGGCAGCTTTTGCCTCTGGGTGGCAAGATGGCTGCCGCAGCTCCAGCCCCCACATTGGTTTCTTTTCCCGCAAGCCAGTAAAATTCTCATTTTGCCCTGATGGCTATGACTCAGTCACAGGTCCATCCTTCAACCAATCACTGTGGCCAGGAGATTGCTATACTCTGGTGGTCAGCCTGACCCACATACTTCACTCCTGGAACCTAGGGCACAGTTCCCAAGGTATAAGAATCAAGCATGGGTTGGGGGAGAGGTTCATCCAAGGCTAAACTTTGGTGCTCCCAGAAAAGTAGGGAACACATTCAGAGCAGCACGAGCAAAGGCCTGTTCACTCGAGTTACAGTATTTTTATGGAAATGGCCTCTTTCTTGTTCCCTCCAATGAAGGCAGTTATTTTTTTTTTATTACCATTATTGTTTATTTAATTTTGAGAGAGAGAGAGACAGAGCGTGAGCTGAGAAGGGGCAGAGGGAGAGACACACACAGAATCTGAAGCAGGCTCCAGGCTCTGAGCTGTCAGCACGGAGCCTGACGCGCGGGGCTCCAGCCCACCGACCGAGAGATCATGACCTGAGCTGAAGTTGGATGCTTAACCGAGTCACCCGCGCGCCCCCAAAGCAGTTATTCTTGGGATCAAAGCATTGAAGGAAAACCTAAAGCCCCAAATGTCAAAAACCGTTGCTTGTTCCATTTCAGTTTGCAGAACTACTTAATTTCTGCTAACATGATGAAAATAACTGCACGCAGTGGTATGATACACGTATTTAAATGTGCTCAAGGATATGCTATGACTAAAGGAGAAAGGAAGGAGGAAGTGCAGTGGGATGGCTTTCTTTTTCTTTTTCTAACTTGTAAACCACAATTCTTCCTTATCAGATCAAGCAGGACTTTCTGGCTGGCCTCGCAGCCCTGCCTCCGTTTGGGTGTATTGCTTTTGGTTGAAAACGCAGAGTTCCAAACAATCAATTTGCAAATGAGCCATTTACCAGACTGGGCCACTATTCTTGGTCCTCTCCTGGCTTAAATAGTCCTGGTGGCTTTCCAAATCCCCCCTCTGCTCTTTGGGGACACCGGAGGGAGGAGTCCGGAGGTGCTGAGTTGGGATGTTAGCTGAAGGGGTGAACGTGCCAAGTTAGAGAGTTAGGGGAGCCGCCCACTTGCAGCCGGTGCCTGCCAGAGGAGGGCGGGCCCGGGTGCTCGCTGAGGGTGGATCTTGGGATCAGGCCTTAGGAGTGGTGCTTTGGCCTTTGGCCTTTATCCGGAGGCTTCGGAAAGCCAGAACTCTGCTTCCAGCTGGCATGCGAGCTGGTCTGATGTGTGGTTTGCTGAGAGCCCTCCGGCAGCCCTGACAGGTGGTTGGAGGAGGCTGGGCTCGGAAGGGAGACCCGTGGGGAGACGGGTGGGGGGATGTGCGTCACTCAGGCAGGACGAAAGTAAGAAATCTCAGAAGGTCAAGGAACAGCGGATGCCGAAGCCCCTGTTACTGTTGGTACAGCACTTGCTGTCCAGCTCACTCCCCAGGGGGCTCACAAAATCCCTCTTGATTGGGTGTGTGTGTGTGTTTCGCTGTTGCCTCCCCCGCCACCACCCTGCCCCTATTTTATTGAAATATAATTGACACATAATGTTGTATAAGTTTAAGGTGTACAATGTGCTCATTTAGTACATTTATATGCTGCAAAAGGATCGGCACCATAGCCTTCGCCCACACCTGGTCCTGTCACATAGTTGCCGTTTCTTTTTCATGGTGAGAACATTTAAGGTCTACCCTTTTAGCAGCCTTCAAGTCTATCACACAGTATTGCTCACTGAGGTCACCGGCTGCACCTTATACCCCCAGGCTTGTTAATCTTCTAACTGGTAGTTAATGTCGTCTGTCCAGTCTCAGTCTCTCCCCCACGCCCCACCTCCGGCACCCACTCTGCTCTCTGTTTCTCTGAGTTTGGCTTTTTAGATTCCACATATAAGTGATCCGTATCTGTTGATTCTTGGATAACTTTCTGTTCTAGGGAGGTCGATGCTGTCTTGAGGTTTCTGAAACAGCAGTGTCACGCTCAGAAAATCGGCGTCGTGGGATTCTGCTGGGGCGGAGTGGCTGTCCATCACGTGATGATGAAATACCCAGAATTCAGGGCAGGGGTGTCCGTCTACGGTAAATCTGCCTTGTGCATTTTACGCTATGGGAACAGGAGTGGTTGAGGGACACCCGGGAGCCTCTTCCCAAACTAACGGTTCGGGGAGCAGCATAGACCCAGCTGTGCAGAGATGGCCCGTCTTGAGGGAATTGGCTTTAAAAATGTGAGCGTGGAGGTGGAGGTTGGTAATGCAGTAACCAGAGGAGTCACCTAACCCGAGGTCTCAATTTCTTCACCGAGGATGAAGGGGGTCACATTTATTTCTGTGATAATGGTGAATATCAAACAATATTCTTTACGAGGAACATCTGTGAAGGTATTTTTCCAAGAGAGCAGTTATTTTCAACCGCATACACACACACACACACACACACACACACACACACAGGCACACAATATAAAGGAAGGAAAGAAAAGGAAAAGCGATTCTAAAATGTAAGTAGCAGCATAAACATTGTAGCCAAACCAACCGCACGTATGATAGCAATGAGATAAGAACATTCCATCTCTATATGGAAATGGCATACTAAGTTCACAGTGTAGAAGCATTCGGACCATAAAAATGTTAAAAAAAGAAAAAAAGATGTGGAAGGCAATTTGGCTTTCTTTCATGATAGTATATTGTACAGTTACACAAAGGATTCTTATTTGGATTAATGGTTTCTTGCTGTGGCATTTTTGCTTTTAGCAAGAAAAAAAAAAACCCCTTTAAATAGTAACTTACCCCAAAGTTAATAGTCAGTTGTCAGCTGCCGCTGTGCAGAGGGGGCTGGCTGTTCCGGGCCGTTCGGTGCCCTGGTGTGAAATAGCCTGGTGGACGCCTCGCCAGCACCCCCTGCTGGCCGCTGTTGCACACTGCACGAGCTGCAGAGCCCGGCGGGACTCCAGGGCGTCAAACCTCTGTCCAGCGACACACTGTGGCCTTAACAGAGCGTGGCCATCTGTCCTGTGGCTCCCTGCTTCTAGAGACGAGTTCCAGGTTGAGGGGAGGCTCTCTGGGCCCCCGCAGGAAATGGAAACAAAAGATTTCCATTATTTTCTCCCTCCTGACTGGGACCCTGTCCGGCACCAAACTCGAGTCAGGCTCCACCGTGAGTCTTCCTTCCGAGGAGGCCCCGACCGGGCTCTGACATTGGCCCATTGGGGCAGTTCAGAGAGAACCCCCTACTTTTGATGTCTGTCCAAGTTCCTCACACCCCGCCTTCCATCTCTTGTCAGCAAGAACCCTGTCCTATCACCTGGCCAGAATCCGTCTTACCCCAGTGTTTCCTCTTCGTAATTTTCTGCCCACTGCCCCGCACCCTGCTCCTTGGCCATAAATCCCCACTTGTCCTTGTATTTGGGCGGAGGGATCTGTCTCCCCTCACACCCTCCTGTGCGGTGGTCCCCTTTGAATACAGCCTCCTTACCAAGTGTCAGAGTAATCTTTCCTTTAACACTACGGTTCTTCTTAGAGGGGCAACATATGGTACCTCTTTTGCTTATTTTCCTGTAGGAGGGGGCACACCCACGGTGGTTGTCCCCAAGGCAGGACAGGCTTCTGACCAAATGCTCTGTGATTCTGAAGGATGAAAGGTAACTTTTGCAGACGGACCAGGTGGCACATCTGAGACTTGACACTCGTGGTCTGGTCTGGGCATGGTTACCCCGTGGAACGCTGTATGAACGAGGCCCCTCGGCATACTGAGGCCAGAAGCCATGGGGCTTGTGTGGACCTTGAGAAACTTCTAGAACAGTGGTGGTCAGAAGGTGCAGATGGAGAGTCGTCACTTCTTTGTAAATGAAGGCGTGCCCCACGAGGAGGGAGCATTTTCGGGGCTGCTTCTGCATCTTTGCGTGCAAAGCCGCTGCAAGGTCTAATTCCGTTATTTGTGGCCTGACCCAGTGAAGGAGGTGGAGAGCAGGAAAGTCGGGCCACTTGCGTGGAATTGCTAGAAAGAAAATAAACAAAACCCCGAAAGCACAGATTTTACTTTGAAAAAAAATCAAGCCAAACCCACATGGTTTTCTGAGGCACGTGTGTGGAAATCCTACCCCCGTGTCCCTGTCCCCAATTTCCAGGCATCATCAAGGATTCTGAAGATGTGCACAGTTTGAAGAACCCCACGTTGTTCATTTTTGCCGAAAATGATGCTGTGATTCCTCTTGAGCAAGTAAGTTGGTATCTTTTCTCATTTCTTTCTTTTTTTGCTTATTTTCCTGTAGGAGTGGGCACACCCACAGTTGTTGTTTTGATTTTTACTTTTTGAGGGAGAGAGCGAGTGAACTCAGGGCAGGGGGAGAGAGAATCCCAAGCAGGCTCACACTCAGCTCGGAGCCCGACACGGGGCTCAATCCCACAACCCTGAGATCATGACCTGAGCCGAAATCAAGAGTCTGATGCTTAACTGACCGAGCCACCCAGGTGTCCCTCATCTCTGTATTTAATGACATGATTTGACCTTTTGGGGAAAATGTCTCAAAGGGTTCATTTGTTCCTCCAAACATTCTCCACATGAAAAATTTAAAGATGGGTTTTATTGGGGAATTTAGGGATTGTAATCCTCCGAATGTGCTCTTGGTGGGGCCTGGTTACTGGGCATAGAAGCTCGGCCTCCCCATCCCCCCACATGGAACCCGGGAGTTCAGATGAAGTGTGTTCTTAAAGACATGAGCGTGTTGGGGATCCCGGCTGGCTCCGTCGGTGGAGCATGCGACTCTTGATCTCGGGGTCGTGAGTTCGAGCCCCATGTTGGGGATAGAGTTTACTTTAAAAAAAAAAAAAAAAAAGAAAAGAAAAAAACATGGGTGTGTTAAACCCAGTATGTTGATAAGAAAAAAGCAGAAAATTGTGGTTCAAAAGCAGTCGCTTAGAAATTGTTATTATTCATTACTAATACACTATACTAATATAAACTTAAAACAATTTATGCTTGACTATATTATTTTGTTATATATCGAATGAGTATTATATTATATATTGAATGATACACAAAAGGTACTAATTTAATTTCAAGAAATTGATATTTATCGAATTTTTACATTGCTTGGGATGCTCTCCTTTGCCAGAGCCGAGGACTCTTAGTTGTCAAATTAAAAGTAACAAATCCACAGTAGCTACGGAACTTAAGGCACCGATGTTAGACTTCTTTTGAGCATTCAGAGAGGATTTGGAGAATGGAAAATATTACCAGATTGTTAAAGTCATACTGTCATGAAATCTTCTGCATTATCAGGTCTCTTTGCTGACCCAGAAGTTGAAAAAACACTGCAAAGTGGAATATCAAATTAAAACATTTTCTGGGCAAACCCATGGCTTCGTGCATCGAAAAAGAGAAGACTGTTCAGCCGAGGACAAGCCCTATGTTGACGAGGCAAGAAGGAATTTAATTGAGTGGCTGCACAAGTATGTTTAGCAGGGGCCAAGGGTACACTTTCTCAGAATAGCTCGCATCCAGAAAATTGCTTTGGGATACTTGGGTCGTTTAATTTTTACTATCTTGATATAAAATAAATCCAGGAATCCTGAAATTCATTATTCCATCTCAAACATAAATGCAGTAGGAAATGTTAATGCATGATACAATTTAATTTTGAACACATACACTAAGGGAAAAACAGGTCAGTACCTGAAGAATTTGAATGGTAGAGTTAATATCCTGTTAGCAAAAACCTAGGGCTGTTTATGGACCAGCTGACAGCTCAGCCATGGACTTCGTGGTTCTTCGTTAAGTACATTCTTTAAAACGATGGGTGTGGCAGAGCCATGAAGAGCATGAATTGTAAACTCAGATTCAAAGCCCAGCTTCCTGGGGCATTTGTCTGTCTTAATACGGATGAGTCGGTCATGTTCATGGATTGCACTGTGAGAAATACTGAAGCTAAAATAGGGTTTCGTTGACCTAATTATATTGAGCCAATAAACTTACTTTCTGAATGTGTGGCTTTTTCTAAAAGCTAATAAAGAACAATGGATTAGAGTGACTATCTGGCTGTCTCCCAAGGAAGTGATTTTCCAGAACGTGGGCATCTTTGGGGCCCAGGGCCTGGGATTGCGTCAGGAATCACTCGTGCATTCAGTTGAAGGGTGGTGGCATACAGGGTCACGCTTCGGTTTTTATATATTTTCATTGACTTATATTAAATCGCATGAACAGCTCAGCTCCTCGGCATTCCTGGCCACATGCCGTGCACAGCGTGGCGGTAGGAGCTACATGGGGCAGAGCCAGTCGGCACCAATAAAGGCCCTGCCTTCTTCTAGCCGCGCCGTTGACTTTCCTTTAACCCGGTACCCTCCCCCCACCCACCCCGTGACAGTCCCGCACTTGGTGTTCTGTGCCAGCTGGGAGTTTTACTTTGCAAACTAAGCAAGCCTCGGCTAGACGGCTGTGCACTCCCACTGGCTCCTGTGAGTCTGCAGATGCAGAAGGGTCACCTCGTGTCCCCTCACACCCCGGCCCCGGCCCTGCCACAGGTGCCCTCCATCCGGTGGGAACAGGGGGAGGGCATTTTGCTTGGGTCCTGGGTTGAGGGTGGGGCTCTGGGTGGAGAGGGGAACTCATGGCACTTCCACTCTGGAAGCCAGGGACGAGAAGGGTGTCTGCGGCTTCCAGCATCCACACGCACCCCTTCCTTTCTTCCATCGCTGGGCTTTTGGAGTCCCATGTGACTGATGGCTTTACTTTTTTCTGTGACAGCAGAGGGGTGACGAGAAAAAGGGAGGAGTGAGGTGGACCTCACCCCTGCAGGAAAATGGAGAGGAGGGGAGGGATTCCAGGGCACTTAGAAGAGAACTGGGAGGGCAGACACAGCGACCCGTCCGAGGTCTGTGTAGAGATTATGCTGGACAGGGAATCGGGGAAGAGCAGCAGGGCCAACTGGAACATCAGGTTTCTCGGGCTGTGAACAACCGAGAGCCCAACACTGGCTCAGAGAAGAACACTCACTCCTAACGGGCCCGAGAGTGGTTCAGGGCCCTGCTGACCTCAGGACATGGGGCAGGTGCCTGCCCGTCCGGGCCCTCTCCTCACGGGCGCACTCTAGGCCTCTGCCTCACAGAACACTTGCCAGAGC
>NW_024412377.1:7375768-7389158 GCF_014898765.1 Herpailurus yagouaroundi | reverse complement strand
GACAGAGAGAGACAGAGCATGAGCGGGGGAGGGGCAGAGAGAGAGGGAGACACAGAATCGGAAACAGGCTCCAGGCTCCGAGCCATCAGCCCAGAGCCCGACGCGGGGCTCGAACTCACGGACCGCGAGATCATGACCTGGCTGAAGTCGGACGCTTAACCGACTGCGCCACCCAGGCGCCCCTGTCTGTACCTATTCTTATGAGGGAGGGAACTCCTTCCCAAGAACCCCCCCTTAGTCTTGGGCTCCCAGCCTCCAGAACAGTGAGAAAGAAACACTGAAGCCACCGTTTATGGGATTTTTGCTCTAGGAGCCGGGACAGGGCCGTTATCTATGGAAGTTTCGGGCTTACTCGATCATTTTTGAGAGGTCTGTCATATATCCAATTCCACACAGTTCAAAGGTCATTCCTTCAAATGGTGTTCCAGGATAAGGGGGCTAGTGCAGCGGACAGAACCACGCTTGTTACACGGACATGCTTTACACACTTACTGTCGCCGAACGTTAGCCGTGAGCTCAAGGCTGAGAGCTGGTGCTTCATCAAGGCCCTCCCTCAGGGAGAGCGGCTTGCTTCTGCTGTGGTGGCAAATGACTCCTGTCAGCAGTGGGAAAAGCAAGTAAGCTTAGTATAAAAATACCGTTGACCTCTTGGCCCCTTGAGACGGTCCAGGACCCCATCTGGGACCACACATTACAACACCGCCAGTGTCTGCGTTAAACATTTACAACAGCACTTGGGACACCACAAATACCTCACACACACCTTCCCTACTGCCTCCCTGCTTTTGCCGACCTTGAACACATTTTCTAAGTAGCCGTCTCGCCTCTGGTGCTTTAGGTGGGGCCTCTACTGTGCAGGTTGCCTCCAAGAAGCACCTCAAATGCCTGCAGTTCCCTGTCCTCCCTTTAGTACCACACTTCGCTTGCCCCTGGCCCCAAACTCCTGACCCTTTAGTGGAGCTGCTTCGCCAAGAACAGAAAAGAAAGGAAAAGGGATAACGAAATCCCCACATGTGACACACCAGCCTCTCAGCCCTTCCAGAAGCATCCGTACTTGAGTGGTTGGTAGTATAATCGAAAGCCAGACCATTTAACGAACACCGAGTAAGTCCAGCAAGTGTGGGAGTTGGGAACCAACAAGAGTGCTGTCCTGCGTGGGAATCTGGCCTTGGGGTCATGGTCAGCGGAAGCACAAGGGACTGGTCTTGCACTTCACGAGACAGCTCTCTGGGGTCCCCATTCGGCTGTCAGATTAGGAATGTGGGCCCGGAGGGAAGGCTCGTTTGAAAAGCCCACCGAAGCGTCAGGTGGAGACTTCACGACCTCAGCTACCGAAGACTCTGGATCCTAGTTGACAGACTGTCTTTTACCCAGTGTCCTAATCCTCTTCCAGCGCAGAGATAAGTATTTTGCGTTATAAAAAAAAGTCGGGGGGAGAACACACATAGCTTGATGAGGGATCTGCAACTAGAACGTAAAGGTCACGGGTCACCTCGGAGAGGCCCTCTAATGAAGCAAAACCACCCCTCCAGGGTTTCCTGTTCGCAGGCTGCGTGGTTTCTCTGCCCCAGACCCACCGGGAACGTGCGAGGCCCACTTTGGAGCCGACGGGTGGTCTGGCGGCTCCTCACGCGACCACGGACCCCTTCAGGCAAGCCTGTGTTGTCTGGAGTCCGGAATCAGTCCTCACGAAGCGTGTCAGAGTCTAGACTACGGATGCACGTGGACGCTGCACCCACAAGCACGTGACAGATCACAGTGGTGCCGATGCATAGCACACGTTAGAGGGACGTCCACGCTAGCTTGGGTGGAGTAGTTTTTAAACTTTCAAAACTCGATGGTCTATTCCAGAACTTCCTGAGACGGGTGCGAGCTTAGCCAAACCACCAGTGCAGCCAGAGAAAAGACGACCAGCACGTTAGGGCTGACGAGCACCCAGGTGCACAGAAGGCAAGTGAAAGGTCACCAGTCAGAACGGTTCAGATTCCGGTTCTGACCAGTTATGGGAAGCTCCCCCTGGTGGCATATAAGTGAACTCGATCCCAAGACAAGTAAATGGCGCACAAGGCACAGAGGCTGCGGGGACCCGGGAGCCCGACGGCTGGGCGTCTGACCTGCTCTACCGCTCGCCGGCCACGAGGTGCCGGCAGAGGATCGGGCCTCGCCTGGAGGCTGTGGGAAAAGAAAGGTCTCCGTCCAGGGTGGTGGGAGAAGCGGGACGGTTGACGTCTTGGAACGAGGCCCGGTCACGTCCGTCATGGTTACTTTAGGAAGGAGAATGAAGTGACAGCAGCCCACCCACATATGGTAACCTGGGGACCCTTCCTCGCACCCGGCCCACTGCTCGTGTTCCACGCCCCGCTCTGAACCTTCGCTGCTTTTGTCCCGCTGGGGAAGCCCCAGCTGTGCTCTAACGGCCCCTCCAGGTTTCTGCAGGGGGAGCAGGTGTCCGGCCGTTTGGGGAGGGTCAGGACAGGGGCAACCAAACACCCAGGGGACATGAGGCTGGAACCCACGCTCGCTACGTGGCTGGCAGCTCAAAGCACTTAGGGCACCCCCCCCGCCCCGCCCCGATCTCACTCTTTCCCACACTCCTCAGGATGGGTCTCCACGATCAAAGGACCCGTCTACTTAGAGACACGCGGCATTTAAATACGTTTCATAGGACCAAGCCCGGTCTTCTTTCAAAGCTTGAGACCAAACTCCATGTTTAAGCTGTTACAAGTATCTACAAATGAAAAAAAAAAAAGATCTACTCAACCAAACCCCTTCATTAGGGTAGCATTGGGTCGGTACAGCCAGTTTCTTAACTTGAAGAGAAGACAGCCGTTGTTTAAAGAGACCGCTTTAATAGAACAGATACAAAAGCCTGTGAGACCGCATTCCCATAACTGAACTTCTTTCAACAGGAGAACCATGGTAACTAAACATCTGTTTCTATTATAGCATCTACAGTGTCTGAAAAAAGACACAGTAATAAATAACTGTAGATGCATCACAAGACATCCGTTTATTTAATCACAACAGTGAACCTTACTACTACATTTACTCTCGTTTTTTTCTTTATTCTTCGGATTCCCCAGGCTTACGGATGTCATCGATCTTCAAAATCATTCTAACCATTTGTGTGGCAAGAGAGATCTGTTGCTTTTTGCCAATCAGAGTTTCTATGACATGCTGTTGCTTCATATCTGGAAAACACAAATAAATGAATTATCCTAAAACATATGTATTCGATATTAGTAACTTGCTCTCATTTGTACAAAGACACTGAAACTTAAAAAAATATAAATCTGGGGACGACTGGGTGAGTCAGTTAAGTGCCTCTTGATTTCCACACAGGTCCCAATCTCGAGGTTTGTGAATTCGAGCCTCGTGTCAGGGTCTGCACTGACAGCGTGGAGCCTGCTTGGGATTCTGTCTCTGCCCCTCCCCTGCTTGCGTGAATGCTCCCTCTAAAAAAAAAAAAAAAATAAAAAAAAAAAAAAATTTCTAAAACAAAACCCAAATCCAGAAGAAACCACTCATCCAGCTACATTTTCAGAGGGGTAGTAAGATTCCATTACTCCAGAGGACAGTCTGGAATTTGAACCTGGGTCCCAGAAAGCTGGGGGTGAAGGGGACCTCTCTTCAATGACAAGCCAAAGTGCTAGGTGACTGGCTAAAACCTTTCAGCGACATTTCATCCCACAAAATATTCACTCACATAATTTAGAAAGCCCAATGTAAGTGAAAAAATCAGACTGTATATGAAACATAAAATAATTCCAAGAAAGATGTAAACAAATTTCAGCAGAACCAGGCATTCAAGTTAAAGAAAATGTAAGTATCTGTCTAACAAAGAGTTGCTGCTGTTATTAAACTCTGCTGGCTGTGAACATGAAAACCAGGACATAGCTGCTGTTCTACATAAAAGCACAGATCATCTGATTCTGTGGGCTGGGAGTGGCTGCAAAAGTGCAGACCTGGGGGTGCCTGGGGGGCTCAGTTGGTTAAGCATCTGAACTCAGCTTAGGTCATGATCTCGTGGTTTGAACTCGAACTCTGTATCGGGCTCTGTACTGACAACTCAGAGCCTGGAGCCTGCTTCAGATTCCGTGGCTCCCTCTCTCTCTGCCCCTTTCCCGCTTGCGTGCTCTCTCTCAAAGACAAACATTAAAAAAAAAAAAAAAAAAAAAAAAAATGTGGGCCTGGCCCATTAGTGAGAAATCACTGGCACCACTGTTCCAACAACCTTAAGTGAAATCACCCTCTAAACTACACACATGGCTACGGTCCCAGTACGTCACATCTGAAAACACCCCTAGGTCCTGGACGAAAGCACAAAATAAGCAGAGGGCACCAAGTCACCTGCAGGGCTGCTTCCCAGGACATCCAGAACCTACCTGACAGACATCGGTGTTAAAGAGCAAGAGAAGGAGGACTTTCTAAAACCAGAGACTGAAACGGAAGTCGCCTTTGGTGTAAGCCAGCGTGCTACAGCTTACTGTTATTAAGGAGTGCCGCGTTACAGGACCAGCAGTCTGACCAAATCCTCAGGTAATCAAACCGAAACATTCTACAACTTAGGACCCGAATATCTGAAGTGCGGAAGTATCGAAGCTCACGGAAGGCACCGCACACTGTGCGGCAGCAGGAGATCACCCGGTCTTGACCCAGACACGGCCCCACCGGGTTGCGACTGGCTCTCACCGTTTGTTCCCTTGTGCAAACAGTCAATCCCAAGAGCGGGGTTCGTCTCCTTCACTTGTCTGGCTCGGACTTCGGTCATGGTCTGGATGGGATTCATGCCACTGTTTTCGGCGAGGGCCATGGGGATGACCTCCAGGGCATCCGCGAACGCCCGCATGGCGTACTGCTCCAAGGTCGGGCACTGGGAGGGTACAAGTAAGTGTGCTTATTAGCAAAAAACAAGACAAAAAGCAGGCAATTTGGAAGGGTAAATTAAATCGCATACTTTGGAAACCTAACTCACGAAGAATTCTAAGAATAGGCCGTCTTGATTATTGTTAAGCTACCAGAATATTAAAATGTCACGACAGAGTAAGGACGGAGAAGACAGACACGTGAGAGGAGTCTGAAGACAAATCAGCTCTACTTTTAGTTATGACAGTCACGATATTCAATTTATTTGGAACTTCAAATGAGAACACTGAAGACTGGAGAGCGGTTACTGTCAAGGCTGGAAAGGTTGAAAAGGCTGAGCAATGCTAGTTTTCGGGAGGCCGCGCCTCAGTACCAGGGCGAGGACCAGGCGCTGCTCACCCACGGCGACAACACTTTGTTTCCCCCAGTTTGTTCAGTCCCACTGCCTTACGCCTTAGGCCTGGAGGCCCCGCACGGGTTTTACCTGGTCCGCCTCCTGGCTGACGGCCAAAGCACACGCGATTTCGGCGGCGCCTCCGCCATACACGACACGATTGTCCCGGATGAGGTTCCGGATGACACACAGAGCATCGTGAAGGGATCGCTTTGCTTCCTCGATGATCTAGGGAAGACCGTCCCGCAGAAGTTAACGTTAGCACAATCTAGTGTTTTAGAGTCAAATCCGCGGCGCCTGGTTGAACCTCTGTTTGCCAGGTACCGGCATCAAAGCCACCTTGCTCAGGAACAAGTGGAGAGCACGCGCCAGAATGTTCATTACCAGGTATTTCTGCCGTTCTCCCCCTTTTCTCTGCCACGTGGTTGCGTGAACACCAGGCAGAGGCAGCCAGTGACTCATTTCGGGACACGTGACCACGGGACGTGGTCAGACGAGCCAAAACTGACCCAGAGACACCTGAGGCCCGTCTCACTGAGGTCGATGCGGTACAGACCCCCTCTCGCGGGAGGGAGATTAGCAGCGTGGATGCACCCGGGCCCCTACTTCCACCCGAGCGACGCAAAAAAGGCCTGCGTAGCACTAACAGGTAGCACCGAATGTGGTCTTCGTTGATTTTACACCTCGGTAAGCCACGGTTTCTTTGAGAAAAAGGATCGTTTTTTGAGAAATGGCACCCGTATCTCACTCAAACACGTTCTGGGCAAAACCAAACCCTACACCAAGGGCAGAAAACAATGCAGGGCAAGTCACTAGGATTCTCACCATCTTATTTCCTCCTCTGATGAAAATGGTCACAGCCCTGGAGTTCTTACACTGCTCGATGACCAGCATCTTGTCCTTAGTCGTCCCGAAGGAGATCTCCTTCACGAGCCCGGAGAAGCCCAGTTTCTCAGGGGTCAGCTCTGAGAACCGCGGCACAATCCGCCCTCCTGTCGCGATGGCGATCAACTAGGCGGGGTGGGTCGGGGGGAGGAAGGCGCTGGTGAGCACTGGGCTCTCACGATCAGACCGCAGAGGAGCCAAACTCCACCCAGGGCTACCTTGTGCCCGAACTGCAATCCACTCTAGCCTCAAATTTCAAGGTCAGCCCAAGAAGGCCTATGAAACGAGTGGGTTTCTGAGGAGCCGGTGTCTCGGGGTGACGCCACCACCCTCCGTATCACCGTGTCCTGACCGGATTGAACCCTGGCTGTGGTGAGGACCGGAGGCCGAGCCTGCCCCGGGGCACGGACCACGTGTGGGACGGCAGTCAGCGTGTGGCTGACACACCAGTGGGTAAGCAGGTGTCTCTGCCTCAGAGAGCCAAGTGGGACGACACACGGAAAGCATTTCTAAATCCCACGGAACACCAGAAACTCACAGCACTGTGGCTGAAATAGAGAAAGATCGCAGCAGTCTCCTCTCTCCCCGCTGGCCCTCTGTCTGTGGAGCCTTGACACTGTGGTTATTCACGGCAACTGCTCCCCAAGCAGGCCCCCAGCACGCACAGGCATCGAGCCTGAGCCCTGTGTTCGGAAGTCTCTTCCCATGAGCCGCCTACCTCTATTTCTGGTCCTCCTACCCAACGCACCGCAGGCAAGTTATTCTGAAGAAGTAAATGATTGGCTTCGTCGTCAAAGCCCCATTGGCAAATGGCTAGGTTAGCGCCAGTTTCTTTTATCTGCGGGGGAGAAAAATGCCCATCACGTTAGTAAGTATTCCTTGTGCTCGGGGAAAAAGATGAGGCGCACAGAGGGGCGTGCCAAGGTGGGAGCATTAAAATAAAGCCGAGAAAAGAGAAGGAAGGAAGCACAGAAGTGTCTACCTTCTGTCAGGCCCAAATCCCAAATAATGAGCAAGTATCAAAGGGACTCACTTCAGTTCTTGATATGCTTTAAGAATCAGTACTTCAGGGGCACCTGGGTGCTCACTCAGTTAAGCATCAGACTCTATTTCAGCTCAGGTCATGATCTCACACTTCGTGAGTTTGAGCCCGGCTCTCTGCTTCTCCTTCTTCCGTGACCCTCTGTCTGTTAACAGCCGACTCGTTCCTGCACATTCCTCGCTTCTGCCACGTTCTCCCCGGGGGCCAACCCCGGTTGTCCCCTGGAAACCAGCCTGCCGCAGCATTTGTCCTCACACGGCTCTTTCTCCTCCCTCGTGCCCCTCACAAGTACCTACAACGTTCCTCTTTGGGCCATTCTTGTTCTTTAAAAACATGCAGCCCGGGGCGCCTGGGTGGCGCAGTCGGTTAAGCGTCCGACTTCAGCCAGGTCACGATCTCGCAGTCCGGGAGTTCGAGCCCCGCGTCAGGCTCTGGGCTGATGGCTCGGAGCCTGGAGCCTGTTTCCAATTCTGTGTCTACCTCTCTCTCTGCCCCTCCCCCGTTCATGCTCTGTGTCTCTCTGTCCCCCCAAAAAATAAATAAATGTTGAAAAAAAAAATTAAAAAAAAAAAAAAAAAAACAAAAAAAACATGCAGCCCATCACCTTCCTGTCATCATCCCCGGCAACCTGCATATCCACCAACACACCTATCCGATTCCCTCGGCCTCTTAGGTCCTGCCACCTTATCGCCCCGGGCACCCTGCCTGGCATTTCCACGGCAGCCTTGTAGCCCAGGTGACGGGTCTTCAGCCCCTCCGGCCTGTCAGCATGCCAATCCTGCTCCTGCCTCAGAGCCTCTGCACCCGCTGTCCGCCCCAGCTTACCCCAGCTGGGTAAGTGCCCCTCCCCCAGGTAGGTGGGTCTCTGCCTGAGAGGCCCCGTCTTTAGCACGGCCCCTACCCACCATCCCCTTACTCTGCGCCGCAAGAGCAAGGGCTCTACTTTGGTCGCTGCTATGTCTCAGGTCCCTACGACGGTGCCTGGTATGAGGTAGGTGGAGACACAGATCACACAGGAACAGACGAACCCAACTCCCCCCCTGAAGACAGACATCCACATAACTTCTTGCCTGCCACGAGTAACGTTTCAACCGATACCCACGTCCACGTACCCGTGTGCGGATGCTGGAAGTCCCCAAGGACAGAGGCCCAAAGAGGAACCACTGTCAGGGTGTGCACGCTTATTAGCAGCCCGAGGAGGAGAGTTGAGGTGTTTATACCCTGAACATACGAGCTTGGCTTAGATGCGTCCAGGACAGTATCGTAAAATCAAAAGCACAGCTGGAAGGTCACGCAGCCAACTCTCTGAGGCGCCCCAGACACGTGACCATTTTGCGAATCGGGTCTCTTCCCCCTTAAGCCTTTCTGTGCCACCTGATTTCTTCTCGCCGTGAATGCTGATTACTATTCTAACTTAAAAGTGAAAAAAGGGGGCTCACACCAACACGGCATCTGCAGCCACGCGCTGAAGAATCAAGACGGTAAAGAGGAGTGCCACATTACCACCTACAGACCTACCTCACGAAAAGCTATGGGAAGACTTACTTGCTGAATCATCTCTTCAAACTTCTCCTTTTCGTATTTCTGAAGGGCTTTATAATCTTCCACAGAGGTCACATCCAGCTTATGCTTGGTCTTTGGTTTTGGCGGTTCAAAAGGACACGTGAGGATTGCAATCTTGGCATTTTCCACTTGCTGTGGGGACAAAGAGAATCTTTCAATTCGTGGATTTAGGAGTGAAAAACAGCGTGAAGCCGTGCGTGCAGGACACGGACTCACTTTTGGCATCTGTGGGTGACTGAAATCCTTGTCCACGATCACGCCCTTGATAAGTTTCGTGTCCTCCAGCCTCCCGCCCACTTTGCCTTCCACTTTGATGAGCTCGAAGTCCACGTCTCTGCGCTGCATGTCTGCTACGGTGAGGACAGCGTTCACAGCGATCTCAGCCATCTGCCGGTGACAGCTGTTAACCCTGATGAAAACAAAGAGCAACCTTTCACTCCACTGCAGCCACAGCAGGACCCAGAACGTCATGTGGCAACTCAGATACGTCTTATAAAACGAAGGACGTTCAGACTCTGTAGACAGCTGTGCCACTAGAACCTGCACTTTCAAGTTTGGGGCAGGGGTTCTCAAGCTGGGATCCACAGAACCCAAAGAGAGCCAATAAACTGGGACGGGAGAAAGCGACATCTTGTGTAAATGGGGTGCAGCATTCAGTAAGAAGCCAGAGGACTCCACATGGCTGCTTCCCTTGCAGGAATTTCCACCAACATCAGTTCCGGGCGGGAGCGCGGTCGGGTGGGGATCTTTTTTGAAAGCTTTGAAACATCTGAATAAATTGCTCAATAAATTTACTTTTGCTTCTGGAAAAACTGCAAGGGAAATTTAATACTTGAAACAGTGCATGAAATCTCAACTCATCTTAGAGAAAAGATAACGGGAAAACTGTAAATGTTAGTATCCTAAGTGATTTATAACTTGCCTCACTATGTTTGGCCGCCGTCAGTTGTTTTGAACGTTTTCTGTAGTAAAGACCTATAGATACGTGGATTTTACAAAGACTTACAAACATAACAAGATCAACTTACAAAGCAATGATAAGATTTGTGCATTTCACCTAGGACACTTTCCTTTCAGGAGAACAATAGTGCGCCGTGACAGAGACCATCCTGGTGGCCCCCTTGCCCAGCAGCTGGTCTCAGCACCCGTATAAGAGGGCACCTGGCACCCAGCACATTCTAGCACAGCATGGCGGCAGAGGCTTTTCCCTAGGGGTGGAGAGGGCAACAATTTTGTTGCACTTCCCCTGACCTCTGAGTCAAGGCCATGCCTTTTTGCTAAAACTATCACACAAGTTAAAGTTTAAAATGTTTCTCACCCTGATCTTGATTTGAAAAACCAGTAATAAAGCTCCTCATACTAGAATTTTTATGCTACATCGTGCCAAGAGCCCACAGGTCTCCATTATTGTTCAAATAAGTGTGTCTTTTGGCCGAGGCTACTTTGGGTCTCCAGAGGACAGGGACTGTGTCTCTGTGCCCTTAAGATGTGGCAGCAGGCCGGGTAAATAGCAGGCATTATGCAAGCGTGGAAAACACCCCATGTAAGTCACTTTCAAGACTGCCCCTTCTCACTAAATTAAGATTCTGGACCAGTAACTTGCTTGGTCAATAATGAAAAGTAGAGCCTCTCCTCCTAAATGGCTTCCTCGCAAAGAAATGGTAGAAGGTGTTTTGAAGGCTAACATTCCCCAAGCAGGACCATTTATTTCTGCTTGACTGATAACACAGCCTATCCTGCTAAATCAAAGCCCTGGATCTCTTACAAATACTGAGAGGATTTAACACCCAAGCCTGGAACTTCAGTTTCCAACTAAAACACAAGATGCATGTGGCTACACCTGCATTAGAAACAAAGCAAAGCAAAATAACAACAAAAGCGGAAAGAAGTTCATCGAGTCCGCATGAAGCTACGTGCGATCGTTACAAAAGAAGGTTTTTAGCAATAAGCACACACGTTTTGCTTCCTCTAGAAGTGCTGAAGAACTGTATTGTAAACGTACACTTTGGAGCCCAGCGTGGTTTTTGCTGTCTGGATCAGGGGCTCAGTGTCCTTCATGTCAACGAGGACGCTATCGCTGATCTTGTCCAGGTGCTCGATAGCAATGCGGGCGGCCTGTTCATAGCCGTCGGCGATCCTGATCGGGTGAATGCCGCGGTCCAGCAACTGCTCGGCTTCCTCCAGCAGGGCGCCGGCCAGGACTGCAGACAAGACAGCGCACAACCACGTCAGGCAAGCACTGACACTTACACCATCGATACCAATTAGATGCTACTCCCTGGTGATGTGAAGGGTCCAAAATTAAGGCAAAAGGATCTGGGAGGCTGAAGTGTTTTTTTAAAAGGGAGACTCTGGTTTTGCTTCTAGCAAAGATCTAACAGGTCACCCCTTATAAACGGATGTTCAGCTCTCAGTGATGGACAAAACGTAAGTGAAGAACGTAACCTAAGAACGTCTAAGGGCAAAAATCTCGTGTTTCCCGAGCCAAGGATTTCGTTTTAAGATTTTTTAAAGTAATCTCTACACCTAATGCGGGCTTCAACTTATAACCCTGAGGTCAAGAACTGCATGTTCTACCAACTGAGCCGGCCAGGCGAGGGATTTCTAGTCAGTAAAATCTGTGCTGGTGATAAGAGAATTTATATATAATATGCTTATGGTTTATCCTCCCCACCACCTTCCTTCCTCCCGTTATTTTAGGGCCACAAAGATGATGATATTTGTTTCAATACTGCTATACTCCAAGCACATCCATAACAGTGCTTGGTTCCCAACAAATACTTGCTGAATAAATGAATTCAAACCTCATCTGCAGAGAAAGTAACGTTAAAGCTATTTCTCTCTTCCATCTTCCCCATCTCTAAGTATATCAGAACTTCAGAGAAAACGTAAGAACATTCAAATGAATCGTTTACTGATTAACACTATTTTGCCACATTTGTTTTCTCTACGAACCCACACCTATTCCCTTCAACTATGTGAGAGGTGCAGAAATCATGACACGTCTCAGCTGTAAGCTAAGATACGGGGGCAATCTCCCTATCACTCTAACATACCTGTCACACTCAGGACACTTAACAGGGCACTACTCTGCGATGCACGATCCACAAATCCTCCCATGTATCCCAAACACCGCCCCCCCCCGCAGTTCGTTTAAATAAAGAAAAAGCCCGCATCCCATCAAGTGTTCTGCATTACAGCCGCGTGTCATTTCTCTTTGGCTCTCCTGATCTAGAAGAGCCGCTTAACTCTCCCCTGAAAAACTGTCCTGTTGTTCCAGGACAAGGACTTCTGAAGAGTCTGGGCCGCTTGTATTTCGGCATGTCCTTCAACTTGGATTTGTGCAACAGTCTTCTCATGATCTGATTCAGAGCAAACACTCTTGGCAGGTGTGCGTGACTTTAAGGAATGCCTCTCAAACAAGTAAGGATAATTTGCTTTCTTACCAACCACTCCCGTGGTCCCATCTCCAATTTCATCATCCTGTGATTTGGACAGTTCAACCATCAGCTTGGCAATCTGGTGATCGACGTCCATCATGCTTAAAATGGTAGCACCATCGTTAGTCACCGTCACATCGCCATCTTTGTCCACCATCATTTTATCAAGTCCTAGGAAGACAGCAACGTTTAGAATGACATTATGCAAAAAACAACAACAAAAAACCAAAAAAAGCCCCCCCAAAACAAAACCAAACAAAAATGCAATCTGCACCAAAACCAAAAAAAAGCTAGACCTCTTGACCCAATGCCTATTTACAGAATTTATCAGAAAAATTCAGCATACGTAAGAGAGTATCTGTGTGCAGACATTTTTGCACTGGTGAGTACAAACCCACCTAAAGGGCTAAAACTAGAGAAATGGGGGTGAGGAGCATCACTAAATGTATTAATTACAAAAAATGACAGCCCTGATGTGGAAAATGCTAATAAAATGTTAAAAGAAGAAAGAAACCTCTGACCTAAAATTGTGCGTGCACTTATAAACGTGTTTAAAGCCTGAAATACACAAAACAAGTGCGTTAGTGCCGGAGGCCTAGGACGCCCCCTGCTCCACGTCCCAAATTTCTATAAAAGGGTTCCATCAACTCTCCACGATTTAGACATAACACGCATTAACATAGAATGGTAGTCTCTTACCATTTGGTCCAAGTGATGTTCTCATTGTGTTTGCTACAGCTTTTGCTGCCATGATATGAGACTAAATGAAAGACACAGAAAAGGTTCAAGTTACAAATAACTTTAATAATTCAGTGCTTTTCTTTAAAGTTGATTTTTATTTATTTTGAGAGAGAAAGAGAGTGAGCACAAGAGGGAGAGAGCAGAGAGACAGCAAGAGCATCCCACGCAGGCACCTCCCGACATGGGGCTTGAACTCATGAACCATGAGATTGTGACCTGAGCTGGAGTCAAGAGTCAGATGTTTAACCGACTGAGCCACCCACCCAGGCCCCCCAATTTTTAATAGTTAGAAGCATACGCTTGATGATTATAAAATCCAATCATACAGAACAGTTTCTGTTCTCCAGAAGCTTCTACATTTAAGAGGCAACACCCAAGTCTAAACCTTGGCGTGATAAAAACCACCAGCTTTAGTAGGTAATTCTTACGCAAAAGAACGAGAGCCTAGAGCTTTAACTC
>NW_024412377.1:7248508-7375368 GCF_014898765.1 Herpailurus yagouaroundi | reverse complement strand
CGTTTAAATAAAGAAAAAGCCCGCATCCCATCAAGTGTTCTGCATTACAGCCGCGTGTCATTTCTCTTTGGCTCTCCTGATCTAGAAGAGCCGCTTAACTCTCCCCTGAAAAACTGTCCTGTTGTTCCAGGACAAGGACTTCTGAAGAGTCTGGGCCGCTTGTATTTCGGCATGTCCTTCAACTTGGATTTGTGCAACAGTCTTCTCATGATCTGATTCAGAGCAAACACTCTTGGCAGGTGTGCGTGACTTTAAGGAATGCCTCTCAAACAAGTAAGGATAATTTCCTTTCTTACCAACCACTCCCGTGGTCCCATCTCCAATTTCATCATCCTGTGATTTGGACAGTTCAACCATCAGCTTGGCAATCTGGTGATCGACGTCCATCATGCTTAAAATGGTAGCACCATCGTTAGTCACCGTCACATCGCCATCTTTGTCCACCATCATTTTATCAAGTCCTAGGAAGACAGCAACGTTTAGAATGACATTATGCAAAAAACAACAACAAAAAACCAAAAAAAGCCCCCCCCAAAACAAAACCAAACAAAAATGCAATCTGCACCAAAACCAAAAAAAAGCTAGACCTCTTGACCCAATGCCTATTTACAGAATTTATCAGAAAAATTCAGCATACGTAAGAGAGTATCTGTGTGCAGACATTTTTGCACTGGTGAGTACAAACCCACCTAAAGGGCTAAAACTAGAGAAATGGGGGTGAGGAGCATCACTAAATGTATTAATTACAAAAAATGACAGCCCTGATGTGTAAAATGCTAATAAAATGTTAAAAGAAGAAAGAAACCTCTGACCTAAAATTGTGCGTGCACTTATAAACGTGTTTAAAGCCTGAAATACACAAAACAAGTGCGTTAGTGCCGGAGGCCTAGGACGCCCCCTGCTCCACGTCCCAAATTTCTATAAAAGGGTTCCATCAACTCTCCACGATTTAGACATAACACGCATTAACATAGAATGGTAGTCTCTTACCATTTGGTCCAAGTGATGTTCTCATTGTGTTTGCTACAGCTTTTGCTGCCATGATATGAGACTAAATGAAAGACACAGAAAAGGTTCAAGTTACAAATAACTTTAATAATTCAGTGGTTTTCTTTAAAGTTTATTTTTATTTATTTTGAGAGAGAAAGAGAGTGAGCACAAGAGGGAGAGAGCAGAGAGACAGCGAGAGCATCCCACGCAGGCACCTCCCGACATGGGGCTTGAACTCATGAACCATGAGATCGTGACCTGAGCTGGAGTCAAGAGTCAGATGTTTAACCGACTGAGCCACCCACCCAGGCCCCCCAATTTTTAATAGTTAGAAGCATACGCTTGATGATTATAAAATCCAATCATACAGAACAGTTTCTGTTCTCCAGAAGCTTCTACATTTAAGAGGCAACACCCAAGTCTAAACCTTGGCGTGATAAAAACCACCAGCTTTAGTAGGTAATTCTTACGCAAAAGAACGAGAGCCTAGAGCTTTAACTCCCAGCACACCTACGAGGCAGGTTCTCTTATCTGCCCCACTTCACAGCAGGTGCGGTCTGACGGGACAGGGACAGGCCTAAAAGACCGTCCTGCAATGCTAGCCTCATGTGAAGAGCCCAGATGTACACGTACAGCCCCTTGAACCGGCATACTAGACTTACTGCAGAAATACACCCAGAAATTGACGGCTGAGTCAATACACAGCCCATAGGTGAAAAGTCACCCTTGCCATCTGCCCAGGGCATCGACAGCTAACTCAGCGGAAACCTGCAAACATCCGTTCCTGCTTGCACACACGATCAGCAGTGTCTTTTTTCTGCAGATGCTGTTTCCTTCGTTCCTAGTCTTGCTGTCACCAGCCTGGCCTGGCTCCACAGCACCCTACAGAAATCCGGGGTCTCTGATCTCACCGCCTGTCCTTTAGGTCCATCCGACGCCCAGCTAACTCACCCATTTTCCTCAACCGTGTCATCTGCCGGTCCCCAAACCTCCAATGACTCCCCAGTGCCTCAACATGGAGTCTGAAAGCTTCAGTTTTTCTTCAATGCCCCCCACAATCTGAGACCTAGTTCCCTTCCAGTGACGATGGCGGTCCCTGTGTCCCCCCCACATATGCCCTCTGATCCTTGAAGCGCTAATGCACCGAAGGCCCTCCAGTCATCAAAACGCTGACCGACACTGAACGCAGTTCAAATGCCCATGATCCGCGGAGCCCTCCCTAGTCACTGCATCTGGCAGCTGAGACAAGACACAGAGTTCACGGATCGGTGAAAATGCTGGTAACCACGAAAATACACTTTGCCCGATCTGTCAGTGTAATGGACTTTTTCAGAGGAAGGTAATCACAGGTAAGCCGCTCTTAACCAGGGAGGATTCTGTCCCTCAGGAGCCCCCTGGCAATGCCTGCAGACATTGCTGGTTCTAACAAATGGGGTGGGGGCCGCTAACAGCACAAAGTGGGTAGAGGCCCGTCTGCTGCTCCGCGTCCGACAGAGGACAGGCCCCCACAACAAAAAGAATGACCTGGCCCCGAATGCTAACCCTGCCGATGCTCCGAACTCTGGCTTTGGAGTCAGCCAGGGGTGGGCTTGAATCATGGCCCCCTTCTGGATTAGCTCTGTCACCTTACCCGCTCCAGGGCCACGCTTGCAGCTGTCACCCCAATACCTACCCCCGAGCGTGAGGATGGTGTGATGCAGAGTACGAGTGCCCGTTAACTAGCCAGCGTGACAGCTCACGCACAACACATAGCTTTTGTCGTGCTGTTACACACGAGGTATTGGAGGGTACGTTCTCTGCTGGTTCCTTTAAACGAACGATGAAACGGAGTATGTGATACAAGCGCTCGAGTATCCACCACAGATCGAGCACCGTGTGGCCCCTGCTTAAGTTGCCCCGTTCGATCCTCATCCCCAGCTCCACAGAGGCGTGCTGCCCCCGCCGAGAAAGGAGGTTCAGAGAGGCTGTGCAGCTTGTCCTAAGGCAAACAGCGAGGGAACTCTACGGTTTCTTCGTCTGTTTAAACAGGCTTGTGCTCACCTGGACTCCTGGCGGTTTAACGCCTCTGGTCTTTCTTGGCCCCTTTGGTCCACCAGACCCTACTTTCTGAAGCACGCTTCTACCTCAACCGTGGCTCTGCTCAAAACCCCCTCAAGGGCTCCCTCCTTCCAGGGATAACATCTTGACTGGGGGGCATTCGAGGGCTTCCACCTTTGGGGCCCTACCGTTCACTGAGACTAGACTGTGCTCCTTCCAAACCAGATTGCTCTTCTGCCCTACAACGTGCCATGCGTTCTGCCCAGCTTTTGGCTTTTGCTGTCCCTTCTCCCCCAGGCGCTAGCGCGCTCTCTCGCGCATTCAAAGCAGTGACGCCATCCCCGATCAGAAGCCAGTCTCCACTAAACGTCTCTAGGACACCCTCCAACTTTTAGCTGTATCCGTAACTGGGGATTCCAGTCACACGCTGCCTTGTGTTACGGTCACTGGTGTCCACTTTCCACTCTTGCGGTGGTAAGTTTCTGCGTTAAAAGCACACGTTTTTAATTTTCACGACACCGCATCCAGTATTACGCCACACATCGCAAGAAATTACTCTGTAGGCGACCAAGTCTTTAAGGAGTGACCGGAAAACGAACGGCATCCTCATGGGCTATTGTTTCTCTCGCAGCCGGGTGACCTGAGAATGACCTCTGCCTTTCCCGATGGAAACACCGTAAGGAACGACCACAGGCTGGAGAAGCGATCGGAGACGCGGGCTAAGAGCCTAGGACTTGAACCCGCCCCACCCAACGCTGAAGGGCGCTAGCGGCTCCACCCCAACTTCCAAACCGGGATTAAAGGCTTCTACATCGGCCTCTCCCGAGCTAAAGGAGCGGGGTGCAGGGCCGAAGACGAGAGGGGATCCCCGACCTTTCCGGGGAGCACATGGCTGAACCGCTCCCATGCTTGCGCAGGCGCAGAGCCGCGGGCTTCGGCCGCCTCCCCTCTCATCCCACCGCCAGCGTCCGTCCCGTTACCTTGAGGGCCTCAAGTCCCATAAGACGAGACTTGCGATCCTGATCCTTGATGATGAGGAAAGGGCGCCCATATTCATCGAAGGCGAGGGTCCCGACGGACGCCATGGTGCGGCAGCAGTGGTTACTTTCCCCAGACCGGCGGAGTCCGCTCCGGAACCGAGAGCACGCCTTCCGGTCGCGGGAGGGCGCCACAGCGCGCGCGTGCGCAGTCCGGGCGCGCGAGACTTATTTTTCACGCGAGACTAGTTTAACGCCACACCGTAGCTTCTGGAATCAGGGGCCTCAGGGAACTTCTATCGTCCAGGACCCTGTCGGGGAGAGGAAGCTCGAAGACGCGGACGGGAACTTAAAACCCTCCAGCCGAGAGCAGATTGAGCTCATCTGCTAAAGCTTCACGCTCGAGAGTTTCTGGGCAGGGGGCCCCAACGAGGAACTCGTTTCGTCACGCCGTTAGTTTCTCCCTCCGTGCCCCCCTCCCCGGCTCGGAGGAGATGGTAGAACCCACTTCCGGATTTCCATCCTCCCAGCCCCGCCTCCGGCCGCAGGAAATCTCGCGATGGAGAGAGGAGGCGGTGAGCCGGCGGGCGCGGCGGGTTGCCGGGGTGGCGGGGCCGGGCTTCACGTTGGGCTCCTGGCCGGGCGGGAGTGGGAGCCGCCGGCCGCAGCCCTGGCTCGGAGTCTGGCGTGCGGGGCGCGGGTCGCAGTGCGCGCGCTGGTACCCGCGCCTAGCTGCTCGGAGCTGTTCTGAGCGCCTTAGGGCGAGTGACTCCCGGCGTGTGCAGCACGATCTTCTGAGTTGACCGGAGTGCCCCCGTGTGGGTGGGGATCCGCGTGGCCCCTTGCCAGCTGGGTCTCGGTGGGCAGTAGCCTCTTTGTGCCTCAGTTACCTTGCTTGCAAAAATAGCAATGGGAACCGTACTGTCTGCCTTGCACAGCTCCTGAAAGGATTCGGGGGGAGCAGTGCCGGGCCCTTAGCAAGCAAGTTCCGTGTAAGTGTTCGTTGAAGAAATCCTCATTGTGCACATCGTCCAGTAACTTGGCCAACGTCAGACAGCTAGTAAGAAGCAAGATTGTGTAGCGCTAAGGGTCCCACTCCAAAGCCCCGCTTTGTGCTGCCTTGGCGATCTTCCCTGGCCATTCTATCTTCCTAATTACTTTGTCCTCTAAATAGCTTCTGCCGCCTTTTCTTGAGAACACTGATCATGAGCTAATCCTTTACAGGCTTAGATTCGGCCACAAAAAAAAGTACAGGTGACCTTTGAATAACGTGGGCGTTCGGGGTGCTGGTGCTGTCTACACCTGTGCAGTCAGACCTGTGCAGTCAAAATCCACCTATAACTTTCGACTCCAGCCCAGCCCCCTCCCCCCCGCCCAAATTTTACTAACAGCCTATTGGTCAGAAGTCAGCGTTTTTGTTTGTATGTTATATGCCGTGTTCTTATGATAAAATAACTAGAGGCGAGGTGTTATTAAAATCATAAAAGAAAATGAATTTGCAGTACTCTATGAAAAAAAATCCACCTGTAAGTGGATTTGCGTAGCTCAAACCCGTGTTGTTGAAGGATCAAGTGTACTGATGCTCGGATCTTGAAAACATTATGCCAAGTGAAGGAAGCCATTCCTAAAAGACCACATACTGTATGAGTCCACTTCTGTGAAAGTCCAGAATAGGAACTCTAGGGATAGAAAGTCAGTCAGTGGTTGCTTAGGGCTAAAGTGTGAAAGGAAAGGTGGGGGGTGATAGGTAAAGCTTAAGGGTAATGAGAATGTTTTTAAAATTGACTGTGGTGATGGTGACATCTATCTATGAATATACTGAAAACCTTAGGACCATATACGTTAAATGGGCACATTGTGTGGCATATGAGTTACATCTCAATAAAGCTGTTAAAAACTATGGATCTCTTCCCAAGCATAGTATTGAGACTGACAATAGTAGCCAACAGTTATCACTTACTGTCTCGTTTAGAGCACTAAGTGCTTTATCTGTATTATTTTTTTAAGTGTTCCAATAATCCTGTGAGGATAGTATTATTTCTGAATTTTACAAGCGAAGAATCTGAGCCTTGGCAAAAACTTATCTAATGTTTCACACTAGTTAACTTCTGTGACTCCAGAACTTGATGACTCAAATCCTTTTAACCACTGTACTGTATAATTGGAATACCCACAGGATAATTTTACAGAGGCATGGCAGATGGTGCTTTGACTTTTTAAAAAACAGTCAAATGCATGACTATTGCTATAGCATGTAAATTCCTCCATACGATGCTGATAAGTATAACAAAATGTATTTAAAACCTTTGCTTTCCATCAAACACCGTCACCTACCTAAACTTTACCTTTTATCTTACCTCCAGCACCAGCAGCAGACTTTTGTTGTTCTTGTTTCTGAGTTGGTTTTCCACTGTGTAACCAGATTTAAACGTCACTTTAGAAGTGCCTGGGTGGCTCAGTCAGTGGAGTGTCCCACTCTTGATTTTGGCTCAGGTCATGATCACATGGCAGTGGGACTGAGCCCTGGGTTGTGTTCCTCGCTAAGCTTGCCTGTTTGAGATGCTCTCTCGCTCTCTCTCGTGCTCTCTCTCCCCCCCCCCCCCCTTCTGCTTGTGGGTATGTGTGCTCTGTCTCTAAAGTAAAAAACAAAACAAAGCTCACTTTAGGGGACCTCAGGTGTCTGGAACAAAGCTCTACTGTGCGTGAGATGTTGGTGATTGGTCGGTTGCCCTGGAGCAGTGACTCACTGCAGTGGGCCAGCTTTTCGTGTGTCCTGTGTTCACACCTGTACCTCACAAAGTTGTAACAGATCACCACATTTCATGAGTGTGGTAGGCAGACCGCCCAAATACGTCCATGTCCTAATCCCTGGAACCGGTGAATATGTTACATGAGAGAATCTGCAGATGGGGTGAAGTTAGGACTTTGAGATGGGGAGATTCTGCTGGCTTGTCTGGATGCACCCACTGTCATCACAGGGTCCCTATAAAGAAAAGGGAGGGGTGCCTGGGTGGCTCATTAGGTTGAGCGCCTGATTCTTGATTTCAGCTCAGGTGGTGGACTCACGGTTGTGAGTTCGAGTCCCGTCTTGGGCTCTGTGCTGACGGTGTGGAGCCTGCTTGGGATTCTTTCTCCCCTTCTCCCTGGCCCTCTCCTACCCAAGCTTGCTCTCTCAAAATAAATAAACAGATTTAAAAATAAAGGGGGGAGGCAGGAGAGTCGGAAGGAGGTATCCTGATGGAAGCAGAGGTTGGGGTGACATGGGGCCACTGGCCCAGGAATGCAGGTGGCCTCTAGAAGCTGGAAAAGGCAAGCAAACCTATACCACCATAGAGCCTCCAGAAGGAACCCAGTGCTTCCAACCCATTTCAGATAGCTGACCTCCAGACCTGTTTGATAATGAGCATGTGTTGTTTTAACCCTCTGAGTTTGTGGTGGTTTCCTACTGCAGCCTTGGGAATGGAATCCAGTGGGCGCTTTGAATGGCTTACTGATTCTTGCAGCCATGAATAAGAACATCTTCGAATGACCAGAATCCGGTGTCCTCCCTCTTACTGTCTTCTGTTTCTTATGATTCCTGTGTTTCTGGCCTTGTCTTCTCTACTACACCGAGCTGCTTCAGGGCAGCCTTGCTCCCTGTAGGGTTCAGCATCTAGCCAACTGTGGATAAATAATAACGGCAACGGGCTGTTGTGCTGGGCAATGTTCTAAGTGGGTCCCCTAGTTTCATCCGCGTGGTGACTCTAATCCCCGTGAGTCAGATGAGCGAACTGAGGTTCAGAGAGGCAAAGGATCATACCGTTGGCAAGGTGCGGAGCCCAGGTCCTAACCTTGGGGTTGTGCTCTTGATGTGTCCTTACCCCTCGATCGATTTCAAAATGAAATCAGTTTCAGTCTCCAGAACTTGAGATCCTCCTGAGGATGTATTTTATTTTCTTAAAGTTTATTTACTTTGAGAGAGAGTGTACACATGGGAGGAGGGGCGGAGAGAGAGAGGGAGAGAGAGAATCCCGAGCAGACACCGTGCTCAGTGCAGAACCCGACACACTCATGAACCGTGAGATCACAACCTGAGCCAAAAGCAAGAGTTGGACGCTCAACCGACTGAGTCACCCAGGCGCCCCAAGAATGTATTTTAAAGGGTAAAACTCAAGAGGAGGATAGATCATTCATTTCTCTGTTTTCAGTGATTGGAGTTTGCTTTATTTCATATTGGTGCATTGAAATGATTATTTTATCTTTTGTTCTTTTTGGGTCTTTTTAAAAAATCTTTTCATTATCATACTTATTTTTTTTTTAGTGGAACCTGACTTTGGTCTCTTGTTACTTGAAAATCGTATTACTGCACCTGGATTATAGATGCCTAACCCGTTTTGATGTGGAATCTTTGCATCTTATTTAAAATAAGGCAGTAATTAGACATTTTAATGCTTATTTGTGAGGCTTTGTTCTAAACCGTAAAAATACAGAGTTCATGGTTAACATCTGTATTAATGGATATATTGAATTCATAAAATGCTAAATAGAGATGAACACATTGTTTTCTAAGGATGACTCAAAAAAATCATTATGTTGGAAGCAAAGGATTTTAGTTTTCTATTAGATTTAAAGAATTTTCTGTAAAACACATTACTTTAGTTGATAGAATTTGGAACTCAGTGTGGAATCCTTCATTTGTAAGTTAGATTGTATTCAGCTAAGTTATTCTTTACACAGTACGAGTTTGTCAAAAAGAACCACAGGGAAAAAAAATACCTTGGATTTCAGATTTGGTGTGACGTATATATTTCCTGCTTGCTTTCCACCTAGGTACACCCCCAGAAATACTTGAAGAAAGTCAGTCAGGATGTAGTCTACCTACAGGTCTTGGAGCCAACGGTTTGAAGAAAAGCAGTTGGGGGTTCTTCCTTACTGGGATCGTTGGTGGGACCCTGGTGGCCGTGTATGCCGTGGCCACCCCGTTTCTAACACCGGCCCTCCGAAAAATTTGTTTGCCATTCGTTCCCGCAACTACAAAGCAGATTGCCAACGTTGTGAAAATGTTGCATTGCAGAAGAGGATCCCTGGTCGACATTGGCAGTGGCGACGGGCGTGTTGTGAGTTCCGCTAAGGCATTTTAAGGTTTCAAACCCAAAGTTTTAAAATTTCTGCTTCACATTTCTTGTGAGGCTTATGCAAAGCCCCGTTAAATCTGACGGTAATTAAGTCGTCATGTATTTTGTGTGTGTTTAATGATCAAACCTTCCAGCATGATTTGGAATTTATTTTTCTCAGATTTAATTTTTCTGAAAGGAAAAAGTGCTCTGTAGATCCACCAGGTAAAAAGGAGCAATTAATTGGTAATTATGAAATTGTCCAATAAAAAAACTTGGGTCAGTAGAGGTGGCATAATTAGAGGCAACATTGAGTCATAGAGTTTAACAGAGATGTTTGCTTCTCTATTTATTAATATTTTTACATGCATAATAATCTTAAGGGGTAATGAAGAGTTAAAATAGGAAAGAGCCAGCGCCATTAACCCTCATTTATCCAAAGATCAGACTTTGAGTGAGCTCAGCATACTGACTCCAGTTGAGAACCTATAAATAAAGATTCAGGGCCACTGACTGCCCGGTGGGTGTCCGAGAGCACATTTCTTCATGGGCCTGGTGGCATCATCCTTAGGCTTCCATCCAGCCATGAGCCAGAAAGTGAGGATAGCGGTAGTCAAGGCCTGCGTTCTGGAAACATGGGGACCAAAAGGGGCACAACACCTTTCACCACCCCTGCAGCATGGACCTTGTGATTTCGTCATAGTGACTCGAATAGCCAGAAGGAGGTTAGGAAGTGACTTGTTTAAGAAATCAAGAGATGTATATATTTTATTTTAGAGAGCATGAGTGGGGGAGAGGGGCAAAAGGAGAGAGAGAGAATCTTTAAGTTTTGTTCTTAATGTTTTATTTATTTTTGAGAGAAGAGAGAGGGATGGAGCGTGAGCAGGGGAGGGGCAGAGAGAGAGGGAGACACAGAATTGGAAGCAGACCCCAGGCTCTGAGCTGTCAACAGAGAATCTCACGTTGGGCTCGAACTCACGACCCCTGAGATCACGACCTGAGCCAAAGTCAGATGCTTAACCAACTGAGCCACCCAGGCGCCCTGGGAGAGAGAGAATCTTAAGCAGGTTCCACACTCAGCACGGAGCCTGATGGGCTCGATCCCATGACTGTGGGATCATGACCTGAGCCGAAATCAAGAGTAGGATGCTGAACTGACTGGCCACCCAGGAGCCCCGCAAGATGTATATATTAACCAGGAGGAAGTTTTAAAATCCAGATTTGAATGCTTTACACATCTGAATAGTATCTTTGTGGTTTCCTTTTCTTAAGGGGGTGACATTGTAGTTAACTAGGGAAATTACTGTAGGCGGACGGCTCCTTCAGGCAGGCTGCCTTGAAGAGTGGGCAAGACAAATGAGCAGAGGCCCCAGGCCCAGCCCACTGTCCTCACGTTACAGAAGCCGGTGGCATTCTGTGGTTGACTTTGTTCTGAATCGTTCCGCTTCTCTTTTACCTGTTTTCAGTTTTGAGTGAGCAGTCTTTAAAGCCGAAGGAACTGTGTAAGTAATAAGTAATGGCAGGTTCTTCACGGACAGGATTTTGATTGCATATTACAACTAGTTCACAGAACATTCTCCCAGGCAGGTCCATCTTGCCCGCTGCTGTGCTGTCACTGATGGAGAGAGACACTGGGTTTTCAGCAACTGGTCAGGCGTCCCCAGGGGTCGGCCGATCCAGAAGTGCTTTATCCACAGCAAACCTGACTGTTGCAATGCTCGCGGTGAAATCTTTGACAAGAACACAGAAACTGACTTTAAATCAGTTAGCGTTGTCTTGTCTACAAAGCTGTAGAACTTTAGAGTTCTGTCTTTAAGTGATCTTTTGAACAAAAGAGGTGCCTTTTTTATCGGACGTTTTGATTACAGACCATAAATGGGAGGTATTCATATCATTTGACCACGTAAGTTGATGTTTTTCTTTTTTTTCTATTAAATTTTTAAAATTTATTTTTAAAATTCAGTACAGTTAACATAGTGTTTTATTACTTTCAGGTGTACAATATATCAATTCAGCATTTCTGCATGTTACTCAGTGCCCATCATGATCAGTGTGCTCTTAATCCTCCTTACCTGTCACCCAGCCCCCCACCCACCTCCCCTCCGGTAACCATCAGTTTGTTCTCTAGAGTTAGGAGTGTGTTTTTTTGTCTCTTTTTTTTTCATTTGTTTTGTTTCTTAATTTCTACATATGAGTCAAATCATGAGTATTTGTCTTTCTCTCACTTATTTTATTTATTAGCATCGTACTCTTCCACATCCATCCATGTCATTGCAAATGGCAAGGTTTCATTCTTTTTTTATGACTAGGATTTCATTATGTACACACATATATATATATATATATGTATGTATATATACATACACATACACATATCTCGTCTTTATTCATTCATCTGGTGATGGACACCGGGCTGCTTCCATAATTTGGCTGTTGTAAATAATGTTGCAATAAACATAGGGGTGCATATATCCCTGTGAATTAGTGTTTTCATCTTTGGGTAGATACCCAGTAGTGGAATTACTGGATCATGTATATGGTCAATCTATTTTTAATTTTTTGAGGAATCTCCCATACTGTTTTCCACGGTGGCTGCGCCAGTTTGCAGTCTCACCAACAGTGCACGAGGGTTCCTTTTTCTCCACATCCTCGCCGACGTCAGTGTTTCTTATGTTTCGGGATTTTAGCCATTCTGACAGGTGTGAGGTGATATCTCACTGTAGGTGTGATTGCACTTCCCTGATGATGAGTGATGTTGAGCATCGTTTCATGTGTCTCTTTGGCCATCTGTATGTCTTCTTGGGAGAAATGTCTGTTCGTATCTTCAGCCCATTTTTAATTGGAATGTTTCAGGTGTTTTGGTGTTGAGTATAGAAGTTCTTTATGTATTTTGGATACTAACCCCTTATCAAATATAGCATTTGTAGATACCTTCTCCCATTCCATAGGTTGATGTTTTTCTTATCTTGAATAAACATTGACTTCTTTCTGCAGGTGATAGCAGCTGCAAAGGAGGGATTCACCGCTGTCGGTTATGAATTAAACCCATGGCTCGTTTGGTACTCCAGATACCGTGCTTGGCGAGAAGGGGTGCAGGACTCTGCCAAATTTTATATTTCAGATTTGTGGAAGGTATGTAAGGCAGAGAATGGTCCTAGGAAATGCCAACCAAAACTTTATAATTCATAATTAGTGTGACTCAAAAACATAAAATGGGGACACCTGGGTGGCTCAGTTAAGTGTCTGACTTCGGCTCAGATCATGATCTCACGGCTCGTGAGTTCGAGCCCCATGTCAGACTGCTCAGACAGCTCAGAGCCTAGAGCCTGCTTCGGATTCTGTGTCTCCCTCTCTCGGCCCCTCCCCTGCTTGTGCTCTTTCTCTACTTCAAAAATAAACATTAAAAAAATGTAAAATGTATCAAAGGAAAAGTAGTTAAAATACAAGCGTATGTTTCTGTATAATGAAACGTGAACACCTTTTAAATTGACAGGTTTACCTATCAACTCTTTTAGAGTAGAAGCTTAAGGTTTTAAACCTGATATGTCATGTGAATTCCAAGAATTTGCTCAATTAAAAAATTTCTCATTTCTATTTATTACAAAATGATGAAAATTTTTTTTGACTTCATTTGGAAATCTCATAAATTGTAGACATTAATTTGTTAATGTTCTTGGTAAACGGTGGACTTTTCTGTGTGCGTGCTTGTGTGTGTGCAGGTGTGTTTTGCAAGAGGCAGAGATGAGTGCAAAAGAAAGAATCCACTATGTTCTCATGGTTCTTTCTGGTCTTCATAATGTATAAGAAACTTCCAAGTTTATTTGTACTCTAAAAAAAATACCCTGTAATTTTGCTTTAGGAAAGCTCCATAAAATGCTTTTTCTTAAATAAGAATTTCCCATTGTAATATTGTCATCAGTAGCTTATAAAAATTCATTGAGTTTTGCTTGCGTTGTTTTTTATACCATATATACGTAAATGATCTCTCTATGGAGTAGATAAGACTTTTATTGGGCAATAAGAATTTTGACTGGCAAAGCACTTTTCCCCCCAGTTTTTCGACTAAAGACCATTTTATTTCAGTTTTTGGGTGGTATTTTCGAGAGGAGGCGAGGGACTAGAATTTTAAGGATGGCTCAGCACGAAAGGCAGGTGGTTCCCTGATCTCGCGAGTTCTCGCTGAGCTGGTTTGGTGTATGGTGGGGTAGCATAGAGAGTGTGGACTGGGACATAGATGGCCACCGGCTGGTCACTGGATGAGTCACTGGCAAGTCTGACAGATGACCCCTGGGGGCCCTGTGTGGAGTATCCCTGAAGATGGCAGGAGTGACTTACAGGGAGGTGTTTGGAAAACCGTAATGGGCTGAATTAAGAGACAGAAGCTCAAACTTGGGTTCTTCTCGTGAAATCTTAAAGGAAGCCACATCCCTTGTGAAAACCTGTTTGATGAAACGGATCCTTGTGTTTGGCCTTTTAAATTAACCTGTGCCTTGTTCCCCCTCTTCTTTAGGTTACTTTTTCTCAGTACACAAACGTGGTTGTTTTCGGTGTGCCTCAGATGGTGAGTACACGTCCTCCTGTCCCTGGTTGGTTGGCTCTAGGTCCCGTGTGGCCCCTCCAGGTCCACCACACCGTGTCCTTGGCCGCCTGCCCCCGCGCCCTCGGCAGCCTCCCAGGGATTCTGGGGGCACGTCGGATTTCAGTTCACTGGCTTGACAAAGTACTTCAGGGCCTTAAAACTTTAATCATAAAAGATTCAGTCATGTTAAAACTTCTGCTTCAGATAAAATTCTCAATGATCTCCCTAAGCCCTAAAAATTCCAATCTGGAAACTGCTTTATGAGCTTCCGGTGTCTAATGTAGTTGGAGATTTTCGCGGTTGCTCACTCACCATCCAGCTGAAGTCACTTGGGAGAGTTAATGGCATGTTCCCTTCGAATTGATCGTTCCTCCGATTTTGCAATGAGGCTGTTTTCGGGGTGGGTGAGCGCTGGCTAGTTTCAGTTGACCTCGGCTGACTGATTTGTATCGAACTTTGATTACGTACTTTCAGAAGTGAAAATACCGTGGCATCTGTGCTGAAAATGGTTCTAAATTTAGCCTTTGGAAAGATGACCAGGATGGGATGCTTTTATTGTAATTGTTGGTTTACAGACCATAGAAAGAAATCCCTTTTCATCTTTCAAGGTCTATAATTATAGCCATAATAATCTTGGCAAAATTGGATGTTTGCTAAAATGCCACTATGCAACTGATATGTATGGTTTTTAATTTAAAAAAAAAAGGATATTTACTTTTTGGTTGTTTTGTTTTCTTATTCACACTTTAATTTTGGTCGAAGGTGGTTTAGTGCTTGAGAAATTTATTCTTATCAGGATGTTGGGTACAACACCACATTTATTTTTAAGTTGATTTAGAAGTGCTTTTGTTACATATTTTTGAAAGGAACAGGATTCTATATGTTTCGAAATCTCAGTAAGCCTAAATTTAAGATGAAACTGGGGTGTTTACACTTTTGTTATAGAAATCAAAAGAGGGGGGCGCCTGGGTGGCTCAGTTGGTTGAACGTCCAACTCTTGGTTTTGGCTCAGGTCAGGATCCCAGGGTCATGGGTTTGAGCCCTGTATTGGGCTCTGTGCTGCCAGTGTGGGGCCTGCTTGGGATTCTCTCCCCCCCCCCCCCGTCTCTCTATCTCTGTCTTCCTCTCTCTGTCTCCCTCTCTGCCCCTCTCGTGCTCTTTCTCTCTCTCTCCCTCCCTCTCTCTCTCTCTCTCTCTCTCTCTCTCCCAAAATAAATAAACTTAAAAAAGGAAATTAAAAGGGGCATGAGTTTAAGTCATTTAAGAAACTGGGACCATAGCATTGCTATGGAACTTGATGGTTATTTACTACTTATGAAGTTTGGGCATTTCTTTGGATTAATTAGCATCTTGGAGCAAATAGATTTCATTTGAATTCCATGCTTTATGAAAATAGAAAATTAATATTTATTGAGATTTCCATGCCATTCTGAGAGGCCGGCCGATCCTGGCCTGAGTTGTGGGCTCGTGAGGCCCCAGTGGGGGGCAGCAGTGGCCTTTGGTGGGCACGTCACCCCGTAACCTGTGGGCTCCAACTCCTTGTGCATCTTACCATGTTTGAGTATGGTCGGTTTTTGGAGCTGTTCACCTAGCAGAAATAAGAGTCCTCTATTTGTTTTTTTTTTTGATGAATGTTTTTGCAATTGTTGTCCATTTTTCTGTACGCAGAGAAACCTTAAGTAAGGAACTTGTGACATTTCACTGTTCCCAAGAAAAAGTGGGGCAGCTGAAGTACACAAAGCATCCATGTTCCCTGGAATGAGCGAGAGGGGTTCAGCCAGCATGCAGTTTTCCGTGCAGGTGTATTGTTCACAGGACCCACAGGGGATCGTTCATGCATGCAGGGCCCCGCTCGTAACCCTCATTGAGCTTCACCTACGTGGAGCAGGGAAGGGGAGGGACGGTGCTGGCTGGGGATTCAGGAGGCCAGCTCTGCTCTCCGGAGTCATGGGAGCCCCGATCGGGTCGTCTTTAGTGAAATGCACTTCCCTTGTCTGAGCACTGGTCGGCAGTCCAGTCATGGCATCGTGGCTCAGCAAAGCCAGCGGAGCATGAATGTTCCTGTGGCAGCTGAGGCCCACACAGGCCTGGAGAGAGCTAGGGGAGTACGTAGGGAACGTGAGAGGTGGAAACCTGGTGTTCTAGAACTCGTCCACCCCGCTTCTCATACCGCACTGACTGTTGAGCTTTTGTGGCTCAAAACTCATTTCAACAGGTGTGTCTGTAACCCCCCCAGGAGTGAGGAATCTTGTTCAGATCTGGTAAATCCAGTGCTAGCATGGTAAATTCCCACGTGTAACTTGAGCTTTTGTTCTTTTCAAAATGTGAGAAGATCAGTCCTGCCCTGTTTAAAACACGCCCAGGACGTCTTGCTGCTTTAAAGCAGTGAAGATAAGGCCTGAATGCTCCACGTGGCCTGAGGCCTGGCGTGGAGCGGCCCCTGCTTCCTTCAGCTCTGTGCTTGCCAGCCCCCTGCCCTTCTCCCGGCCCCTGGACTCCACTGTGTGAGCCGTGTTCTTCCCTCTGACCTAAGTCCCCCCAGCTCTGGGCCTAGTTGGCGAGCTGCTGACCACTCACAGGTCGGGTGTCCTTTCCTCCAGGAAGTCATCCCTGATTGCCCAACGAGACAGACCCCAGTGCCCCTGTTTTCCATCTGCACAGTGCCTGTTCCCTCTCCGTAGTGAGACTGTGTTTACTCACATGATGGCTTCGGCAGGTTTGCCGTGTGGACCGCACTGTGAGCTCAAGAGTGAGGGCCGGCCTGTCTTTGCTCCCAGACCCCCAGTGCAGCGGCACCAGCGCAAAGTAATGACTCAAATACTCATTAAATGAATGAACGAGGATGGTAGAAACATATCCGTTAATGACACTTCCTAGTGGGCTGTTAAATTTCATAACTTTCAAAGACTGACTAATTTAATTTTAGTTACAGATCCTGTTGTGAATTGATGAACGAAAATGTTATCGTGTTCTGATAAAGATAAATGATTCACAACGGAATCCTTTATCCTTCGTCCATCCATTCAACAATTATTTATCCGGTGCCCCTAAGTGCCAGGTTCTGTTCTAATCACTTGGGTACTTTAGTGCGTGAGAAAGAGAAACATCCTTGCCCCGAGGTGCCTATACACTAGTGAGGAGAGGAGCTCTTACCTGGGGGTACCTATGTAAGATGTGTCGTTCAGTAGCAGGAGGTAAGTGCCGTGGGGCAGACTAAAGCAGGAGAGGGAGGGGAGGAGACAGTGCCCCTGAAGAGGACGTGCGGAGGTAAGGGGGAACGTGCCAGGCAGAGCCATTGTGGAGGCGCCCAGGGGTGCGTGCCTGTGGGGTTCCAGCAGGAGCAGGTGGGGGGGGGGGGGTGGCAGGAGCAGGGAGAGGTGACGTCAGAGGGGAAATGGGGGCCGTGCTGTTGGAATGCAGACGCCGTGGTGGGTTTGGGCAGAGGAGCAGAGGACCTGCCTGGGTTGCAGAGGATCTCAGGCTGCTGTGTGGACGCCGAGTGTGGGTGGAAGCCAGGAGACGGGTTCTGAGCTCTTGCAGGCATCCAGACGGTAGGTGTGCTAGGCTCTTGTCTGGGCAGAAGCGGTCAAGTTCCAGAGGCATCGTGGAGATGCCAGCAGGATGAGCCGGCACATCCGGTGTGAGGCGTGCGAGAAAGAGGGACCAAGGGCACCTTGAGGGCTTTGGCCGGACTAACTGGAAGTTTGCAGTTGTGACTGAGCTGGGAAAGGTGCAGGCTGTGTGGACCGAGGAGGAGGGCCGGGGGTTCCTTGGGCAGGTGAAGCCCGAGATGTGTGTGGAGGTGTGAGGTTGGCAGTGGGCGGAGGGGGTCTGAGACTCAGGAAGGGGAGGGGGCTGGAGATTGCGCATCAGTCGCCGAGGGAGCTGAAGCCCGGGAGTGGCCGAGGTCACCCGGGGGGAGGCAGAGCGGGTCGGTCTGGAGTTCTGGCCTCTGACAAATGGCACCCAGCCAAGGACCCTAGAGGAGGCATTGGGTAGGAGGAAAGCCCTGGGGGGGTGGCGGTTACCCTAGGAGCCCAGTGAAACCGGTGTTTTGGGGAGGAGGGAGACGTCAAGGGGCTCAAGAGCTGCTCATGGGTATGGCTAAGTTGTCCTATGTCTTAGAGCTGGTTTCAACTTAGGCTTAAAGTTTTGAAGATGTAATTAGAATATGACGAGTTCGTGTCACTTTGAGACTATAATTGTATGAATAATTTTGAATTCCATTAGACAGACATGACACATCACTGCCTCTCTTTGTGCGTGATATCAAGACCCGGGCTCGTTGCATGTTTATGTGTAATTTAGCCAGTTAATTTCTTGTGATTGAAATAGCTCCTTTCATTTGTGGGTTTATCTTGACTTAGCATATGACAGTCATTGGGAAATAAAGGAAACCATAAAAGAGAAAAGAATCATGGTAACATGAATAAGTTTACAGTTATTCTTTTTATGAATAAAATTACCGTAAGAAATCTCTGATACTTTGGAAACATACATATTGTCTCATTCTTCACCTATTTAATGTTTCCCTCAAGGAACAAAACTTTCTTTTTTTTCTTTCTTTCTTTTTTTTTTTTTTAAAGAAATCTTTCACTGGCTGTTAAAAGAGTAGAAATATCCCATCCTTAATGGAATTTACTTTTGGTTATATTGGTATTAATTGTAATGAAGAATTAGAATTTTGACTCTCTGTAGCTTTAGGCCATGTAGAGGACTTTCCCCAAGCCGCTTTTTAAAGATACAGATCAGGAGTAAAGTTTTTATAGAAGCACTGTCGATTTGTTTGTAGTTTTGAAGGGATTCGTTTTGCTCAGGTCTTGGTTTTGAGATAGCATTTCCCATTTAGAGGAACCAGGAATGTTTGAGAGGTGGTTGATCTGAGGGCTGAGTTGGGGACCAATAACAAAAGCCTGGGGTATTTTGTTGATCCCAAGTCTAAGGAAGTGTTCAGAATATTTGTTGGGGGCACATCTAAAGGAGAGAGAAGCCAACTTGAGGAGGCTCCTGGTGGCCAGACGGGGGCAGTCCGAGCATCAGAAGAAACAAGGGTGATAGTGGATTACAACCCATTGAACGAGATAGGAATCTGGGAGCTGTTACTTATGGCAATAGGTAGATAGGTAGAAAAGAAGGGAGAGTTCTTCCTTATGGTAGAATGCTGACTGTTAGCCTGGAAGGAATGATGGAATTAGCAAATGGCCACTCTGCAACCGTATAGGGAAAACTGACTCAGGCGGGTCATCAAGAATGCTGCATCTCGTGAGGGACAGTTCGATGAGCGGCAGGGTATTTACATCGTCTCAAGCTAAGTCTGACAAATTACTCATTATGAAGGAAAATTAGTAACCCCACTATGGAGATGCCAGGTGGTGACCATCAGTCTCAAAGCAGAAAGTCCTCACGGGTGCCTGACTGTGGGGCCCTGAGAAGCTCACCGCCCCTCTTGTGGGGCATCGCCAAAGATGCACGTGCTGAGTCGTCACGAGCACGCATCAGATGATCCAGGGTGCGGGCCACTGGGGAAATAACTGGCCTGTATTCCTAAAGCTGTCATGAGACAAAGGAAGGTCACGGAACTGCTCCAGATTGAAGTAGACTGAGGAAACATTCTAGCTGAATGCAATATGACATCGTAAGGAAAAACATCATAAAGGACGTTCTTGGGACTTTAGGCAAAATTGGAATGCGATTGGAATTATTATTATTGGAATACAATCTTGAATATCCTGAATTTGATAACTGAGCTGGGCTTATGTCTTAGGAAGCACTGAGGCATCAAGGAACAAAGGGGCATGTGTGTGCAACCTATTCCCAAATGGTTTAGGAAAAATATTCATAGAGGAAGAGGGCAGATTGGAGAGAACAAATATGACAGAGTATTAAGAATTGGTGAAGCCGGGTAAAGAAGTACGGAGTCCTTTGTTTTCTTCTTGCAACTGTTCTCTAAATTTGAAATGACTTCAGAATAACAAATGAAGAAAGTGGAAAAAATACTTCTAGGAGGTAAAGCTGGTAGGATCTGAAGATAAATTTTTAAGCGATTGTTAATTTGCCGTTGTGATTACGATGACAGTGTTTTCAGCAGGTAGATTGGTAATAAAAGGATACAAAAATGATAAAAGGATTTTACTTTTTAGAAGATATGTTGATTGTCAACAAATTATCAGTGTATTATCGATACATTTTTGAAGAATTATGAAATATTTCATTATATTTCAAGTTGGTAGAGTCTGTTTTTTCATGGTCTAATTTAATAATACCGTATCTCACTGAATCTAGATGCTGTCAATTTTAAGATGCCCCATTGCTGTTGAGAAAGAAAAAAATACTGCCAGTTGTAAATCTACGATTATGTCCATTGTAAGGTGTATCCTGATTTCAGAGATGTTAAAATGTGTGGGAAAATGTGTGAAATAGTTGAGACAGGGTGGATTGAGATGCTAGGTGGGAAAATAAAGCTGCTTCTCATTTTAATGACTGCCACATCATGGTTTTAGTTAGAAAATGGGAAATCTGTCATCTCTGCTAAAAATGGCTTACTTTATGATTGATAGAAGATGTTCTTGTAACCGTTGCTAATGTGACTTTCGTGATTTGATGGATCGTTTGATAATGTGTTTATGCCCCGGAGTGATCTTTTCTACAGCTCCTAATTCCTGCACAGGTATTTTCAGGCCCTCAAATCCAAATGAGCATTTGGGAGTCTCTTCCTCCGACTCCCTGCTTACTGAAATAATGACTGTCGTTCTGCACAGATGCCACAGTTGGAGGAGAAACTCGAGCTTGAACTGAAGGATGACGCCAGAGTCATTGCTTGCCGGTTCCCTTTCCCTCGCTGGACCCCAGACCACGTCACCGGGGAGGGGGTAGACACCGTGTGGGCCTACGACCTGAGCACGCTGCGAGGCAGGAGGCCCTGAAGACGTTTCCAGCCGGTCATTCAAGTGTAGACTTTATGGAGAGTGGTTTCCCAGGTGATGGTGGTCTTCGGTTTCATAGAGATCTACAATTGTGTCGTCAGCAAAGAGTCTGTTTTTCTTCACTATGGAACGAAAATCTATTACTTTCCTTAACTTTTGGAAAACAAACAGAAGTTAAGAACAGCAGGTAGATTTAAAGTCCCTTTTCGTGGCATGTTCAAAAAAGTGGTCTTCCTTCCCATGCGCTCTGATGTATGAAAATATGACCAGGGGATGGTCAATGTTGATGGGCGGGAGAGATGTGAACAGCTCTTCACGCTACAAAAAGTATGATTTAATGCCAGAGATGAACAGAAACACTTTTTAAAGAGGCTGTGCAGTAGGAAATGTTTGCAGTTTCATCTAACTTTATTCACACTTAAGATTTGTCTTTCTTTTTTTCTGTACTTCATGGCAACGTTTTCTAAAGGACTCAGGCGCTCCTATTTTATAACATTGATTAGGAATAATTTGTTGTGAGGCCAGCGCTTTACTGTATTTTCTTGGATCTGAGGTGTCTATACGTGTGCGTGTAAACGTGTGGATAGACACACACATTTGACCATTTCTGAAGTTGTGACGTACCTTCCGGCTGATGGTGTTTTGTGTCTATGATCGGCAGCATTGCACATCACGACGTAGCTGTAGCCACCACGGATGGTATGTCAGATGTGATGCGAGGTGCTCAGAGGAGATGCAGGACGTTCAGGAGTTATAGGTAATAACATAAGCCGTCATGAGCTTGGGCGCAGCCAGACCTGGGATCACATCCCTGCTCGGCGACCAGCCTTGCACCAGTGGCTTGACCTCCTGGAGCCTCGCTTTCCCGAGCGTCCCCAGCCTCTGTTGGGATAATGATACACCGAACAGGGGACTCTTTTTTTGTAAAACTCATGACGCAAAGTCTTTGGTCTTATCGTTTTAGATACTAAAGAAGTCACAGATTATTTCTGCTAGTCGCATCTTTATTTTATGAAAGTAGCCATTCATTTAATATTCTCGTTTAGGAGAAGAGACCTGACTGATTTAGATAAAGACAAGTTACGGAAAACCTTTGAATGTGAATAGATAGGCTTCATGTATCTGAAACGTTAATCTATTAAATGGTGGGTCTAATAATCCCTGTGTATCACAGAAAAGGAATGAGCTCCCGATCGTACACCTGTAACCTAAATACCAAACTGTGTCTTCATGGAGGTTTGATAAAATGAGATGGTTTGTATTTTTAACTAAACTCACGAAAATACGATCAGCTTGAGAATTTTCATTTAAATGAAAAGCAACTGGGGACCCGTTCATTCATTCGGCGAATACTTCTTGTCTGCTGTGTAATAGGCCTGTCCGATTCAGTGGTGAGTAGACATGAAGGACCCCTAATCTTGTGGAAACGTGTATTCCGGAAGAGAGACAAATACGGGCGTGAATGTAAGTGTGTGTGTGAAGCTCTCTGAAAGAAGTAAACCGTGTGACAGTCATGGGCACTTGTCAGATTTTTGGCTGCCACCGTCCGTCCCTTCCCAGTAGCCCCCCCATTTCTTTCCGAAGAGCGAATGCCCTACGACGGTGTGTAGTCTGGTGTCTGTCCCTGCCTCTCACCCCAGCCAGCTCTGTAAGTGGGCGAGGCACGCCTGGAGAGGGACCCATCATGGCTTCTGGCCAGGCAGGTGTGACGGGCAGAGGTAGGGTTTTGTGGAACCTTGGCTGTGTTCAGTAGTCTTCTAGACATGCTCCTGGCAGACTTGTGGAGGCATCAGGCTGTCTGCAAAGGCATATATAACTTGCCTTTTTGAGGTTTCTGGTTTAGCTTCCCAAAGATTAAATGGCCCCTGGTGTTGCAACCTCAGAATAAAATGGACCATTTCACGGAAGTGTTGGCATTCATGGAGTTTGTAAGCTCTCTAATGGATTGATTGATTGATTTTTAAAAAATATTTATTCTCTTTTTGAGAGAGAGCGAGTGAGCACACAAGCAGGGGAGGGGCAAAGAGAGGGAGACAGAGAATCGGGAGCGGGCTCCAAGCTGTCAGCACAGAGCCTGACGCGGGACTTGAACTCCCGAACCACAAGATCATGACCTGAGCTGAAGTCTGACGCTTAACAGACTGAGCCACCCAGGCGCCCCTAATGGATTTTTTTAAATTGTGCATTTGAATAACCTGGAAGTGAGCTATAATAATTTTCTTACAGGGGTTATTGTGGCTTCTCTGACTGGCTGGTTTGACTTTTATTGGTTCCAGGATTCAGGGTCTGAAATTTGCGCACAACACAAGGCAGGGAGCGAGACCTGTTGCGTTTGATGTCGAAAGTAGGATTCACAGACGCCTGACCGATTGAAATCAGGGATGAGTGCTAGCTTGAGAAAATTTAAAGTTAAAACGACAACAACCAAACAGGAATAGGAATAGAGCTTAGGGGTGACGTAGCCTAACGAGCCATTGTGACCAGACCTGGAGGTTCCATTGACACACGGTCAGGGGCTTGAGCCCATTCCCGTCTGAGTGCATTTTTCTCCCAAAGCGTGGCCCCAGAGCTACAACCCTTGCCTTTCCCAGCCCTGCCAGATGGGATCCGTGAGACCCTCAGCCAGTTCCAGTGTTCAGACCCCCTGAAACGAGCTTAGCTCCGCCAAGAGTATGGGAAACCGAGTTTGAAAGACCGAGACCCTTCTAGACGCACCGGGTGCACCGTTGCTGAGAGATGCTATACACCATGACAGGCTACAGCCAGACAGAAGGAACGAAGGTCCTGACATTTAAACCACGCAGCAGGATGCTGTGCCTCTGCCAGAGTACTTTCCCTGATGGCCACAGGCATAAAAGAAATAGCTGTTCTCAAACGCAGGAGTCCTCTGAGCTTGCGCTGTAACCTGTATTTCCTAGATCATCTGGAGTCCCCCGGGCCGCGGGGGAGCGTTTCTCACCTGGCCTGGGGAACCGAAGTCTGCGCGTCTCTGACCCGGGCCACCTGTCGGGGAGCGGAGGATGCCGGCAGGCCGGCTGAAGGGACGCAGACACCACTCGCTGGGATCCCCCAGCCGCCCCCCCTTTTTCTGGGCAACCCCCCCCCCCCCCCCCCCCCCCCAGTGCTTTGGGCATCAGGGTGGGCGGTGGGCGGTGGGCCACGGGCAGGTGATTCAGCTCCGGCCAGTGAGGCGTGAAGGGGCGTCTGCTGGGAGCTTAGGGAAAGGTTTTGTTGCTAACGGAAGGCGCTTGAGGCGAGCGTGGCCTTCCGGGCCTCGGACGGGCTGTATGGAGCCCTGACACCTGCAGTTCTGACGGCTGTGTTACAGCCACCAGGGGAAAGTGAAGTTGAAAGTGGGGGTGCTGAGGCCGGCCGAGCAGAGAGATGGACAGACTCCTGGTGTTTGCTGACTTGCCAAGCTGACCTGGAGCCTCTGACTGCAGGATGTCTTTTTTTTGTTTAATTTTTTTTTTTAAATGTTTATTTATTCTTGAGAGAGGGGGAAAGAGAGCACAGCAGGGGAGGGGCAGAGAGAGAGAGGGAGACACAGAATTGGAAGCAGGCTCCAGGCTCTGAGCTGTCAGCACAGAGCCCGACGTGGGTCTTGAACCCACGAACTGTGAGATCGTGACCTGAGCCAAAGTCGGACGCTTAACTGAGCCGCCCAGGCACCCACCGCGCCCCGCCCCCGGCCCCGACTTCAGGACATCTTAAGGGAAGTGACAAACCCACGTTGCTGCTGTCCTGTGGGGGTGGCAGTATTTGGGCTGTGTGGCCATCTGGTGGGGACAGGAGGGTGTGAGGCTGAATGGGGGTGAGGAGGATGCCCCAGGATGTGGGGTGCGGGCACAGCCAGAGGGGTGCCTGGGGAGCTGTACCAGGTCAGAAGGGCTCTGAACTTAGACCCAGCATTCACAGTCGACAGGAATCTTCCCAGGCGGGCATCCTGTTCTTGGGGACGCAGGCAGGGCTGAGTAACAGCAGGGCCTCAGCCACACCCCTGCATGCGGGGGCTCCGTAGGGGGAAGGATGATTCCTCAGGATTAGAAAGGACTTAGTGAAGGGAGGGGAAGGAAACACCTCAGACTGCCCACTTGGCAGGTGGGGTTGCCCAGTGAAAGAGCTGCGGTGTGGACGGCACGTGTGTGTCCTTGGGTTGAGATCCTGACCCCCAGTGCGATGGTTGAGGGAGGCGGTCTCTGGAGATGCTTCGGTCCTGAGAGTGGAGCCCTCACGAGTGGGGCTGGCGCCCTGGTTTGGCGGCCTCAGCGAGCTTGGGAAGACAGCCGGCCGTGAACCAGGAGGCGCCTTCTCGCCAGACGCCGAATCTGTGGGTCCTTGATCTTAGACGTCTTAGTCTCCACAACTGAGATGAAGAAATGCTTATTGTTTAAGCGCCCTGGTCTGGGTGATGGTGCGGCAGCCGGAGCTGGTGAGAGACAGGCTGGCCCCCGAGAAGAGCCCCACCCTGCACTGTCCAGTCTTGTCACCACTCCAGCCATCACTTCCTTGACCTGGAAAGGAAGGGAGCCAGGATTGAAGAGGGCTCCCTCCGGTGCCAGCTGGGAGGAGCGAGAAACCTTCCCCCCGACGTGATGGTCAGGGTCGGTTGGCCGAGTCCTGAAGTTCCACAGGGGCCCTCTCTGGATGGCCGTCGGGGGGAATGGTTGGCACCATCTCGAGGGCAGGTTTCCCTGCGAGTGGTGTCTTCTGTGCCTCTCCCTCTTGGCTCTCTCGGAGGATGCTTCTGGCACGGTTTGTCCCTAAACTAACCTGGAAGATGAAACAAAACTAGCGGGAGAGGAACAGAAGCTGCGTTGACAAGCAGAAATGAAGTCTAGGTGGCAGAGGGTCTTGGAAACCTCTCCTACGAGGCGCAGTTAAACAGGCTGTGGATGTTTGCCCGGGATGAGAGGAGGTGTAGAGGACACAGAACGGACCTTTCTGGTGTTCGAAGGCTTGCCAAGTGGCAGAAGAAAGGAAAAGTGATCGTGGACGTGACCGTATGTCAGCAGTTTCCATGTGCTGGAAATAACCCCGTTCGTATCTGTAGGGCGGAGGCACGAGCTCGTTTCTTTTCTCTCAACCAAAGGGAGTTGCGGTCAACTTGCTCAGTCACACTCGGACACGGGAGCACAGAGTCTTACGTTCTAACTGGCTCTGAGATACCAACTCGGGTCACACTGGGCTGGCGCCAAAGGGACAGGAGGCTGCGGCTCAGTCCACGGCACAGTTTGGGTAAAGTCGTTTCAGGTTAGGATGCGTTGCCTCTGGACACAGTGAGTTTCTTGTCACTGGAGATAGTGGAGCAGAGGGCTGGACAGCCACTTGGTGGAGATATTGTAGAAGGGATTCATCTACAAGCAGGTGTGGAGTCTTGAAATGGCCTAAAATGACCTCGAGTTTTCCAGTCTTCGCAGTCTTGCCAGAACCTTCCCGGCCGAACACAGTGGGTCTGTGAGGCATCAGAGTGGCCTTTGAGCAGCGACGTTGTACATGCTTCCCGATTCAACTCAGCCTCCCCCAGCTCCAGGCCACGGGCGGCTTTTTACTCTGGTATACGAAATGGAAGTAGTCGAAATTTTGAAATCTCGGAGAAGCTAATGAATGACAATAGGTTTTATCAGAACCCCAGCAGAGAGCTGACTCTCAGAGAAGGTTGGAATCTGTTCGACCCCAGAGAGCTTAGTCCCAGAGAGCACACTTGGGTCTCCCACGTTCTTCTTCTTCTTTTTTTTTTTTTTTTTAAGTTCTTAACATTTATTCATTTTTGAGAGATGGAGGGAGACAGAGTGTGAGTAGGGGAGGAGCAGAGAGAGAGAGGGAGACACAGGATCTGAAGCAGGCTCCAGGCTCTGAACTGTCAGCACGGAGCCTGATGCGGGGCTGGAACCCACGGACAGGGAGCTCATGACCTGAGCTGAAGTCGGACACATAACCAGCTGTGCAACCCAGGCGCCTCCCCACTTTTGTAAAACATTTATTTATTTATTTAAATAAAAAAATATTTTTTAATGTTTTATTTAACCTTGAGACAGAGAGAGAGAGAGAGAGAGCGAGCAAGCATGACTCGGGGAGGGGCAGAGTGAGAGAGGGACATAGAATCCGAAGCAGGCTCTAGGCTCCGAGCTGTCAGCACAGAGCCCAACGGAGGGCTCGAGGTCACAAGCTGTAAGGTCATGACCTGAGCCAAAGTCAGCCACTCAACTGACTGAGCCACCCCGGCACCCCCAAAATTTATTTGTTTTGAGAGAGTGCGAGCGTGTGCACATGAATGGGGGAAGAGCACAGAGCTGGAGAGAGGGAGAGAGAGAATCCAGGCAGCCTCCTTGCTCAGCACGTAGCCCGATGCAGGGCTTGAGCCGTGAGATCCTGACCTGAGTTGAAGTCAAGAGTCAGATGCTCGACCGACCGACCGAGCCACCCAGGCGCCCCATGTGTTTCCAAGTTCTGATGAGAGCCAGGAGACTGTTCTTGAAGCCCCTGGGACAAGTCCGTCACTAATGATGCCTCACTGCCTTCTGAGTGACGCCGTCTTACCCATCCCCTTGTCAGGGGAGCAGCCTCACAAGGTTCTCTGACCCCTCTCCAACTGATTGGAGCCAACGTCAGGCCACAGAAATGAGATGAGCTATTCTGATTCCATGTTGAGAATTTAAATTGGGAACAGAAAGACTGGGGATGTCCAGGGGGAGGCTGAGGGCATGATGCTGAGGCCAGGGGAGTTTGGAGGGCTGTGACAGACGAGAGGGTAACAGGTTTCTCTGGGTCAAGGGCCCAGTCCAGGGAGCCGGCCGCAGGCCAGCCCGCCCACCACCAGAGGGCCCAAGAACCGGGCCGGGTGGAACCCCCGCTGCCCCTCACATCTTAGCCTCCCTCAAAGGGTTCAGTTGAGTGTCGTGTTTCCTGAAGAACTCCATTTTTCTTTTAATTTTTTTTAATGTTTTTATTTATTTTTGAGAGAGACAGAGGCAGAATGTGAGTGGGTTAGGGGCAGAGAGAGAGGGAAACAGAAGCAGAAGCAGGCTCCAGGCCCCAAGCTGTCAGCACCGAGCCTGACGTGGGGCTCAAACTCACGAACTGTGAGATCATGACCTGAGCCGAAGTCGGACGCTCAACCGACTGAGCCACCCAGGCGCCCCAGTGAAGAACTCCATTTATGTAATCGGCTATTTTATGATGAACGAAAATAATACTTGTCACGACAGGTGTTAAACACAAGGAGCTTGGTACCCCCAAAGGTGGCGCAGGCCATCTATTTCAAATAGAAAAGTGGGTATTTATATAAATGTGAGAAATCTCCCCTCTGAGTAACACAATCAAGTTTCTGCACTCAAATAGAAACCTTGAGTCATCTGGCATCCTCTCAGGCAGAGTGAAGCGTTCCCGTAATCGTGACACGTTGTGGTTATATTGGAATTGGCACACTTGTGACCCAATGGACCGATGCAAATTGAACGTGAACAAAGAAATCATATAACTTTTATAGGTAAGGGGAATCAGGTCTTACCTTTTCTAATTTAATGTTACGGTGTGAATGTTACCTGAGAAGGGCTGATCGAACAATAGCTCATTGATCACAAGGTTTGAGTCAAGGATGGGAAGGAGGAATCGAGTACATTTTCTCCTCTGGAATACTGTGGGGTGGAACATCGGGCAGCAAAATTATTCTTTATGAGAATTGATACGAATGCCGGAAAAATTCACAAAACGCCACGTATGTCCCAGACTTGCTGGGGACGTTTGAGTGGCGCAGTCTTACGGGGTTTGCCAGGCAGTGTTGTTCGTGGGGAACGTGACAGCTACAGAGACAGGGTGTCACAAGGCATTAGGTTCATGCTGGTGCACATGGTGAGCGGTCAGCACATTCTGGAGGGGGCCAAAGCCTCTGCTGTTCCAGAGACCGTCTCTTCTCGCTCCCTGACATTTACCTGTCCCGGGCACCTGTGCTTTATCACTTCATCCCATGGCCTCTTTCCCACATGTCTGCCAATCTCTGATTTAAGAGTTACATATTGCCATTTTCAAGAGCATTTGCATTTTGTTAAGGAGTCATTCAATAGGAATTTGAATGTTCAGGGAGGCCGAAAGATGGGATTTGCAATGGTTCCTTGTTTCCACCTGCTTTTACCCCAGTCCAAACTACCAAACTGACATAATCATGGCAGCTCAGAAAGGCAGACTACGGTCACTGAAAGTTTCTCTTGACCTGGAAATGTTAATTATGAATAGAAATTCATAGTCCAGAAACAATGATAACAAAGATAGCTCTCAAGTGTTGACTGTCTACCAAGTCATACGTCTTTTAGATACATTATTTTTATTTTTTTAAAGTTTATTTATTTTGAGAGAGAGAGAGAGAGCGGGAAGGGGCAGAGAAAGGGAGAGACAGAGTCCCAAGCAGACTTTGCGCTGAGAGACACGGGACTTGAACTCACGAACTGTGAGATCATGACCTGAACTGAGATCAAGAGTCGGACACTTAACTGAACTGACTGAGCCACCCAAGCGCCCCCTAGATACATTATTTTTAATTCTCATACTAACTACAGTATAGATATGATATTTCCCAGGGGTGATCTGAGGCGTTTAGAGAGTAATTCGTTTGCTAAGGCCCATGCACCCATTACCAGGTAGTGGAGCTGGTATTCACACCCAGGCCTGTCTGGCACTAACACCTGTGTGATTTCCCCTTTGTCCCTGCCCGGCCAGGGCGTGGGGACGACCCTACTGCTCCAGAATCGATCCCGTCTACCCAGAAGCTTAGATATCAGCAACGTTTGAGTAACTCTGAGGCTTGGGCCCCACGTGTCTTTGAATCAGAATACATCGTGTTTTTGGTAGGCACAAGGGTGGTCTTTGAGTCAGAAGCATAAGCCCGTGAGAAGAATAAGGCAGCCAGTTTTTCAGAATCGTCTATGCGCTCAGAAATAGGCAGAGGGAGTAATGAGTTCTACGCAGAGCTGACTTACCACCTGCCTTTTAGGTCCACCTCCCAAAAATGGGTGCGTGCAGACGTATCGCCCGTCTGTGTTAGACAGTAAACGACTTGCAGAAGCACATGTCTCCATCGGCCGCTGGGACGGCCATAACAACGTGGCACAGCCTCGTCATTGAGACCACAGACACGCATTTCTCATAGCTCTGGAGACTGGAAGTCCCGCTACGGTCACATTCCGAGATACCGGGGATTAGCATTTCCGTAGATGAGTTTTGAGGGGGACACGGTTCAGTGCCTAAGAAATCCCACCAAGTTAATTACAGCCTCACTTTCACAAGCAAGTAATTGGACGCAGCCTAAGCGTGCGTCAGTCGAGACTGGCTGGGCAGCCGTGACAAAAGCCTGTGGCAGAGTGACAGGTACCAGGGCACGTGGCACTTCCAGTAGAGGCTCCTGTGCTGTGACACGCATTCTGCAAAAACACGCGCCGAGTGTAGCCAGTCTGGCGGAAAAAGCTGGGTTAATAGACCACTCAGAATGGTTGCCACCTTGAAATCAGAGCATTCAGGAGACAATCAGTATCTGGGGAGAGAACTGGGCAGTGCAGGCAGGCAGCTCAGTGGCACTGGAGACTGCCCGAGGGGGTGATAATTTTACTTATTTACTTATTTATTTATTTAACCTTTTTATTTTTATTTTGATTTTTTTTAATATGAAATTTATTGTCAAATTGGTTTCCATACAACACCCAGTGGGGGATAGTAATTTTAGAAATCAGCCCGGGAGTGCTGATTTGGGGGAACGACACGGTGCACATGAGCACTGGAGGGCTTGCACCCCGCTGCACGCCCAGGACCGCGAAAGGCCGGGGAGCCCCTCTATGGGGAGGGGCAGGCCCTCTTGCTAACGTTTTCTAAAAATCCAACTGATGGGGCTCCACGTTGAGAGGCGCTTCCCTTCCTGCTGAAGCAGCAAGTTCTACTCATAATGCAAAGCTAGGCTCCCCTTGCAGAAATAACTACATAGAAACCAACGAAACTTCCAGGTTATTCTGACATCATCCCCTCTGCAGTGGTGGTATGGGAGTTATTGGTGTTACGATGATAGGTGCTCTAGCAGAGTAGAGTGTTGACAGGTGTAAAAAACCAGGGGCAGGACAGCGTGGTGTTTGCTTCCACTTTTGTAAAAAAGGGGCATTTGCATGCTTACCCGTGTGTGCCCCCCTTCCCCGACTCTCCCACACATACCTTGCCAGAAAGAATCCATGAGTACACGAGAACCTGGTAATAGCTTTTGCCTCCGGGGAGGATGGGTGGGGTTTGGGATCTGAGGTGAGAAAAGACCCCTTTTGTTATATTTTAAAATACTTTTTTTGGGGGGGGGGGGCGCGGGGGGGGCCCAGTAAGTTAAGCATCCGACTTCAGCTCAGGTCGTGATCTCACAGTTCGTGAGTTCAAGCCCCACATCGGGCTCGCTGCTGTCAGCGCAAAGCCCGCTTCAGATCCTCTGTCCCCCTCTCTTTCTGCACCTCACCTGCTTGTGCTCTCTCAAAAAAAAAAAAAAAAATTAAAAAACTTAGAACTGGTTGTGCCCAACACCAAATTGTGATCGCAAGTTAAAAGCCAAGTAAGACACATTCTTCTCTGCTTTTTGTGGTGTGTAAAAAGGGACACACTGGGTAGACTAGCAAGTGACATAACAGCTCTGAGTGGAACCTTTAGGTTATTGATTCTGAATAACCCTCAACTCCTGCCTGAAACATTTTGGTTTTTTTTTTTTTTCTTAAATTTTTGTTTTTTAACGTTTATTTATTTTTGAGACAGAGAGACAGAGCATGAACGGGGGAGGGTCAGAGAGAGGGAGACACAGAATCTGAAACAGGCTCCAGGCTCTGAGCTGTCAGCACAGAGCCCGACGTGGGGCTCGAACTCATGGACCGCGAGATCATGACCTGAGCCGAAGTCGGCCGCTTAACCGACTGAGCCACCCAGGCGCCCCAACATTTTGGTTTTTTATGGCGCCTCTGCGTGGGGGCTTCTGGGGAATGTCAATTCGCTCCCAACTCTTACAGCAGCTCGTTTTACCTTCGGACACCATGTTAACAATGCCTTCCGTATACCCACCTGGCTGAAAGCTGGCTCCCTAGCATTTCCTACCCGCTGGCCCTAATTTTACCTCCTGGGGACCACCCCGCACAAATCTAATGCTTCCTTCGTGGGAAATCCAAAACCCCAAAGATTTGGAGGACCCTCTCCTATTCCCACTGAATCTTTCATTCTTGTGTTTCTTCAGAAAAACCAACCCTCCCTAGCCTGGTAACTCTCCTCTTAACAGAAGCTAGGTTTTAAATTTTCCCTTCCTTCCTTTTTAATTTTTTTATTTATTTTTGAGAGAGACACACAGAGAGAAAGAACACGAGCAGGGGAGGAGCAGAGAGAGAGCGAGACACAGAATCCGAAGCAGGTTCCAGGCTCTGAGCCGGGTCTCGAACTGATGAACCATGAGATCACGACCTGAGCTGAAGTCGGCCGCTCAACTGACTGAGCCACCCAGGTGCCCCTTAAATTATCTTCCTGAAGTGTGGGTCCTGGAGCCAGACGCGGAGCCAGGGGTGGCCCGGCCAGCGCAGAGGGGAACGGATGACCCCCTTCCTCGCTCTGAACTAGTCTTCAGACTGATGCCTGATACTCGATGCGCGTGGAGTTTTTACTTAGGCTTCTGATAAGTTGTCTGTCACACACAATCTTCTTATATAAACCATGTCAGTGGAGTTTTGGGGGTTTTTTTTTGGACCCAAGTGCATTTTATGTTTTTGAAGCAAGTGAAAAAATGAACTGTTTTCCTTTTTGTAAGTTTTGTCACGTTAGGTTTGTCCCACTGCTGCAGGTTTTTAAGGGATTTTGGACACTAATTCAATCATCCAATTATTTACTTGTCCCTGTGTACCTTAGGCCGCATACAACGTTAATAACCATGAAATTAGTGCTCTCATCTATATTATTTGAAAGGAACAGCCACAAATTTTGAATGAGACAGAGCCCTAGGACCTCCCCGTCCTATAAACTGTATCAGCGCTCGCAGAGGGTGGCTGTTCATTAACGTATGCTCTACTCGGTGATGCCCTCGCTCTGACTGTTAGGACATGTAGACGAGTGTGGTCTAGGATGGGTTTCATCACTGTGTGTCCAGCCTGGAGGATGATGCCTGCATGTCTTAGGCAGTCCATAAATATTTATTGAATAAATGTGTAAGTGAAGGACGTCCGGGGAGAGTGGACACACATCTTACTGAAGTCCAGCTACATTATCTTTTCCCTTTATTTCGACCTGGTGGCATTGGTGTACTACTAGTTAAAAAAGAAAATCACCAGAATTCATTCCTGGCAATCCGTACTGTCTCCTGGAGTCTCTACGGGGTTTTGTTTTTTTTTCTGGACTCCTATGTTATTATTTGCCTTCCTACATTTTCTTTTTCGTTCCTTTTATTTTTAAAATTTTTTTAACGTTTATTTATTTTTGAGACAGAGACAGAGCATGAATGGGGGAGGGTCAGAGAGAGAGGGAGACACAGAATCCGAAACAGGCTCCAGGCTCTGAGCGGTCAGCACAGAGCCCGACGTGGGGCTCGAACTCACGGACGTGAGATCATGACCTGAGCTGAAGTCGGAGGCTTAATTGACTGAGCCACCCAGGTGCCCCTCTTTTTCATTCCTTTTTAAAAAAACTTTAATGTTTTATTTATATTAGAGAGAGAGAGAGACAGAACATGAGTGGGGGGTGGGGGGGGTGTGGGCTCAGAGAGAGAGGGAGACATAGAATCCGAAGCAGGCTCCAGGCTCTGAGCCATCAGCACAGAGCCCGATGCGGGGCTCCAGCCCACGAACCACGAGATCATGACCTGAGCTGAAGACAGATGCCCAACTGACTGAGCCACCCGGGCACCCTTCTTTTTCGTTCTTAAAAAAATTTATTGAGGTATAATAGATCCCCTGCCCCCCCCCAAAAAACCAAACCTCACAAAAAGCTGCACATGTTTAATGTATACAATTTGATGAGTTTGGACATACAAACCCATGAAACCATCACCACAACCAAGGTAATAAACATATCCGTCATCTCCAGAAGGTTCCTCCTGCTCTTTTGTTTTTTGTTGATGCTGTCTTGGTGGTAAGAACACTGACGGTGAGATTTTGAAGAGAACGACACTGAATTGCTAATTCCAGGCGCTGTAATGAGTGGCAGATCTCTCGAATTTATTCACCCCACATGACTGAAACTTTAGACCCCCCAAGGAGCAGCTCCCCAGTTCCCCCCTCCCTCAGCACTTGGTGACCTCCATTCTATTCTCTGCTTCTAGGAGCTTGACTGTTTTGGAGTCCTGTGGTGTTTGGCCTTCTGTGGCTGGTTTACTTCCCTCCGCAGAGTGTTGTCCGGGTCTAGCCGCGTGTGACTTCCTCTCTGTAGGGCCCGCTCTTTCCCGAGGTTAACTAACGCCCAGCCTGTGGGTCTGTCGTGCCCAGATCTTCCTCCCCTTCTAAGACTTCACTAATATTCGCGGACCACCCTGGATCTCTGGCACTTCTGTTCTACACAATCTCTCCAACATCCCCAGTAAGTGATTCGGTTGTCTCATGTACACGACTTCTCAGTTTTCTGGAGTTTTCAGTCGGTCGAGTGCCCGACTCTTGATTTTGGCTCAGGTCATGATCTCAGGGTTCATGGGTTCAAGCCCCATGTTGTGCTCTGAGCTGACAGCACGGAGCCTACTTGGGATTCTCTCTCCCACTCTCTTTGCCCCTCCCCGGCTTTCATGCACTCACTCACTCTCTCTCAAAATAAATAAGTAAACATTTTTAAAAATTTGTGTTCACAAAAGAAAGCCTGCATGCCAATGTTTATAGTGACTTTACTCATAATCATCAAAACGTGGAAAAAATCCAAATGTTTTTCTATTGGTGAATGATAAAGTCAGGGGCGTTCATACAGTGGAGCCTATTTGGTTCTAACATGAATTCATTTAGAGCAGTTAACTGACAGAGCTCTCTCTAGATAAAAAAAGCCCGAGTTAGGGGCGCCTGGGTGGCTCAGTCGGTTAAGCGTCCGACTTTGGCTTAGGTCATGATCTCACAGTTCGTGGGTTCGAGTCCCACGTCGGGCTCTGTGCTGACAGCTCAGGGCCTGGAGCCTGCTTTGGCTTCTGTGTCTCCCTCTCTCTCTGCCCCTCCCGTGCTCATACTCTCTTTCTCTCTCTCTCAAAAATAAATAATAAAGATTAAAAAAAAAGCCCAAGTTAGAATACATTTTGCTATCCTGTTTTTTTTTTTTTTTAAATTTTTTTTCAACGTTTTTATTTATTTTTGGGACAGAGAGAGACAGAGCATGAACGGGGGAGGGGCAGAGAGAGAGGGAGACACAGAATCAGAAACAGGCTCCAGGCTCCGAGCCATCAGCCCAGAGCCCGACGCGGGGCTCGAACTCACGGACCGCGAGATCGTGACCTGGCTGAAGTCGGACGCTTAACCGACTGCGCCACCCAGGCGCCCCTACTATCCTGTTTTTTTTTAAGCTTCCTTTTGTTTTTTTATGACTGAAATTGTAGCAGTGTTAGTTTCTTCCTGAGTAAATCTGCCTAAATTTGGAATTTCTTTTTTTTAAATAAATAAATATATATATATGCATGTGTGTGTATATACATGTATATATATAGATATATATACATATATACATGTATATACACACACATATGTATATATTTTTAATGTTTATTTATTTTTGAGAGAGAGAGACAAACAGACCATGGGTGGTGTAAGGGCAGAGAGAGAGGGAGACACGGAATCTGAAGCAGGCTCCAGGCTCTGAGCTGTTAGCACAGAGCCCGATGCAAGGCTTGAACTCACAAACCATGAGATCACGACCTGAGTCGAAGTTGGACCCTCAACCAACTGGGCCACCCAGGCACCCCCTAAATTTGGAATTTCTAGTGAAAAATTTTCCTCTTAGCAGGAGCACTAATTGGGAGAACATTTCTTCCCATTCACAACTTTTCATTTTTAACGTGTCAATTAAAATCTAAGTATTTTGGGGGTGGTGGGTTCCCAAAATAGAGCAATGGATTTTGCATTTACTGCACACTTCTGCTGTTATTTACAATTTATGAAGTACTTGCCATTTGATAGTCTTTTTCACCATCCACCAGTTCAGCTGGGCTGGTTACTCTCTTCCTCCCGCCGACATTCACCTTCACCTTCTTTTCTGTCCCGTTTCTCTTGCACCTGGGACCCTGTGCTCTTTCTGTCCTTGATGCGGTCTTAGGCTTTTCCTTCCACAGTTTAATTTTTCTGAATACGATCTGTGATTGCAAAACTCACGCCCTAATGAAGCCTCTTGTCGTTTTGTTCACATTTAACTAGGCGTCATCTTGTTTTTTGTTTTTTTTTTTTTAATGTTTTATTTTGTAGCCTATCTGCTGATGTAGCATCACTTTTGTTTCCAGTGAGTGAAAGGAAAACATTTCCACCCACTTGGTAGTTAGGCAAAGGGAAGGGAAAAAGCTTGAGTGCTCAGCGATTCTCTGAGATGAGAAAGGAACGTGATGGGTTTGCATTTGATTCTGCCTCATGGTTTGATTCACGTGTCGATGTTTGGGATCTTCAGTAGTTTGGTGATTATTTGTCCAGGTTTTTTATGTGATGCCTTTTCAGACATGAATTTTGGTCCTATGTAAAGAGTGTTTCCCTAAAAACAGAAGATTCTGATTTTTTTTTTTTCCAGGTGTAAATAATTACTTTGCTACAGAACACAATGTGTTGTGTTGAAATGGATATGAACAAACAAACATTTCAAATTATCCATGTGACTGTTGGTCAGATCCCGCAGGCTGCTAGCAAACGTGAAAATAATCGACTGTGATGAATTCTTTCCCAGAAGCAAATGAACTATTTATTGCTTGAATTAAGACAAGAAAGGATTTTACTGTTCAATTTGTGTGTGGAGGGAAATCATAAAGGACAGTGATTTGCTAGTTACAATTTTTTAAATCCCCACAACAGGAGAAAGCTTCAGAGTTTCAGAGTGGGTTTGATGTACATATATATTTAGCCTTCTAAAAAAAGTGTATTTATTTCTTTTTGAGAGAGAGAGAGAGAGAGAGAGGGAGAGAGAATCCCAAGCAGGCTCCATGCTGCCAGCACAGAGACTGACACGGGGCTCAAACCTACAAGCCCTGAGATCATGACTTGAGCCAAATCAAGAGTCAAGATGCTTAACAGAGCAACCCAAGTGCTCCTATATATATTTCTAACAGGCAAACCTTTGTTCAGAAAAACTAATATTCTGGCCTAAAAAATAGTGTCCAAGTGTAGGCCATTTAGGATGATGTATATTAGTACTATGTAGAAAATTCTTAAAACTGTTTACTTATTTATTTTGAGAGAGAGAGGGAGTGAGCGAGCATGAAAGCCGGGGAGGGTCAGAGAGGGAGAAAGAGAATCCCAAGTAGGCTCCGTGCTGTGAGCGCAGAGCCCAACGTGGGGCTTGAACCCATGAACCCTGAGATCATGACCTGAGCCGAAATCAAGAGTCGGACGCTGAGCCACCCAGGCGCCCTTATGTAGAAATGTTTTAACATACTATTTGTAGGTGTTAATAATGGTAGAGTAGGAATGCTAGACACTTAAAAACACTGAGGTATGATTTACGTACAGAAAAATTCACCCTTTTTGGTCTTCAGTGCTCTGAGTTTTGACAAATGCATATGGTCACATAAGTACCACACGATCAGGATAGAGAATAATCCTGCTACCACAGAATCCCCACCTGCCCCACGGTGGTCGTCAGTGCCTTGTCTGACTCCTGTTCCCTGGCAACCACTGATCTCTTTCCTGTCCCTTTAGTCTGCCCTTTTCCAGAATGTCACGTAGACAGAATCATACAGAATGTAGCCTCTTGTGTCTGGCTTCTCTCACTCAGCGTAATGCATTTGAAATTCATCCCTGTTGTTTGTTCGGTGTTTATTTCTCTCCCTTGCTGAGTAGGGCTCCACTGTATGAATGCCCCTGACTTTATCATTCACCGGTAAAAAAAACATTTGGATTTTTTTTCCAGTTTTTGATGATGATGAGTAAAGTCACTATACACATGGCATGTAGGCTTTCTTTTGTGAACCCGAATTTTGCCAAAGTGGGTAATTCCCTGGGGGTGGGATTGCGGGCTTGTGTGTTAACTTCATAAGAGACTGCAGTATAGGACAGTTCCCATTGCTTTGTGTCCTTACTGCCTGGTTTTCTTAATTTTCTTCCCTCCATTCTAATAGGTTCGTCCTAGTTTCTTACTAGGGTTTCAATTTGCATTTTGTGAAGCGTCTCTTTGTAATCTTGTTGTACCCATATATCTTCTTTGGTGCAGTGTCTGTTCAAATCTTTTGCTTGTTTTCAAAACTGTGTTGCTCGTTTACATATTACTGGGGATTTTGACAGTTCTGTATATATTTAGGATACAAATCCTTTGTCTTACATATGTTTTGCCAGTACTTGCTCTCAGTTTGTGGCCTTTCTTTTTCATTCAGTTAAGAGCATCTTTTGCAAAGGAGAAGGCTTTAATTTTGATGAAGTCCAATTAATCGTTTCTGAATTCTGCTTTGGTGACATAGCTGAGAAATCTTTCCTAAGGTCACAGAGATTTTCTCCTGTGTTTACTTTTAGAAGTTTTATAGTTTTAGACTTTATATTTAAGTCTCTGGTCCATTTTAGGTTAAATTTTGTTTGTGGAGTGAAGTATAGATGAAGGTTTGTTTCTTTGCACGTGGCTGTCCAGTTGTCCCAGCAGAATTTACTGAAAAGACTTCTTTCTTTATTGAGTTACCAGTGCATCTGTATTGAAAATCACTTGACAAAATGTATAAGAATCCACTTAAAAAAAAAAACGTTTATCTGTTTTTGAGAGAGTGCGAGAGACAGAGTGTGAGCAGATGAGAGGCAGAGAGAGAAGGAAACACAGAATCTGAAGCAGGCTCCGGGCTCCGGGCTGTCAGCATAGAGCCCCACACGAGACTCAAACTCATGGACCATGAAATGGTGACCTGAGCCGAAGTTGGACGCTTAACTGACTGAGCCACCCAGGGGCCCCAATTTTTTCTTATTAAAAAAACCTTAATTTTAGTATAGCTAACATACAGTGTTATATTAGTTTCAGTTGTACAAAATAGTGATTCAACAGTTGTGTACATTACTCAGTGCTCATCACAAGTGCCCACCTCACCCACCTCCCAGCCTCCCCCCGGTAACCATCAGTGTGCTCCCTATAGTTAAGAGTCTGTTTCTTGGTATGTCTCTCTCTCTCTTTTTTCCTTTGCTCATTTGTTTTGTTTTTAAAGTCCACACGTGAGTGAAATCATATGGTATTTGTCTTTCTCTGGCTGGCTTAAATCAGTTGATGGACACTTCCATCATATGGACTGCTTCCATAATTTGGCTATTATAAATAATGCTGCTATAAGCATAGGGTGCATATATGTTTTCAGACGAGTGTTTTCATATTCTTTGGGCAAATACCCAATAGTGGAATTGCTGGATCCTATGGTAATCCTATTTCTAATTTTCTGAGGAACCTCCAGACTGTTTTTCACAGTGGCTGCACCAGTGTGCATTCCCACCAACAGTGCATGAGGGCTCATTTTTCTCCACATCCTCCCCAGTATTTGTTGTTTCTTCTGCTTTTGGTTTCAGCCATTCTGACGGGTGTGAGGGGATAGCTCATTGTAGTTTTGGTTTGCATTCCACTGATGATGAGTGATGTTGAGCATCTTGTCCTGGGTCTGTTGGCCATCTGTAAGTATGTGAGTCTATTTCTTGACACTATATTTTATTCCATCGATTTATGTGTCTATGCTTTCTTCCATAACATACGGTCTTAAGTACTAGCTTATGATAAGTCTGAAAAGCGGATGGGGAGTCCTCCAACTTTGATCTTGTAAAAAAAGTGTTTTGGCTGTTTCATTTCCTTTGCCTTTCCATATGAATTTTAGAATCAGCTTGTCAATTTCAACAAAAAAGTCTACTGGGATTTTAAAAAGGTTTGCATTGAATCTACAGAATATATTAAATGTGTATTATATATATATATTTCTATATAAAATGATAACCACTAGGACAAATATGCCATCCTTTATAAATACCATAAGAAATTTAAAGAGTGCCAAAGTGGTGTCATCACTGAGTGCTAAGCCTGTATTCACGCACGATTCTAATTAGTAGGGACTGTTCTAGATGATGGGATGCTGAGAAGAGCCTGTACTAGCTCTAAGGATTTTTTTTTTCTATTTCCTTTATCTTCAAAAAATCCTTTCCTTTTGGCAATTTGAGATCCTTATGAATAACTTTTTAAAGGAGTTTTGTAGGAACTGATGTCTTTTTCATTCTTACCGTTTCAAGAGAGCATTTTCAGTCTTTCTTCACCTTCTTGGAATTAGTCAGGTAGAAATGTGATTCCAACAGTAAGCTACTTGTGTCAGTGTCAGTCCTGCTTTCTTCACACTCACTTGTTTGGAAAATCTTTGATTCACAGTAGGAATTTTGAGTTCCTACGTGGTGTGGGCCACATGGTTCAATTTGTTATGGTTGTTTTCTCTCTCATCTGGCCTACCTACTCTTAAAAATGTTTGTAATGTTGGTGACATTGGGCAAGACATTTCCTTTTTTTAAATCTTTTTTTAAAAACCTTTTTTAGAATTTATTTTTAAATATAATTTATTGTCTAGTTAGCTAACACAGTATATACAGTGTGCTCTTGGTTTTGGGGGTAGATTCCCGTGATTTATCATTTACACACACTACCCAGTGCTCATCCCAACAAGGGGGCAAGACTTTTCATTTCTCACTTTCTCTTACTAAAAATATGACCTGAAGATATTAGTACCTGATTTCTCGCTCCCTTTTCATGACTTGTGAGAATTCTGAGAAGCAGACTTTTCATAAGAAAGGAGTTATAAACATTAGAGTTGTAATGCATTTTTAGTAAGAAATCTATTTTGGTAACAATTGATAGATTTGATCATTATAATTCAAATCCAACATAAAGAGTGCCTTCTAAAATTTATTATGTATTTGCAGTGTCAGTGCTAGAATGATGTTAAACATAATGGTTCTTTCTTTTTAAAAAATTTCATTTATGTATGTATGTATGTATGTATGTGTTTTAGAGAGAGAGAGAGAGAGAGAGAGAGGGGTGGGGAGAGAGAATCCTAAGCAGGTTCAGCACTGTCAGTGCAGAGCCTGACATGGGTCTTGAACTCATGAACCATGAGATCATGACCTGAGCTGAAATCAAGAGTCAGATGCTTAACCAGCTGACCCACCCAGGCGCCCCACATGATGGACATTTTACATTCCAGTGTTTTAAGTGTTCAGCAGCCTCTCTAGTGTTTCCCCTTGCCATTTGATAAAGAATAACAGGTTGATCTTTAGATTTGTAGGTCAGTGTATACCATCTGAGGTTATGAGATAATTAAGTCATATCTTTATAATTATCTTTTAAGAGTGACCCTTAATGAACATTAGATTACAGCTGTTTCCTTGGTCTGATTGCAAATGTTTTTCCAGTATTACACACACATGTACACACTGTTTTTGAAAAGGACCTTGTAAAATTTTTGGTGGATCAATGGATATTAGACACCAGGTGCATTTACTGCAGAATAGTTCTCAGTAGTTGAAATATGCTAGTCTTAACAATAGCTGGTACTTTATTTAAACTTAATTGATCATATGCTTTGTAAAACGATAAAACATGTTCAGGAAAGGGAGAAGGTGGGGCATAATCAATGAATGGATGTGATTTACCTCCTACTGAAAAATAATCATGGCAGAATATTTTATTACAATTATCCCAATGAAAACAGTGATTTTTGATCATTTTATTAGTCATTACTCTGTAGAAATAATGTGACATATTTTTACATCAACACTATAAGATACAGAAAAGTAATGATAAAATTTTTTCTCTATTAGGGAAAATAGATGTAACAAAGCAAAATATGATGTTTAGTGTTTAATTGCTATAACTTTTATATGCTTCTACTTAATATGTTTATTTAACACATCTTTTTTCCCCACAAGTTTTTATTTAAATTTGAGCTAGTTAACATACAGTGCGTTATTAGTTTCAGGTGTAGAGCTATAACTTTTTATACAGTATTTTGGACATAATCACATTTTCACATATCTTAGTATTTTATCTGATGCTTTTTTTTTTTAAAGAAACTTACACTTGGTTAGAACATCGATTTTTTTTTTTCAACCTTTTATTTAAATTCTAGCTCGTTAACACGTAGTGTAATACTGGTTTCCGGAGTCGAATTTAGTGATTCATCACTTACGTACAACACCCAGTGCTCATCCCAAGTGCCCTCCCTAATGCCCCTCCCCCATCTAGCCCATCCCCCCAACCCCCTCCATCAACCCTCAGTTCGTTCTCTATAGTTAGGAGTCTCTTATGGTTTGTTTCCCTCTCTCATTTTTCCCCCTTCCTCTATGTTTGTCTGTTTTGTTTTTTAAATTTCACATTTTTTAATTCAAGTGTACAGTTGAGTGTTTTTTTTAATATGTTCACAAAGTTGTGCAATCGTCACCAGTATCTAATGTCAGAATATTTTCCACAACCCGGAAATTACCCACTGGCAGTAACCTCCCTCCCCTACTTTCTCAGCCCTTGGAAACCATGAATCTGTTCCCTGCCTTCATCGAGTTGTCAATTCTGAAAATTTCATCTAATGGGAATCATAGAATATGTGGGCTTTTGTGCTTGGCTTCTTTCACTTAGTATGTTTTCAGTGTTCGTCCATGTCGTAGGACATAACAGTACTTCAGCACTTCTAATGGCTGAATAACATTCCACCTTGTGGATATGTTAAATGTTGTTATCCACTGATGGACAGTTGATGGACATTTGGGTTGTTTCCACGTTTTGGCTCTTAGAAATAATGCTGCTGGGGCGCCTGGGTGACTCAGTCGGTTAAGCGTCCGACTTCGGCTCAGGTCACGATCTTGCGGCTCGTGAGTTTGAGCCCCGTGTCAGGCTCTGTGCTGACAGCTCAGAGCCTGGAGCCTGCTTCGGATTCTGTGTCCCCCTCTCTCTCTCTGTGCCCCTCCCATGCTCACGCTCTGTCTCTCTCTGTCTCTCAATAATAAATAAACGTTAAAAAAAAAATAATGCTGCTATGGACATCTGTGCACATGTTTTTATGCAAACGTGCGTTTTCAGTTCTCTTGCTGGGTCCTATGGTAATTCTGTGTTTAACATTTTTGAGGCCCTGGCAAACTGTATTCCACAGCGGCTGCACCATTTTACATTCTCACCAGTGTGTGAGGGTTCTAACTTCTCTACGTCTCACCGACGCTTGTTATTGTCCATCTTTTTGATTACGGCCATTCTAGTGGGCGTGAAGTGGTATCATCACACTGTGGCATTGATTTGTATTTCTCTGATGACGAAAGATGCTGAGTATCTTTTCATGTGCTTATTGGCCACTTAAATATATTATTTGGAGACATACATATTCAACTCCCTTGCCCATTGGAGACATTGGGTTGTATATCCTTGTATTGCTCTGCTGTGGGAGTTCCGTAAATATTCTGGATAAGAGGCTTTTATCAGGTGTATGATTTGTGAAGATTTTCTCCCATTCTGTGGACTGTCTTTTCACTTTCTTGACAGCGTCAAAAGCATGAAAGTGAACGCAAGAGTTTTTAGTTTTGGTGAAGTCAGTTCATCTTTTCGTTGCTTGCGCTTTTGGTGTCACATCTAAGAAACCGTTGCCTCATTCATGGCTGTGTGTGTTTACTCCTATGTTTTCTTCTAAGAGTTTGGTAGATTTAGCTCTTACATTTGGGTCTCTGATCCATTTGGAGTTACTTTTTGTATATCGTATGACACAGAATTGGTATTTCATCATTTTGCATGTGGCTATCCAGTTGTCCCAGTACCATTCGATGACTGTTGTCTCTCCACTGAATTGTCATGGTGCCCTTGTCACAACCCAATTGACAAGAGATGTATGGTTTCATTTCAGGACTCTTAATTTTATTTCATTGACCTATAAGTCTGTTATTTTTTTTTTAATTTTTTTAATCTCTATTTATTTTTGAGAGAGAGACAGCGTGTGAGCAGGGGAGGAGCAGAGAGAGAGGGAGACACAGAATCTGAAGCAGGCTCCAGGTTCTGTGCTGACATCTCAGAAGGGCCCAAACGCACAAACTGTGAGATCATGACCTGAGCCAAAGTCAGACATTTAACTGACTGAGCCACCCAGGTGCCCCAACAATATTACATTCTTCTTCATGAAAATGGGATGTCATTTAATTTATTTAGATCTTTAATTTTTTTCAACAGTGTTGTGTAGTTCCTTGCATTCAAATCTTGTACTTATTTTATTAAGTGTATTCCTAGCTATTTTATTTTTTTATGCTATTGTAAATGGAATTTTCTTAATTTCCTTTTCAGATTCTTTGTTGCTAGTGTATAAAAATGTAATTGATTCTTGTATATTGATCTTGCGCCCCACTACCTTTCTGAGCTTGTCTATTAGTTCTAATAGTGTATTTGTGAATCCCTTAGGATTTTCTTTCTTTTTTTTTTTTTTAAGTTTATTTATTGTAGAGAAAAAGAGAGACTGTGTGTGTGCATGCGCGAGCAGAGGAGGGACAGGGGCTGGGGGGGAGAAAATCCTAAGCAGGCTCTATTCTGTCAGTGTGGGGCCTGACATGGGGCTTGATCCCATGAACCATGAGATTATGACCTGAGCTGAAATCAAGAGTCAGACGCTTAACTGACTGAGCCACCTAGGTGCCCCTCTCTTAGGATTTTTTATGCACAAGATCATATCTTATCTGCGTACTTTTATTTCTTTTTCTTGTCCAATTGCCTTCACTAGAACCTCCAGTATAGTGTTGAATAGAAGCGGTGAGAGTAGACCTAAGGAGGTCTTTTCCTGATCTTAGGGGGGACGTTTTCCGTCTTTTAACATTAAGTATAATGTCATATGCGGGGCGTTTTGAAGATACCCTTTATCAGGATGAGAACGTTTCCTTCTATTTCTAGTTTATTGTGTTGTTGTGATGAAAGGGTGTTAGATTTTATCAAACACTTTTTCTTTGTCTATTGACACAATGACGTGGTCTTTGTTTTTAATTCTATTAGTGTGATGCATTACCTGGATTTGCATATACTGAGTCAAACTTGCTTCCCTGGGATAAATCCCATTTACCTGTGGTGGATGATTTTTTATATGTTACTAGATTCAGTTTGCTAGCATTTTGTTGAGGATTTTTGTGCCTGTCGTCATAAGGGATATGAGCCTATTTTCTTTTCTTGTAACGTCTTTGTCTGGTTTTTGTATCAGGATAATACTGGACGTAGAATGAGTTATGAAAATGTTGCCCCCTCTTCTGTCTTTTCGTAGAGTTTGTGAAAGGCTGATGTTAAGGCTTCTTTAAACATTTGGTAGAATCCACCAGTGAAGCCATCTGGTTTTGAAGAAAATAAAATCTGTATTTAGCTTTACATACATCAAGGACCAATGTAGTAATATTTTGCATCATAGTTTGGTTATCACGTAAATAGTTTCCTTATTTAAATACCTTTAGAAATAACTCACCTTCCCAAATGAATTGTTAAAAATCAGATCCATCGGTAATTGACTAGTTTCAAAATTTACAGCTTACACTAAGGAATTATATTTGATGGACTCTTTATGTTTTAACTGATTGAAACCACTGCTTGAACAAATCCATTTATTCAGTGGTCATTTGTGGCATATCTATTATGTGTTAGATTTAGAAGAGAAATTTTAATGTGAGCATAATGTTTTAATTTGCTGTTGTGGAGAGACTTCAGTTGTAATGTACATAATCAGTTGTATACTGGTTACGAGTGGAAATTTCTTGAGGAGTCTGGGTGGCTCAGTTAAGCATTGGACTTTGGTCAGGCATGATCTCACAGTTCGTGGGTTTGAGCCCAGCATCGGGCTCTGTGCTGACAGCTCAGAGCCTAGAGCCTGCTTCAGATTCTGTTTCTCCCTCTCTGCTCCTCCCCTGCTCGCACTGTGTCTCTCTGTCTCTCTCAAAAATAAATAAACATTAAAAAAAATTTAAAGAAAGAGTGGAAATTTCTTGGTTTTATTAAGTTTATTTATTTTGAAAGAGAGAGTAGGCATGCGTGTGGAAGAAGGCAGAGAGAGAGGAGAGAGAGAATCCCAAGCAGGCTCCCTGCTGTCCGTGCGGAGCCCGATGTGGAGCTTTGTTCCGTGAACTGTGAGAGCACAACCTGGGCGAAACCAAGAGTCAGATGCCTAACTGACTGAGCCACCCAGGTGCCCCTGATAATGAACTTTTAAACAGTTTAATTTAATTTCCCAACATTGGTATGGACTCTCTAATTAAACCTTTCTTAGTCATTAATTCCAACTCGTCTTCACATTGAGTTGAAATAAAGGAAGATGATCCATGTTAATACTCAAGTTTATAATTTCAGGGATCCTAAATGATGGAAAGGATGTGGATGATTACAACATATGGAGAAGTGCTAGAAAGTATGAGAAAACTTTAATCCTGTTACTGCGCATTTAATTATTTATTCCTTTTTGAAAACCTGGCCACTGATTTCCACTCAATAGTTTCATTGTTTGCTAAAATCTAAATAAAAGATTATTTAAAATTTCGGTTCTTTCTGAGCTTGTTATATCTGGCATTTTGCTCTTTTAATATTCATTTATATCAATTAATTATGATTTAACAAAGATGATTTGACTTTAGGACCTTAACTAATAGCCATTTATTTTTAAGAGAATTACCAACATGGATCAAGGAAGATGAACGTGAAAGTAAGACCCAAAGAAAACTTGCTAATTGCTAAGTTGATACTTTTGTATGGTCCACCTTATTGTTGTCCCTCTTTTAAACAGAGCCAACTATAGAGAGTATTCTTAGGTAAATAAAAAGATGTCCTTTCATATACTTTAAAAAAGTTGGGGGGCGCCTGGGTGGCTCAGTCGGTTGAGTGTCCGACTTCAGCTCAGGTCATGATCTCATGGTTTGTGGGTTCGAGCCCCACATCGGGCTCTGTGCTGACAGCTCAGAGCCTGGAGCCTGCTTTGGATTCTGTGTCTCCCTCCCTCTCTGCTCCTCCTCTGCACTCGCTCTCTCTCTCTCTCTCAAAAATAAATAAACATTAAAAAAAAAAAGTTTAAACAAATCAAAAAAAGTCAACTGATCACTAAAAAGTTCAATTTTAATAAACCTCAGTTCAGAGAATTCCAAAGCATTCTTCAATTTGAAGGGCATTCTTAGAGGTGGAAAGGAAGGAAAAAGTGTTACTGAAAAGCAAATGAAAGCCCCCAAGTGAAAAATCTGTAGCAAGATGAATCATCATTTACTCTTAAGGTCTAATTCTTCCTACTGAGTTTTCTTCTTTTGGCCCGGTGACACATCTGTGAAGGATCGTGATTTTATACAATTAATTCCACGACTATAAGTACTGAAAAAAGAGAGGTTATTAAAACTCAGGAGACTTCTGAGTTCTAGTAAAACCATTAAGAAGGAACTAATGTGATAATAAAATGAAAAGCAATTCAAAACTTATCAGCCTAATAAAGAATATAACCAAATATCTTACTGTAATAAAAATCTTTGAAAATGAAGCACAGAGGAAAAAAAAAAAAAAAAAAAAAAACAACCCACCAGCTCAGATTCAGATCTGTTGTGATGGGTTTGGCCCTTATTAAACCAGCCAGGATATCTTGGAGAAGATATTTAATTACTGAGTGATTTGTAACCAAATTCACGGGAGGGTTCTAGGGAGGATTGTAAGCATCTTGGCACCAAAGTGGCCTACACAGTCTTGCCACAAACACTGTGTATCCTTTGTACGCACCTGTCTTTTCTGTGATCCCGTTAGAAGCGCGGCTCTTTCCTCTGCAAGGCAGTGAGTTACACATCGCACTGAAATAACACCATTCTGCCAAGAAGCACAAGTATTTCATCTATACGCAGGGAGTCTGATGTCAAGAAATGCTTTGTGGCAGATGGCGATGTGTACAGGTCCCCCACCTTCCATTTTTACAGTCCTGAAGGGAAGAGAGGATTAAGTGTCCAACCTGGGACTCATTCCTCACCACGGAAGAAAGGCTGGCTTTGCCCCGGGGGGACTTGTGCCAGCCCGTGCCATCAGGTTCCCACACGGGATGATCGCGCATGCGAAGCTCGCATTTCCCAACTGTCAGACACCGTGGGATGAGCCACTGGGAAAATTCAAGTAATCAGAATCACAGAAGATTCCAGGTACGTTCTCCTGCCCGGCCTGTCTGCTCTCCCCTTCATGCCCCTGACGGGTTTCTCTTGAGCACTCTTCCTTTCCCGCGCTGTCTCTTTCTCTCTCACCCCCTCTCCTCGAGGCCCTCCTCCTCCCAGTGCCCTTGAGTTACTTCCGGACGCCCCAGTAGGGTTCTAGGAGTCCCGTTGTTTTGGACTCCTCTCTCCACAAAAACCATGCCGCGGAAAGGTGAGCTTTTCCATAATCTCCCGTAACTATAACATTGGGATGGACCTGAAGAAAGCTAACCAGCTCCTTCATGGTAAGGTGAGAGGTGACGTCATTCGAGAGGTGGCTGGCCTGGCCTGGCCAGTGTCCCTGGATCTGGCCGAATGCCTGCTAAGCTCATCCACACCGGGCCGGCCATACCCAATTCCCACGTTGGCAGGGCTCTACGAGGTTTTGTGGCGCTCTGCACAGCCACTGGGTGAATCGGTATGGTGCCTCTTCTTGGAGGGTCAATGCAAGAAGTACTCTTCTTGGGAAAAAATTAAGGGTCGTGTCTCTTAGCTCCCCGTCCCCTTCCGTGTTCGGTGAGGGGCGGAGACCGCACCTTTCTGCTTTGCCAGCTGCTCCTTTTCAGGCTCTGTCAAGAAGGGGGGTCGAGCGTGAGCGTGGCCACAGGGCTGGAGAAGGGACCCAGTTCTTCCTGTTTCCTGTGACTGGCTGACCGCCCGGGGCCCGTTCACTTCCTTACCCCGCAGCATCACGTTTCCAGTAGCAACGGTTGATTTCAGTTTGCAGTTTTTCCACGAGCCCAGGACCAGTCTCATGGGTCTCCTTAGAAACACGGCACTGGCTGTGCATATCCTCCCCACTCAGAGACCCGGGTCCCTTATGAGGCTCCTCCTCTGGGCTTCAAGGGCTCCATTATCCCAGCCTCTTCTCTTTATTCCCTGACCCTCGCATGTTAGTTGCTTTCTGCATCACGACCTCTGTGAACCTCTGTGTGTCCGCATTTGCGTTTTTTTTTTAATTTTTTTTATTAAAAAAAATATTTTTTTCTTAATGTTTTTATTTATTTTTGAGACAGAGAGAGACAGAGCATGAGCAGGGAAGGGGCAGAGAGAGAGGGAGACACAGAATCGGAAGCAGGCTCCAGGCTCTGAGCCATCAGCACAGAGCCCGATGCGGGGCTCGAACTCACAGACTGTGAGATCATGACCTGAGCCGAAGTCGGATGCTCAACCGACTGAGCCACCCAGGTGCCCCCGCATTTGCGTTTTTAGGTCACCAGTGCTTGGTTGTCAGCTTTTCTGTTAAATTCTCTGTGAAAACAGTGCGCATGGTTTCTGTGTCCTGGCCAGACCCTGACTGATACAAGTACGTCAATCAGTATTTACTATGATATTAAAATAATCATAATATCTATGGAGTAGAACACAACATTTATTTACATTTAAGAGATAAAACAGAAACCACCTCAAAGGAATTTCACACCTCTTTAGAAATGCCTCTTTTTTTATATTAAATATAATTTATTGCCAAAATTGGTTTCCATATAACACCCACTGCTCATCCTAACAGGTGCCCTCCTCAATGCCCACTACCCACCCCCCATCAACCCTCAGTTTGTTTTCTGTATTTAAGAGTCTCTTATGGTTTGCCTCCCTCCCTCACTGTAACTTTTTTTTTCCCTCCCTTCTTCCCCCTGGTCTTCCGTTGAATTTCTCAGGATCCACATATGAGTGAAAACATATGGTATCTGCCTTTCTCTGTATGACGTATTTCACTTAGCATGATACCTTTCAGTTCCATCCACATTGCTACAAATGGCCAGATTTCATTCTTTCTCATTGCCGAATAGTATTCCATTGTATATATAAACCACATCTTTATCCGTTCATCAGTGGATGGACATTTAGGCTCTTTCCATAATTTGGCTATTGTTGAAAGCGCTGCTATAAACATTGGGGTTCAAGCGCCCCTATACATCAGCACTCCTATATCCCTTGGGTAAATTCCTAGCAGTGCTATTGCTGGGTCATAGGGTAGATCTGTTTTTAGTTTTTTGAGGAACCTCCACACTGTTTTACAGAGTGGCTGCACCAGTTTGCATTCCCACCAATAGTGCAAGAGGGTTCCCGTTTCTTCACAGCCTCTCTAGCATCTATAGTCTCCTGATTTGTTCATTTTAGCCACTCTGACCGGCGTGAGGAGGCATCTCAGTGTGGTTTTGATTTGTGTTTCCCTCATGAGGAGTGACGTTGAGCATCTTTTCATGTGCCTGTTGGCCATCTGGATGTCTTCTTTAGAGAAGTGTCTATTCATGTCTTCTGCCCATTTCTCCACTGGATTATTTGTTTTTTGGGTGTGGAGTTTGGTGAGTTCTTTGTAGATTTTGGAGACTAGCCCTTTGTCCGATATGTCATTTGCAAATATCTTTTCCCATTCCGTCGGTTGCCTTTTAGTTTTGTTGATTGTTTTCTTTGCAGTGCAGAAGCTTTTTATCTTGAGGAGGTCCCAATAGTTCATTTTTGCTTTTAATTCCCTTGCCTTTGGAGATGTGTCAAGTAAGAAATTGCTGCAGCTGAGGTCAGAGAGGTTTTTTTCCTGCTTTCTCCTCTAGAGTTTTGAAATGCCTCTTGTGCCTTTACTGTCTTCTGTTAGTGGGGAAGTTTGAGAAGTGTAGGCTCTAGGAGTTATTCCCGAGCACATATCCATACCAGGAGGGGGACTTCTGAGACTCTTGCCTTCATTGGAAGAGACGGAGATGGTAGTTTGGTCGGAAAGATAACTTTTAGCAGCTCTCCACAAATTTTACCTATGAGCAAGTCACGTTGCTTCTTCAGAGATTAAAAGTGTGTGGCTTGAAATGACGCTATTCAGTTAATCATCAGAAAATGGTAATGGATTGGTATCCGAGCAGTTTTCCTGAACTCTCTTAAATTCCAGTAGAAAAGTTTTAGCTCAGGCCGAGTTGCCCACCCCATACGGACTGGGGAGTTCACGCACGAATCAGAGCCTTAACCAGCCTTTGGAGATGGCGTAAGTCACACCTTCTGATTCGAGCCAGAACTAAAGTAGCAGCTGTGGCTTGTTCTGTTCACTGATCAGTGAAGCTTCTGTTTCACATTGGGATACTGTGCATATGCTTGGCAGGCTGATGGAGTCTTGTTTGCAACTCCCAGAGAAGACATAACCATGGAGCATTATCCTTCTTTAGTGAGCTCCCAGTGTTCTTCTCGGAGTAAATCAGGCAAGAGGACAGGAAGAGAGGAAACTCATTCTTGATAGTGTTTCAAACACTAAACTGTTCATAATGCAGTTTGGTATCAGGAAATAAATCCGTCCTTTATTTCTAAAGTCACAAACACAATGGTAACTAGATATGCATGGGTACACAGCCTTCTTATACCCTGAAGAGAAAATCAGGACATGGAGGTTACACTGGGGTAAGACACAAAGAAGTCTCCAGTAATAGTTGGGTAAGAGATGGACTAGGTTGGGATCAATGAGGCTGCCCAGGTGAGTTTGGGCCAGGCCCATGGAGGTCATGAAATCTAGGTATAGCTTTCTTGTATCGTTAGATGAATAAAGTTGTATTGATATAGATGGCAAGACAGTCTTTATGGGAAAGGAACTTCTGAAGGGCGTGCGGAGTGTATAGGAGAGAAGAAACCCCATACTTCCGCCTGGTCAATAGTCAGAAATGGAGAGCAGAAGCTGTGATAGAATTATCTATACAGAACCGGAGGTTTCCTCCCAGCTCGCAGATGCCTCCTAGGTGACGGGCATGCAGAATATGAAGCTGACATCCTAGAGGTGGTTCTGTGACACAGGGACACCTGCTCTAGTTAGTCACAGGGGATTCTTTGGACTTCATGACTTGTATCCCTCTAAAAGAGCCAAGCTTAGAGTTAATTCACCTGAGAAATAAAAACTTAGACCAAACACAAAGTAAGGTCACTAACTGAATTGTATTTTTAGAAGCAAAAGCCATTCCCTTCAAGGTAGACGTCCAGGTACACACTAGTTCGATGAGATGTTCCTGAGAAGTTCTGCAGTGAAGAAACCTTTTAAAGTCTTTATCCACCTGTTTACAGATTTATTAGAATACATAATTCTTTTTCTCACATAGCATCTCTTAAATTGTAATTTGCAGAGCAGTCTGGGAAACGCCCTAAGGTATTCTCATGCACGTAGAAACACAGGTGAATACTGGTGTCTTCTTTTGGGTGTATTTTTGTAAAGTTTATTGGAACTTATTCTCACACATCTCAATCTAAAAAAAGTGAATGTGATAATCACCAGGACATTTTACTATTATTTTAGGTGCCCTGCTTTCCAGGCACATGGTAGGATTGAACTCACCCAACCCTTGTTAGGCTTGGCCATGTGACTTGACTTGGTTAATAGAATGTGGGCACACATCTTTAAGAGCTAGTATACCAGTTGTTCCCTTGACTTCTTCCTGTCACAGGAGTTCGAGATGGTGGAGTTTTTGTCAGGCTGGATCCCTTAGTGATGATGATAAGGAGCAGAGCCCCACCAGCTGATGCGTAATGGATATATAACATGAGAGAGAAATAATAATTTCTTCTAACCATGGAAACTGTGGGGTTGTTTCTTACTGTGGCATAATTTAGCTTATTCTGACTGCTACAGAAATTGCTACCAGGAGTGGGGTGCTAACCTAGCCAGAAAATTATAATTTGTCACTGGCTCGAACCACAAGCGATAGGCAGTGAAGAAACGGTTATAAAGTCTGGAAAGACAACAATCCATGTTATGCAGCACAGAAAATTTTGGTTAAACCATTGCCCAGCTAACTTGGAAGGCAGATGATGCGCCTAGTGAACTGGTAGCTGTAGAGAAGGGGACAGGAAAACAGAATATTGGCAATGCATGTTGCTTTCTGTTGGCTGCATTTTAAGAGACAGGGTCAGAAAAGAATTAGCTGGATTTTAATCAGGGGTTAATGGGAAATTTGAGGCTTTGCAATGTTGGAAAGGCTGACTGACATTGGATTCCAAACAGCAGAAGATAAACTTGAGAGAGCCTTTGCTAATAGAAAAAATGTTAAATCTGAGTCTTGCAGCAAAGGGCGTGACCTCTTTTGCCCACTATTAAAAACCATTCAACGATTCTGTTTCCTTGGCTGTCACTACATTATTAAAACCTCTGCGTTATTAAAACGTCTTTACTAGAGCAAAGATCCAAGTAAGATATATTTTGAAGGTAACTATGGGTGTGCCTGCTGGCGGATGAAGTTTTCTAGAATCAAGTAGATCAGGGGCTAATGTGACTGCAGAAGATACACTTCCAAAAGAATCGCTCTAGGTTGAGCTATAGGAGACTGTAACTACTAACCTCTTAAAATGATCCTTGGGCCCCAGATATTTAGGGCAGGAGGTGGGCTTAGTAAGCTCACCCTCAAGCTCAGCCTGTTCCCTAATGCCTGCCTGCTTTGGAAGTATCAGAGAGCAGAATAGCAGAACATAAAAGGAAATCAGGGTCCATGGAGGATCATGGATAATGAGGCTTCTCGCGGAGAGCATATTTAGGGTCTAATATTCCCCAGGCTCAGGGTTGACCTTAAGGTATTTGTCCAGGGGTTTCAGAATTGCTAGAGACCAGTGTCCCTGTGTCTCTCCTATTTTCTCTTTCCAAACAAGAACGTTTGTTGGAATTGTTTGTTCCCTGTTTCATCTTTGTAAATTGGGTATGTGAGGGATAGGTAACTCTTTTTATTTCATAAGTCTCCAGAACAAGAAGAGGCACATCTAAGCACAGCTTAGTTACTGTGTCTCACTTCCTGTTATGGACTCAATTGTATCCCCCACGATCGAATGTTGAAGCCTTAATCCCCCCATGAGCCTATACTTGGAGGTAGGACCTTTAAAGAGGTGATTAAGAATAAGTGAGGTCATAAAGGTGAGGCCCCAATCCAGTGGGATAGACCTCAGGAAAAAATCAATCCTGCTACGCCTTGACCTTGGACTGCTAGTCTCTAGAACTGTGCAAAATAAACTTTTGTTGTTTAAGCCCCGCTTCTGTGCTATTTTGTGATGCCAGCTTGAGCAGACTAACCCAACTCAGGAGGAAGAGACTGCCCTGCGTCACCCAGAGATACTTGATCCGGGGCATGGGGCTTCTGAGTTGTCTCTCTTGGGTAGGAAATAAATAGATTTTGTTTAAAGGGAAGAAAACAGAGCTGACTATTTAGCGACCAGAGAGGTGAACTGCAGTTATCATGAGGACTCTTCAGCTGTTAGGATTGTGCTTCCACAACCTCTGGAAGATAGGCTCGGTCATGTGGCTCACTTGGCCAATGAAATGTGACCAGAAGCGACAGGTGTTTTGTCTAGGCAGACTCCCATAAGAGGGAATGCTCAGTTTGCCATCGCCCCCCCTTCCCTCTGCCACAGCATCTGTGACGTTCCAGATGGTAGAGTGTCTGTCAACCTGTGTGCCTGAATGCAAATGACATAGAGCAGAGTCCCAGCCAGTCGACAGTTGTCATGAGCATGGGTGAGAAATGATGTTTACAGCTGTTGAGATTTGGGGACTGTTCATTATGGTGGCATAGCCTGCTCGAGCTCAGCTGATTTAGTCAACAACAAGAGAAGGGAAATGTCCAGAATTTTCACGGGATTTGTGTTAATATGATCAGTGTATTAGAGTTTGCCCTTCATTCGGTAAACAGTAGAGCTGACCTCAGAGGATGGTCATTAGTCACAGAGCTGTCTTTTGTAGTCGAAAGCGATGCTCTTGAATCAGGGTCGGAAGAACGTGCTTTACGTTAATTCGTCAGTAGTGGTCCTGGATTCTCCCCAAACCAGGCACTCTCCTCCACTCGGCTGCCTCTAGTTAGGCAAGGGTTCCATGTAATCACTGATCAGAGCAAGCCTGGGCCTCCAGCCCACACGTCAGTCCCATTTACTTCGAGCTGCAGCAATTGGGCCGATGAACACTCGACAGCAAGGAGGCGGAGTCATCAAGGAACCTTCAGATCGCATTTAGCCTTAACGCGAACCACGAGCCGGGAACAAGGAATGGCAACTCACGAATTACTAACGTTTGTAAAATCAGGGTATGATGACCCAAGGCATACGCTGTGTACCTTTTTGAATAATGAGAATTTACAGGAATTTAACCCCATATCATTCTAACAACTCATTGATAAAACTCTATGAATGTAGTCTGGTATGTTGTTACAATAGGGAGTTAAGACTGGCTTAAAACATTCTGTAGGATAGAATGCATTGTTGTCTGTTGAGTGGTTGGATGCTTGTTCTCCAAACAATATTTTGAAAGCAGAGAATCTCAAGGGTGTGTGTGTGTGTGTGTGTGTGTGTGTGTGTGTGTGTGTGGTGGGGGAGTCATACTGTATTAGGACCCACCCTAATGACATGGTCTTAACTTGTCATATCTGCAAAGATCCTGTTTCCAAATAAGGTCTCGTTTACAGGGGTTGTGATTAGGACATATCCTTTGAGGGGACATAAGTCAACCCACAACACCTTGTAATATGTCTTTTCCCTTAAGCTTCTTGGAAGGGACTTGGGTCTCTTGCAATGTCACTTGGATGAGCAGGGAAGTCCCCTGAGGCAGAACTTGAGGGCCTGAAGCAGAGTGGGTGTGAGGGAAGGAGCACTGAAGGTGGGACGTAGGAGGACTTATCAGTGTTGGGAGGACTGTTTGATTAGGAGCTGAGTTAGCAGAGTGGCTCCGAGAAGAGGCGTGCGTGGCTGCATGAACCGTCGACACTACAGCAGAGGGAAGACGGGATGACAGCTCTTGGGATTCTTGCCTTCGGAAGAGAGAGACCCAGCTCAAAACTGCCAAAGTGAAAAAAGAGAAATGGGGTTGCAGACACACGTAAGACTGGGAAGATCGGACATGTTACATGTAAAGCAGAATCAGACATAACCATTGGTCATTACGGGGAAATATCAGAAAGAGCCAGGAAATCTCTCATTACTATAACTGTCTAGAAATTAATAATATCAGGCACCCAAATATACTTGAATGCATTGGTGAATGGCCAGTTTTTAAACTTAGGTGATATTACAGAGGTCTAAAGAAGGAAGAAAGGACTTTTTGCTGGAATAGACAAGGTTTCACGGAAAAGTTAAAATATCAGCCATATCTGATGAAGCACGTGAGATCTTTATCACAGGTCTGGGGTGTGAATAGTGACTTGAAGCTGGGATTTTTCGGGCTCATGATGTCGAACTCCGGTTTCAATAGTGTTACTGGAGTTCGGACAGTCAGCATTCAATGGAGGGCATCCATTCGGACTCGCTATTTCTAGCCAAGGGCTGAAACTTAAAGAATGTGGATTCTCTTCCCAGGTCAATAGGGTACCCCCTTTGTGTTTATTCTTTTTTAATTAGAAGATATGGAGCAGTCAAATCAATCCCTAGAACGTGTCAACCAAAAGAGAGTTGGCACTTCAGCTCAGTAAGATCAAGCGTATGGATTTGCAATTTGAGTAATCCTGTGTTCGAATAGACGAGGGAGCACATAAATCTCAACCCAGCTTCTGCCTCATCTTTGGGGTTGGAGGAGAAAGTGCTAGACCCTGTACATGTTTGTAGGACATGAATCTCCAAAAAGCCAAGGAGACATTGCAAAGCACCCTAACCAGGAGGAAAGTTCCCTGTCTCCGATGCGTTTTACAATTCAGGAAGAAATAAAAGGAAGGAAAGCATGGAGTCCTGTGGGTGCCTTGCTGCTGTTTCATAATGATTATGTAATTTCAGTAACTGCAAATTAGTAGTTTCATGTTTGAAATATATGCACGTGATAATCATCCAGGAGTAGAAAGGGGAGATGGAGTGAGGTAGCTTTGTCTTCCAGTCCTGATTCCCTAACTTTTCCTCAGAGGCACCCATGGTCACTGGTTTCTTCCGTATATGCCTGGTAATATTCTTCGTATTTTTTAAAAAAATTATACAAGTGGGAGGACACAATATAAGCTAATTTCTTTTCATTTTGAAGATCAGTTTGTATGAATACATGAGGCATTGTGCTTTTTGGTCTGAAATGGCACTCTATCATTCGGCTGTATCATGATTTTTTAAAGAAATATTCTTGAGAGAGGATGTTAGTAGGGGAGGGGCAGAGAAAGAGAGAGAGAGAGAGAGAGAGAGACAGAGAGAGAGAGAATCCCAAGCAGGCTCCACACCAGCAGTGCAGAGCCAGATGCAGGGCTCGAACCCGCGAACCGTGAGATCATGCCCTGAGCGGAAACCAAGAGTTGGCTGCTTCCCCAACTGAGCCACCCAGGTGCCCCCCGTGTCATGATGTTTTAAATCATCCACCACTGATATACTTTTTGGTTGTTTACATTCTTTTGCTGTTAGAAACAATTGAATTTTGCGGCATATACATGGTTTCACATGTGTGTGAGTCTACCCTTAGGATAAACTCCCCAAAGGTGAATGTGTGACAGGGGTTGGTCAGGAAAACAGAAGCCAGTCTTCGTCGTGCTGCTGTTAAAGGTTTTCAAGGTGGTGAGGATGTACACATCCTTAGCACATGTGGGGCGGTGAAGGTCAGGGAGGATACAAACCACAATCTGGGACTCAGCGGGGAGCACCTGGGTGGGTGGTCCTTCCAAGCTTAGTGAACTTGCTGTGGTTCCCAGAACTCTCTGAAGCCCTCACCAAGGATCTCCGTGTGGTCCTCAGGAGCTCAGCACGAGCAGCAGTCTCCCACCTTCCAGTTGTCTCTCATCTGCAAGGGCTGCTCACCAGAGTTCGAACTCAGAACCGCCCTGGGAAGGGGGCGCTGGGGACGTAGCCCCCTCCTTTCCTCCTGTGATGCCAAAGTGGGTGGCGGTGTTGGAGTTGACAACAGACCATCCAGTGCAAGCCATCAGTGTGTCGAGAAGGGCTGGGTCGGTGGGCACGTGAGCTTTAAATCTTAATTGCTGCTGCCTAATTGCTGCGCAGAGAGGTTGGTATCAATTTACATCTCCAGCTGAGAGTGTAGACGATGGGATTTGTCAGAACAGAGTGCCAGTGCAATGGACGAAACAAAAATTGTATCTTTGCTAAACTGGTCATGGACACTGAGATTCTACTGTAGTTTCCAGTTTGTGTTTTTATTTTTAAAAAAATTTTTAATGTTTATTTATGTTTGAGGGAGCGAGAGAGAGACAGAGCATGAGCAGGGGAGGGGCAGAGAGAGAGGGAGACACAGAATCCAAAGCAGGCTCCAGGCTCTGAGCAGTCAGCACAGAGCTCGATGCGGGGCTCGAGCCCACAGACCGTGAGATCATGACCTGAGCCGAAGTCGGACACTTAACCGACTGAGCCACCCAGACGCCCAACCCCCCCCCGCCCCAGTTTGTATTTTTAAATGATAAGATTCATATGTTTGAAAGCCGTTTTTTCCCTGTGACGTGTCTGTTCACGTCCTTTGCCCATTTTTATATTATGTTGTTGCACTCTTACCTTTTGATTTATAGGAGCCCTTTGTCACGGTGCTGCAAACAATACTGGAACTGGTATTTTTCTTTTGCCATGCAGAAAATTTGAAAGTTGTTTACTCAGATTTTAAAAATCTTTTATTTATAACTTTTGAACTCTGTGTCGTGCATATAAAGATCTTCCCTACTTTGAGAACATAAGGGAATTGGCCCATGTTTTCTGCAACAATATTTATGGATTTTTAAGAATTTAAATCTTTGACCCGCTTGTAATTTACTTTGGTACGATGAGCGTGGTAGGTATGCAACTTAAAGGGGAGCAGAAGCTTCTAGATTAAATGGTGTTCTTTCCAATGCTTTCCCAAGTTACAAATTCCAGACATCCCACCTGTAGGTCTGGGCGGCCCCAGGTCAGGTCGGGCAGGCAGAGGACCAGGAAAGACTTTCCAGATGGGGGGCAATGCTGGGGGCATGAACTTGGCATAGTCACAGCAGGGAGTAAGGAGCTGCTAAGGAGAGGTTGATGCTGTGGAGTAGACTGGGAAACAAGATCAATTCAGGAGGGAGTCCTAGGGAAGCCCCTCGATATCAGGCCAAGGGGGTAGGAAGGAATAGGGCTTTGAGCAGAGAACTCGGGGTGTCTCAGAGTGTTTTGGGAGGTTTGGCCTGGTCGTGGATTGGGGAAGGCAGGTGACAGAGTAGGGGACTTGCGTGGAGGCCACTGTCACAGCCGCAGGCTGAGCCCAGCTCCTCCATCAGGACTGGGTAGGTGGCCGTCTGAAGCAGAGGGGCTGCCTGCCAGAACAGGGGCAGGTGTCAAACCAGGACTCCCAGTAGCATCCCCAGACTCAGAACGGAGTCCCGGAACCTCCCCAGGAGGCCTGGGGATGCGGTGTTCTACCTGGGCTTCACATCAGGCCCAGTGTGCTTGTGGGACCGACCCACGGCTCCACGATGAGACTTAACATTTGTTGAGTTGATGACGTGGCAGGCTGCAGACGGGTTTTACACGTACCGTCTCACTTGATCCTCACCTGCTGTCACCCCCATGGCAGAGATTGGGAGACTGAGGCTTATAGAGATGAGCCAGCTTACTCAAGGCCACAGGGATCGCAAACAGTAGAGGCGGGCTAGTGAAGCGTGTCTGTCTCCGGAGCTGGAGCGCGTCATCATGCCCACGCTACACCTGTGTGACTCAGGCTCGACAAACGTTTCCCTCGACGGGTGGTTATGAGCCACGGTTAAAGATTTATGTGCAGGTAGGGGGGCGCCTGGGTGGCGCAGTCGGTTAAGCGTCCCACTTCAGCCAGGTCACGATCTCGCAGTCCGTGAGTTCGAGCCCCGCGTCAGGCTCTGGGCTGATGGCTCGGAGCCTGGAGCCTGTTTCCGATTCTGTGTCTCCCTCTCTCTCTGCCCCTCCCCCATTCATGCTCTGTCTCTCTCTGTCCCCCCAAAAATAAATAAAAGTTGAAAAAAAAAAAAGATTTATGTGCAGGTAGAAATTGTCCACTTATAGTTAAAAATGGACCTCGGCGTTGGGATCTGCAAAAAAGGGATTCTGAAGTGTTGACGTACTTTCTAGTCTAAGCAGGTCACTGCCTACACGGAAAGATTTTAAGAGCTTCTTTGGGGGAAAACGCTCCCTGTCTCCCAAAATGCTTCTCCCGGCTTCTCGCAGAAGCCCAAGATTCCTTTAAGGGAGACCAAGGCTTTCATCAGAGATAAGGTTTAAAACTAAAGGCTGGGGCTACTGTTTGTTCCTCTTTGTCCTTCAGGTTCTCTGCAGGGCACACACAGCAGATACTTGATTGTTTTTTTTTCTAGAAATGCAGGAGGAGAAAAGATGGCTTCTTTTAAAAATGTTTATCCTTCCCATCACTTGCTGTTTTTGTGCAATTATTTGATAAGGAAACCCAGGTTGTAGGATTGGCCGTGTTTACTTGAGAGGGGAGGGAGCTAACAGGCTGTGAGTTCCTTTTCAACAAGCACCCTGCACCAGGAGCAGTCTTCCCGGCGTCTGGAAGTCAGGACTGGCCACGTGGGCTCGAGACCTGGGCGGTCACATGCGGTCCCACGCTTGGAAGGGCTCTGTGCTTGGTTGCATGCTTTGCTCTCCCGCGCGGTCTTAAAACTCTTCATAGTTTTTGAGGAAGGGAAGCTGCATTTTCATTTTGCACCGAGCCCCATAAACTACGTAGCTGTTCCTGCCCGAAATAATGTGGCAGGCGACACTTAAACAAACTTGGGACAGAACACTGTATTGACCTCCAGTTACCTGCCTGCATCTGAATCGTCGGTGAGGAAATATTGGAACCCCGGGTGCGAGGGGCAAATTTGGATGAGGTTTCACGTGGGTTGCCACCCTCCGTCTTTCTACAGCACCTCTCCGACCTTTCCGCTCTCTTCCTTGCCAGCATCCTCCACAAGCCATAATTAAAACAGCAGCGCTGTTACTGAGAGAAATGGGAGAACTCAGCACGTAGCTAGGGCCTTGGCTCCAAATTTGTAGCGGTTTATCCTCTGAGATTCTGCGACTCTGTCTCCTGGGGGCTCCTAGTCTCTGGTAATACATGGCACTGTGGACACTGGGAGAGTCTACAGGTGGATCCTGTTTCTCCCGACAGCCTGGCACTGAACATAGTACTTAAGTGGCTGGGGTTTGAACTTGGTTCATATGAAATCATTGGCAGAGGTCCAGGAGATAAAACAGAAAACAAACTCGTACTCCCTGCCTCCCCCTTCCCTCTTACCCACCTTCCCTCCAACTTCTAGGATCATATAGTGCAAAGTTTGAAAACTCGTGGCTTAGATCCATGTATGGTCCTCCTGGTGTTTGTCAAAATCTAAGCCTACTTCAATTCGAAGCATTGTAGCTCAAAGAAAATTGAGAGAAGAGGCCAGAGCCGGCTGGCTGTGTCCCTTGGATAGTTCAGCCTAGATACCCATCCTGGATTCCTCCGTTCTTGAGTATCAGCCTTTCCGCTCTTGTTATGGTAGCTTCATTCTCTTCTTGCAACAACCCTGTGGAGCGGGGCAGTGGGGTAGGCTGATCCCATGAATGGCCCCTGAATGGCCTTGCCCCCGTAGCTTTTAGCCCCCTCCCACTCTGAAGCTGGGCTTGGCCATTGACTTGTTTTGACCAAGGGGCTGTAGAAAACGGGAGGTCAGCAGAAGCTTGCAAGTGTTTTGCTTGCTGTATTGGTCAGGGTTCTCCGGAGAAATGGAACCCCTAGGATATATAGAGAGTTATAAGAGGAAAGTTATTGACTCACATGGTTACGGAGGCCGAGAAGTCCCACAGTCTGCCATCAGCAAGTTGGAGAATCAGAAAGCGGGTGGTCTAATTCCGTCACAGTCTGAGGGGGTGTGATGGTGTCAGTCCCAGTCTACGTCCAAAAGCCCAGGAATCAAGAGTGCCATTGTCCAGGGGCAGGATAAGATGTTTTAGCTCACAGTGAGCGAATTCACGCTTCCTCTGCCTTTTTGTTCCATTCAGGCTCTTGGCAGATGCCCCCCCCCCCCCCACCATGGTGAGGACCGTCTTCTTTACTCAGCCTACTGATTCAAATGCTCATCTCTTCTGGAGACACCCTCACAGACACCCAGACATAATGTTTTTCTAACAATCGGGTTATCTCTCAGCCCAGTCAAGTTGACACATAAAGTTAACCATCACAATCTGCAGTGAAAAAGAGCAACCCTTTCTACATCCTTCCCCACCCCCACCAGCAGACCCTTTCTATTCTTTTTTGCTGTTTCCTTATGTATTTACCTCCATAATTCTAAAGATAATACTTATACTGCTATTTCTTGACATTTAGTTTCAGATTACAGTTTTATTACTGTTGAATTTATGTTAAGAAAACTCAATTAAACTTTGTATGTAGTTCCCTTCCCCACCTTCAGGGATGGAGAGGTTATACATTCAGTGTTTTCATTATGTTCGCTATTCAGTCTTACTGATGAGCCAAGTTATATTTTATTTTTTTAATGTTTATTTATTATTTTATTTTTGGGACAGAGAGAGACAGAGCATGAACGGGGGAGGGGCAGAGAGAGAGGGAGACACAGAATCGGAAACAGGCTCCAGGCTCCGAGCCATCAGCCCAGAGCCTGACACGGGGCTCGAACTCACGGACCGCGAGATCGTGACCTGGCTGAAGTCGGACGCTTAACCGACTGCGCCACCCAGGCGCCCCATATTTTAATGAGTATATTTTCTCTCCTGTGCATTTTTGGTTCCTTTCTATTGAGAATTGCAATTTTTCTTCTCCCTTTTCTATCCTTCTTCATCTCTCTGACATTACCTTTCTACACTCTCAACCAGCTTCTTCTTCCGACTTTTATTCCAGCTTTCCACAAGGTCACACCTCTCAAATGTTAGTCCCAGTTATTTATTGTTGCTTTTGGAGCTTGTGCTTTTAGTGTCATATCAAAAAATCATTGCCAAGACCAAGGTCAAGGAGCTTTTTCTCTTACTTTCTTCTAGGAATTTTACAGTTTCAGTTCTTGTGTTTAAATCTTGGATCCATTTCGAGTTAATTTTTTGTGAGTCATATGAGATAGTGATGTAAGGTAGGATTATCCGGTCTTCTCACCACCATTTATTGAAGAGATTATCCTTTCCCCATTGAATATTCTTGACTTCCTTGTCAAATATTAGTTGACTATGTACCTGTGGGTTTATTTCTGGGCCCTTCATTCTGTTCCATTGGTCTATGTGTATATTTTTATGCCACTACGAAAATACATCTTTTACCATACTGTTTGGATTGCTGTAGCTTTATAATAAAGTTGGGAATCAGGAGGCGTTTCGTCTCTGGCTTTGTTTTTCTTTCTCAAGATTGCCTTGACTGTTCAGGGTCTTATTATGGTTCCATGCGATTTTGGGGATTTTTTTTCTATTTATTTGAACAATGCCATTGGAATTTTGATGGAGATTGCATTGAATCTGTGGATCACTTTGGGTAGTATGGCTATTTTGATGATATTCATTCCTCCAGGGGCGCCTGGGTGGCTCAGTCAGTTAAGCGTCCGACCTCGGCTCAGTTCATGATGTCACAGCTCGTGAGTTTGAGCCCTGCATTGGGCTCTGTGCTGACAGCTCACAGCTCAGAGCCTGGAGCCTGCTTCAGATTCTGTCTCTGTCTCTCTCTGCCCCTCCCCCGCTCATGCTCTGTCTCTCTCTTCAATCTAAATAAACATTAAAAAAATAAATAAAAAATAATTCTTCCAATCCATGAACACATCTTCTGTGTATCTGTATCTTCTCCAGTTTCTTTCATCAAAGTCTTTTAGTTTTCACTGTGCAGATCTTTACCTCCTTGGATAAATGTATCTCTAGGTGTTGTTTTTGATGCTCTCATAAATGGGACTGTTTTATTCTTTTTCAAATATTTTATTGTTAGTGTATAGAAGTGCACCTGATTTCTGTATGTTGGTCTTGTATCCTGTGTCTTTACCGAATTTGTTTATCGATTCTAACAGTTTTCGGGGGGGTCTTTAGGATTACTTATGCAGAAGGTCATATCATCTGCAAACAGAACGGCAGCTGAATAAGGTAGAGGCTTTTCTCATATGTCTAGAGACCCCCGGCTGGAACCCCAGGACTCTGTGTGTGTTGATGGGGCTCGACTCCATGGGGGTGTGAGGGGGCACAGCCATCTCACCAGGTGCCTCCCGCCTTCGGCGCCTGCAAGTATTGCTAACAGGGCCGCTGCTTTTCCTGGGATGCATTTATCCTCTTCCTGGAGTTTTTTTTTTTTTTTTTCCAACGTTTTTTATTTATTTTTGGGACAGAGAGAGACAGAGCATGAACGGGGGAGGGGCAGAGAGAGAGGGAGACACAGCATCGGAAACAGGCTCCGGGCTCCGAGCCATCAGCCCAGAGCCTGACGCGGGGCTCGAACTCACGGACCGCGAGATCGTGACCTGGCTGAAGTCGGACGCTTAACCGACTGCGTCACCCAGGCGCCCCTCTCTTCCTGGAGTTTGTGAAACTTACTTCCGGATTATGATGGGTGTCGTATTATATCCTCACATGGGGTGGGGGGGCGGAGAGAGAGAGAGAGAGAGCTGGGGGTGGGGTAGAGCGAGGGAAAGCTCGTGTCTCTTCTTATACGGGCACTAATCCCATTCCTGAGGGCTCCACCCTTACAACCAAATCACCTCCCAAAGGCCCCACCAATTAATAGCATCACTTTGGGGGTTAGGAGTCAACATGTGAACGTTGGGGCGACACAGTCAGCTCCTAATACACCACGAGATAAAGAGTCAGATGTGCACGTTTGCCGAGCCCCAGGAGCGCTGTGCCAGCTCACCTCCCCTGCCAGTCAGTAAGAGCTTTCCTGCTCTCCTCGCTTCTTCCTTCCCGCTATGGCCCGCAGGGGTCAGAAGCTGTTTAGCGAGCAGGGATAGAAGCCGAAGCCGGGGAAGCCGGGGAAGACAGCACAGGCCGTGGCAGCTCCTGTCCTGACCTCAGAGTACAGTCTGACCTGGGCAAGTGGAGAAACCACAGCTTGGAGAGTGGTTTGAATTTCGACACTTACAGGGGAGCAGATATTTAAAATATGGAATTGATCTTTTGTGATTTAGGCCTTTTTAGATTTTTATAGTCTAACAGTGACCAGGACATGTATGGGGCAGTGTTTTTTCCCAGGAGTAGAAGAGGAACTTGTGCACCAGCAGTTTTAAAGCGAAAATGAGATGAAAATGGATGTTACTAAGTTTCAGCTGCTTTATGATTATATTCCAGATTTTGGGTGGTTCATCATAAAGGTTACATTTATCTGAGCATATCTTTCTTTTGCCTACACTTTTGAGGGGATAAAATTCTTGGCTGTTTTTAAAAAATCAGTTCGATGATATTATTCCATTGTCTCCCTGCATCCAATGTTGTCAAAGAGAAGTCTATGTCACTGTCATGATCATTTGCACTTCTGAATGTCTTGCAAAGGAGACACTGACAGCCTTTGTTCTGGACTGCCCCTTTTTGTTCTCCCTTCATGTTTGTTTGTTTATTTATTCACTTATTTATTTTTTGAGAGAAAGAGAGAGAGTGAGGGAGGGGTAGAGAGAGAAAATCCCAAGCAGAGAGTCTCTGCACTGGCAGTGCAGAGCCTCACACGGGGCTTGAACTCATGAACCACGAGATCATGACCTCGGCCGAAATCAAGAGTTGGACGCTTAACCGACTGAGCCACCCAGGTGCCCCTGGGCTGTCCTTTCTACGGGTGATTTTATTTATTTTTTTATTTTTTTTATTTTTTATTAAAAAAAATTTTTTTTTTCAACGTTTATTTATTTTTGGGACAGAGAGAGACAGAGCATGAACGGGGGAGGGGCAGAGAGAGAGGGAGACACAGAATCGGAAACAGGCTCCGGGCTCTGAGCCGTCAGCCAGAGCCTGACGCGGGGCTCGAACTCACGGACCGTGAGATCGTGACCTGGCTGAAGTCGGACGCTTAACCGACTGCGCCACCCAGGCGCCCCAACTACGGGTGATTTTAGAGCAAACAGCCTTGGAAGATGGAGCTGCTGTTTCCTCCTGGAGCAAGTGGTGGCTTTGCTCAGTGCCTTGGAAGTGAGAGATGTGCCTCCCTCGGGGTTTTCAGCACTGTGTCCTCAGAGCACTGAGATTGCTTTTCCTAGTTTGTGGTGGGAGGTGTTTGGAGCCTCGCCTTCTTTTTGGCTTAGAACAGAGAAAGTACCATTTAGACGAGGAGTTGACCAAATTCAAGCAGATCATCTTTTTATGAGCTCCTCTAGTGTGGAAACACCCTTCCACGGTAATATGTATAATCCTGGACGCTCAATTGTTGCCACGGCAACAATTATCTGCTATTGCTTAATTCCCATTGACAGCCCCGAGCTTGATTTTATTTTATTTATTTATTTATTTATTTATTTTTTTAAAATTTTTTTTCAACGTTTATTTATTTTTGGGACAGAGAGAGACAGAGCATGAACGGGGGAGGGGCAGAGAGAGAGAGGGAGACACAGAATCGGAAACAGGCTCCAGGCTCTGAGCCACCAGCCCAGAGCCCGATGCGGGGCTCGAACTCCCGGACCGCGAGATCGTGACCTGGCTGAAGTCGGACGCTTAACCGACTGCGCCACCCAGGCGCCCCCCCGAGCTTGATTTTAGCTGACATCATTTGTGCTTTTCTCCCACACATTTATTTCAGAGTACTTACTCTATTTTTTGTAAACGTAACTCATCCGGCCTTCTCTTGTTGTACACTTTCTTGGGATTTTCAGAGCAGAGGCGTTGCTGTTCTAAAATTTTACAACGATACCAGTCCCATTTCATGCTCCACACACTTCCCTTTCCGCTTGTTCATGCTAGATATGCTACATTTCCCATTTTGTGACTTTTCACTTCTTCAAACTGCCCTTTATCGCGGAAAGTTCTACATTGTAATTTGAAAAGTAGAACACTAAAATACCCATTTCTGAGTGATCTGCTAACTACCGGGCCATAATTGTATTCCAAATTGATAGTTCAGCTAAAACTTTAACTATTTTACTCAACTTGAGAGGTATATTTGTAGCTGATTATTCCCGCTTATGGCTTCACCCAGAGCTTTTATATCACAGTTATATTTTGTGCCACGTTACATATTTTTCCATCTATTTGCACAAAGCTAGATAAAAAATGTTAGCAAAGACATAAAAGTCATGTTAAACCAAGAATACTCTTGGAGTCAGAAATGATATACTGCATCATCTTTTATTTTTTTTTTCTGAGATTTATTGCTGTGGAGAAGATTCAACCCGAGAATATGGTAGCCAATACAGGTGTGCCAAAATTTCAAGCTCTTAAGATTATGAAGCCAAACCTTCTTTCATACTCTGGCTGGAAACGAAAAGGTCTCCGTGTTCAGATCAATGACCTGAGACAGAAAAACAAATACGAATCATAGAGATGAGACGCGTCTTGCTCGTTGTGTGCGTGTTGGGTTGGGTGTTTTCTTAGCGAGGGCTGGCCCATTGTTTCGGTCCCTCTTCCTTCAGTGATTTTCCACAGCATGCTTTAACCTAAGGGAAGTTAGGAAACTATGAGTAGGATGGCAGAAAACGACCATGGCTCTACCTTTTCCCCATAATTGAAGGGCAGGGTTTCTTAATCTGGGATCCGTGGAGCCCTCAGGGGTTCCCCAGGCAGGCTTTGTGTACAAGGTGGGGCAAAGGTTATGGTATACTTACGGGAAGTGCGTCCACCTCTTTCCTCACATTCTCAAAGGAGTCTTTTGAGTGATCTTCCAGGCGCCAAGAACAACGTGCAACAACTTCTCTTCGACTGTAACGTAAGGGCTGATGTGTAGTAAACACTTAATGTGTGAGGACTGTTTTAAGAACTTGGTTGCAGATTATTAGGGATGATTTCGGATGTGCCCAAAGTAGGGGGAACGGTAACACATCCGGCTTCAACAGTCATCAACATTTGGCTAATTGTTTTTAGCCCTTGAAATGCACGGCCTGATGTACTTGTCATAACTACCCTGAGAGGTGGTGCTGTCAGTACTGTTGCAGATGAGGTTGCTGAGGCTTCGGGGGGCTCAGCCACTTGCTGACTGCTGTACAGCTCGTGAGTGGTTGAGCGGGGAGCTAGGATTTGAACCTGGGGCTGGCTAGCTCCGGAGGCCTCCCCAGGCATGCCACCGGGCATCTCCCTTCTTGCGTGGGTCTCTTTTGGAGAATCTTTGGTCCGTGCTCTGCACTCCTGCTCCTGAGTGCTGTGTCTGCCTTCCGCAGACGTGCTTTTATTCTGGTCGGTGCTGCATTTTACAGAGTGCCTCTTCAGCTTAACACACGGTTTTATTGTATTTTTTCCTCCCTGTTTTTTTTTCCTTTTAATTACTCCTCTTGCTTTTATTCTGATACGAACTCTCTGGGAGAAGTATTTATATTCCCACTTTTTCGGCGAGGAAAGCTCAGATGTTAGCAACCTGACTAAAGTTATACCTCATAAGTGATCGAATTGGTGCTGGAATCCAGACACTCCGTATTCTCACCTGTCCAGCACAGACTGGGCTCGAGGCTCAGTTAAGTGTGGCACGGAATTTGAAAGTTTATTTATTTTATTTTGAGAAAGAGGGAGAGAGGGAGACAGTGAGTGAGCAGGGGAGAGGCAGAGAGAGAGGGAGGGAAAGAATCCCAAGCAGGCTCCATGCTGCCAGCGAATTGTGTCATGAAATTTTAAAAGAAAAATGTGCAGAGTGTATTTTCTAATTTTTTTTTAATGTTTATTTATTTTTGAGAGAGAGATGCAGACCGGGGAGGGGCAGAGAGAGAGGGAGACACAGAATCCAAAGCAGGCCCCAGGCTCCTAGCTGAGAGCCCGACACAGGGCTCGAACTCACGAACTGTGAGATCATGAACTGAGACAAAGTCAGACACTTTAACTGACTGAGCCACCCAGGTGCCCCTAGAATGTATTTTCTAGAAAAGAGCTTATATTCACAGGGTCAGTCAATGGTGACTAGAATTGGCCACCTGACTGGAAATGGTAGTTATTTCAGGAAAGGGGAGAGTGTGAGGCTTACGGGGTGGGCATCTTGAATGCCCGTGCGGCACGGAGGTGTCCCCACACTGATCAGATTCTCAGTATCCACTGCGGGCTCTTGATTCTCAACGCCAGGCTGGGCCCTTGGGCGTCACAGTGCATGCTCCCACATCACTGTGGACCTTTTAATAGGGGAAGGAGGGACTTCTTGAAACTTGGGGATTTTAGGGCTTTCTGTCACCTCTAGACAGCCAGATCTGTTCTCTGGAACCAGGAGCGCCATCAGCTGTCATCAACCAGAAGGTCCTGTGGCTGTCATCTTGTTAAGGCAAGCATCCAGGCGAGTGACGTCCCAGCATTCAGAAGACACTCCTGTCCTTCAGGGAGCAAGGGGGCCAGGTCAATCTGTGTCATCTGACCAACTCACCTAAACATACTGCGTTTACGCACAGGGATGAGGGAACGGGGAGGGTTCTGCTCTACACGGAGGTGGGTAGGAAAGAAAACAAATTACAGGGAAAATATCAGAAGCCAGAAAATTATTATGAAAAACTGACCCACCCTTAAATGTATAGTAAATGATTAATTTGCATTTTCAGTATGTTAAAAGCCCAGATTACTGCTAGAATTTGCATTTTCAGTATGTTAAAAGCCCAGATTACTGCTGGACATTAAGACACAGTGATGACTTGGCCGAGTGGTTGTTTGGAAATCATCTAATCTGATGATTAATATAAAAAGAATTTAATGCACACACCTTTGTATTTATATGGGTCTAGAAAGCTCTGTGCAGTATACATCCACCTATCACTTTGAGGATTTGGAGGGGGGAGGGGCAGATTTTGGACGCTTTCCGTTCCTACTCTGTTCACTTTTTAAAAATTCATAACAAGGATCGCCCGGGTGTCTCAGCCGGTTAAGGGTCCGACTCCTGGTTTTCGGCTCAGGTCACGATCTCGCGGTTTGTGGGTTTGAGCTCCGTGTCGGGCTCCGTGCTGGCAGTGCGGGGCCTGCTTGGGACTCTCTCTCTCTCCCCTCTCTCTGCCCCTCTCTCGCGGATGCTGTCTCTGTCGCTCTCAAAGTAAATAAACTTAAAAAAAATTCATAACGAGCCTGCATTGTTTCCTATCACCAGAAGGAAAGAAAAACATGAAGCACGGACTGGGAGGTGAGATTTCACTGTTCATCCTCGGAGCTCACCAAGGAGGGGGTTGCTACCAGAATCACCAGGGATGTGACTCAACGAGGGCATGCCCGCCTCTCTTCCGCCCCCTTCCCCCTCACCGCAGACACGGCCTCACTGCCTGGGTAGCCCAGGGCGCGGCCAGACAGTGCACCCTGGTTGCGACGACCCTGTGTGAGCGGCAGCAGGGAGAAGGCCTCGCCCCCTCGGAGCCCAGTGCGGCGTTTCCCTCGTGTGGTCATTTGGGAGTTCGGACGGCTTGCTGGGCCTCGCGGCCACCCTCTGCCGGTCTCTGACGGGGGTTCGGTAGATACCTTTCCAGGGAAGGTGACGATGCTGGAGGAGACCAGAGGACCAAACTGACCCCCTCTCGGGCACTCCTCTGGGGAGGGACATCAGAGCCATCTGGGCAGAAGCACGATTTGTCTTCTTTTTTGGGAGAGAGCAGTTTGTGGCATTAAGCACCCCCATTTGTACTCCCAAGAGGGAGAGAGTGTTGGATTTGACCTTCTGAAGTTTTTTTTTTTTTTTTTTGACGTTTCTTTATTTTTGAGACAGAGAGAGACAGAGCATGAATGGGGGAGGGGCAGAGAGAGAGGGAGACACAGAATCCGAGACAGGCCCCAGGCTCCGAGCGGTCAGCCCAGAGCCCGACGCGGGGCTCGAACCCATGGACCGCGAGATCGTGACTTGAGCTGAAGTCGGACGCTTAACCGACTGCGCCACCCGGGCGCCCCTGACCTTCTGAAGTTTAAGGACACTTCTGGAAAATTAGGATGGAACACTATCCTCGAACCAGGACATTTGTGAAGACGGGACACCTGTGGGTGCCCCAGACCAACAGGGACGAGGCTGGGAGACCCACATGCCTCCATCTTCCATGTCTAAGGAGAGCTGGGATAGGCAGGCTACTCACCCACCCTGTGCCTCGGTTCCCGCATATGGAAAAGTAGCGGAAGATGATTGTTGAGGTGATTACATCCATTAGCACACATGTGTGCCAGCATCTACCAAACATAAGCTATTCTTTTGTTTTTTAATGTTTATTTTTGAGAGAGAGAGAGAGAGGCAGACTGCAAGCAGGGGGAGGGGCAGAGAGAGAGGGAGACAGGATCAGAAGCAGGCTCTAGGCTCTGAGTCATTAGCACAGAGCCCACGCAGGGCTCAAACCCTCCATCTGTGAGATCATGACCTGTGACCTCCTCCTGTGGCCTGGCGGAGGCCCCCTCTGTGCAGGAGATGTGGGCATGTAGGTGCCTTCGTGAGAAACTGGGAGGCCAAGAGGGGCCTCTTGACTCCCTTTGTGTCTTTATCTCACGCGTGCCCTTGGTGCTGCCCGATGGCTGGTTTCGTGATAAACCAAGACGAAAGCAATCTTGAGTAAGACGCTGTCCTTATTCTTGCCGGAGTTCGAACCCAGGATAGATGGTGTGGCCGGAACGAGCTTCGGCGCAGTTAACAAGATTGAAAAGGACGATGTCTCGTTTAATTGGGAAATGGGAAGGAGGGAAATAAAGGCCAGAACCCTGCTTATTGGGAGCCCAGGGCATTTGGTGGCTCCGAGCTGGGGGTCCCCATGAGGATCCTCCGTTGAGGTTAAATTAGGGCCTGTGGTGGTGGGTGGTCTGCCAAGGTTGGGGAGCCAGCCACCTGGTCGTCCAGCCTGCCGCCCTCCAGCCATCACGGCAGGTAGGTGAGGTTGATCTCGAAGAGGTTCCAGAGGGAGACCTGGGGGGCCCTTGACCACCAGCTTTCTGGGCACTGAGGCATGGTACTTGGGACCCAGGGTCGGGCACGCTCCAGGTGCCAGCGGGCAGGGGCATCCCAGCCACCCTGAGAGTGTGGACAGGCTCAGCCCTGGACTAGGGTTATAGCTGGGGCTGTTCGAAATGGGGCTGTACCCGTGGCCACTGCCTGAGCACCCCCTGGAGGGAGTGCTGGACAGGCGCCTAGACGTGGCGGGAGCTGGGACCTCGTGCCAGGGCCCCGCACAAAACCGCAGGGCTGTGAGATGGGGCGGTGGTGGCGTCGGCTCTGTGCTCACGGCATGACGTCCTCAAGCCTGTTCTCACTTGCTGCGTGTGAAGACACGGGTGCTGGGCCCGCCCAGTCCCGATTCACACAGGCTCCAGTACAGGTGTCCTGAGGTGCCGGATGGAGCCTCCAGACCGGTCTGCTGCAGGCGCATGAGCGTTAGCCCAGGAGACAGTGGGTGGTGGCCACGTTCCTCCCTGGATGGCGGCAGATCTCAGGGCTCGACCTGAGAGGAGAGCAGACAGATGTGGCAGGAGCGTGGGTGGCCATTGTTGCCCGGCATGACGAGGACCGCTCACGAGGCTGCCTCGGGAGGTAGATGGCCAAAGCCCTACCCTAGCTCTCCCCCGGGTGAATTTCCCGCCTGAATTGCCAGGAGCCAGGATCCAAGAGCCCCGGCTTCGCGACGATTGGCGTAAACCTGCTTATGGCCAGTTGGGCAGAGAAAAGGCAAGTGTGTTGAGCCACCAGCAGGGAGCGTGGGCCCCGGCGTCCTCCAGGGTGAAGAGGTGGACGAGAGTCGCGTGTGGACTGCATACCACTTCTTGGTGTTGGGGGACTGCCGTCACTGTGCGGTTTCTGGAGGGATCTCACTGGCCAGATCCGCGAGAAGAGTGTGCCCTGGGAAGACTTCATGGCATTCATCTTTCCTCGGGTGGCTCAGCACGCTGTGTCCAGTTGCCTGGCATGCTTGACGGTCTGGGGTCGAGTCGGACATCGGGAGGAAGTGGTGTGGTTGCAGAACGTGGGCCGTGCTCTTGAGCCGTATGGCACGAGGTCACCTGGTTGTTCCTGATGCTTTTGGGGTGGGGGGGGAAGGCAAAGAGGAAGGAGGCCCAGAGGCCTGGCCTGGCGAAGCGGGGTTTGGGGAACTGTACCAGACCGGCCGAGGCAGCACTGGCTGGGCAGCCGCTGCAGTTTGGGAAGGTCCTCTGGGACCATGGACTGGGTATGAGTTTCCTGGTGTTGCCATACCAACGCGCCACAAACCGGGAGGCTTAAATCAACAGAAACTTCTTCTCTCAGAGTTCTGGGGGCTGGAAATCTGAAATCAAGGTGTCTGAAACAGGGACACACTTCTGCAGAAGGCTCTTGGAGAGGGTCCTCGCGTCTCCTGGCATCTGGTGGCCCCAGGTTCCTGGGCTCGTGGCTGCATTACCCTGATCTTTACCTCTGTCATCGCTTGGTCTTCTCCCCACGTGTCTTTGTGTCCTCTCCTCTTCTTATGAGGACCCCAGGCATTGGATTTAGGGATTGCCCCAAATCCAGGATGATTCTTTTTTTTTTAATGTTTATTTATTTATTTTGAGAGAGAGTGTTTGCACATGCATGCATGCATGGGAGAGGGGCAGAGAGAGAGGCAGAGAGAGAGAATCCTGCTCTGTCATCGCAGAGCCCAACTCAGGGCTCGATCTAACAAACGGTGAGATGGTGACCTGACCTGAAACCAAGAGTTGGATGCTCAACCAACCGAGCCACCCAGGCGCCCCTCCAGGATGATTCTGTCTTGAGATCCTTAACTCATTACTTCTACAAAGACACTTTTTTTTTTCCAGATGAGGTCACCTTCTGAGTTTTGGGGTAGACATGAAATTTTTCACTATTTAACCTACCACGTGCTGGATGGCAGGGAGGGGGCAAGGACCGTGAAGCAGAGTTTTCGCGGTGGACTTACGGCCAGGGGCATAGCTAGTGATTTCCACCAGCCGTGTCCTCAGGGGATGCATGATGTTGGGGGGAGGGGTGGGCCTAGCCATACTGGACGTGAGCCGCCCCTTCCCCCCCCCCCCCCCGCTCCTGGCATGTATTGCAGATCGTACAGTATCACTATCGCAGAAGTGTTGCAGCTTCTGCGGGACTGAGGGTCTCAAGAACACACTTTTGAAAGTCGGTTCCACTGAGATAAATCTGAGTGGGAACACTCAGAGCGGAGTCTTGCAGGCGAGGCCACATAACTGCCACCTCTTTGGAAGTGAAGTTCACGTACTCCAGCAGACCCAGGAGTGCAAATACTCACAGTGGATTCGTGTAATTTACCCATTCAAAGCTGGGGTTTATGCTGTAACGAATAGCGCATGCTAATTTAGTTTTGGGTTTTTATTATTACTGTTTTTTTGCAGTGCCCTGCTATGTCCTAGTAACACTTGTTCGTGTCACTGGGAGCACTGGGACGTGGTGGGGCACGAGATTGGTCCATCTGTATCTTCACAAAGGGGTGGACTGTGGTGGGCCACGGCTGGTCCTACTGCAGGCTTAGTGACTCGTAGGACACGGGCCACGGAGCATGTGACTAACTGTATCGTAGTCTCTTCACGGCAGTGCTTAGAGCCTGTCTGCTGCTGTGGCCCCCAGACTGCATGGTATAAAGCTCCAAGCTTCCCTGAGTGGATCGCTCACTCCACAAAGCCGGCACCCACTATTCCATTTTGGAGCTGCTTCTTTGAGCAAAAAGGAAAGCCACGGGGTGTTTTGTTCTCATACGTGTGACTGTATCTCAGGAATCCCTTTTTCACTGTCTGCTGTCTCAGTGGGTACACCGAAGTGGACTGAATTCATGCTTTCAATTCTAGTCAATCTTAATACCCTGGCCAGACGTTGTGGTCTGGCCTAGTTCCCCAAACCATGCCCAGATCAATCTCCACGGCTAGGGGGATGGAAGAATCAATTTGACTTAGGCCGGTCAGGCACAAACCTGGCTGGGGGTGGGGTGGGGAGGGTGGAGCCCGCCTCTCTCAACTACAGAGCCGAGTGGTGGAGGGGAGGTTTGTAAAGACATTTGGAATTTTTTTTACCTTAAATGAAGGGAGATAATGCTGGCGGAAGAAATAGCAGATGACAAACTCGTATGCTGATATTGTCTGGATTGTATGTATCCTCCAGATGGCTCGGCCAGATACTTGCTGACTCCAGTGTTTCCATTTCTTTCTGACCTTTTCCCCCCTCATATTAAGGAGTAAGATTTTATTTTGTTTTTCCTAGAACTGGGAGCCATTCTGGGGAGCTCTGCTCCCCAGGTACACGTGTTGCGTTTTGATCATTGAGTCGATAACAGAGCCATGCTCCGTTGGAGGCACTGGGGATACCAAGATGTGCAAGTCTGGGTTGGTTAAGCTGACACTAGCTGCTGTAACAAAGAGACCTCGCGTTCCAGAATTCTAATTACATCAGTGGTTTGTGACAGTTCAGGCTGGTGGGTGGCTCCACTCCGTGTGGTCACTCAGGGACACTGGCTGACAGTGGCTCTGCAGGTCTCAATGCGTGGCTTTCAGAGTCATCCTAATCCCTGGCACTTCTGCGAGCAGGAAGGGGAAAGAATGTTGGGGGGGGGGGGAACACATGCAAAGTTTCCGGAACCAGGCCTAGAAGTGACATGTGTCACTTCCACTTACATGCGTGCCTCTCTTCTAGAAAGTTCCTGTCTGCCCTCCCAGGATATGCTCAGTTTAATGGGGAAGAACAACATGTGAACCAAAGGTGGAGGAGGAACAGGTCTTAAGCAGTTGTTTTCCTGCCTCACGTCCAGTTTCAGTTCCAAGTTGTCCCAACACTAAGAACCGCGCAAGGGGAAAGAACTTCCAGATGGAAACACATACCTCCTGTTACATGGGAGGAAATCATATTTACAATTTTTTATTTCCCCTTATATCCGTTTCCAGGCAGCTTTTTCCTATGCTTAGTAATGCTCCTCTAAGTTTTATTTATCTCCTTGCAGCCGCTGGCCATTCTTAGTCTCTATTCCTTGGAAAAAAACAAGTGAAGCCAACAAACCTTTATTGAAGACTTACAATGTTCCAGGTTCACATCCCGATTCCCTGCTCAATTTAATTACCACCACATACCTGGAAAGGAGCATTATTAGTTTCATCTTACAGATGTGGACACTGAGGCTCAGAGAACTTAGGAAGCATCGTTAAAATCATGTACCAGTAGGGATAGAACTGGTTCACTGGGGCCATGCTAGTTGCTGAACAAGTAAACCTCTAAATTTCAGGGCTTAACGTGTAGACATTCGTGTCTTACTCAAGTGACGACCCAGTTAGGGGCTCCTAGTTGGGTGGCTTTTGTCCTCAAGTACTTTCTTGTGCTTCTGTTCTTCCCTAGGACCTTAGATCACTCAACTTCCAGTTGGCTTCTACCTAAATGAATGCCTTTTCATCATTCCAGGATCCCGCCTCTTCCTAGGAATATAGTGCACTGTAGATGTGCTTGCAAGTGCTGAGTTGTATATATGTGTACTTTTAAAATATTTTTTAAATATTTGCTTATTTTATTTTTTAATGTTTATTAATTTTTGAGAGAGAGAGAGAGGGAGACAGAGTGTGAGAGTGCTGGCCAGAGAGAGAGAGAGAGAGAGACACACACACACACACAGAATCCGAAGCAGGCTCCAGGCTCCGAGCTGTCAGCACAGAGCCCGACGTGGGACTCGAACTCACGAACTGCGAGATCATGACTTGAGCCGAAGTGGGACGCCTAACCGACTGAGCCACCCAGGCGCCCCATGATTTTTATATTTTTATATTGCTTCAGTACACTGTGCCATTAATTGCATTTTAAAAACAAGGCTCGTAAAACTTAATGTAGGTTTTTGTCTCTTAATGTTTTACATCAAAGAAAAAATAGCAGAGAAGCAATGCATTTTTCAGGCTCTCAGATATTAGCCTTATGTTTTCCTTTAGGTTTTTTCCCGTAAAACTGCATTTCCTGACGATGTCTGGTGTTTTGCGTTGCTCCCCTTCTGATTTCCCACCTTGAGAGCTGGCTTCTGTGGGTGTTTTGACAGATGCCTGGCTCACACGGGCTCTTGTGGAGCGTGGCGATTTCTTGACTCCCCTGTGTTACTGCTCAGGCTATTAACAGTTCCTTAAATGGGGCACCGAGACTCCGCTCTCAAGTCAGCACTGGCCTTTTCAAGTTTGTCGGCCACAGCTGGCAATGCTCGTAGCACTTCCTAAAGCTCTCAGAACCACATTTAGCTGCTTCTCGGGAAAATGCTGGCATGGTTAGGAAAAAAGAAAATTCTAACTAGTTCTGGGCTCGAGGCAGTGAAAAGAAACGTGTACCGTTTTGTCATTTTTGGTTCGTTCTTGGTAAGCCACTTTGGGGCGCAAGGTGAGGGGCCCGAGTTCAACAGCCATGAAGGGCGAGCTAGAGAGGGTGCAAGGTAGAGGCATAGCCCCGCCGCGAAGTGAGTGACTGCCTGCCGATTGGCTCCATCGCAGGACCAGGTCATCATCACACTCCTCCAGGACCTCCTCTCCAAGACCAGCATGGCAGTCACTTGCTTCTAAGAAATATGCCATTGTCCCTGTTCGCTCACGTAGCTTGGCTGCGGGACAAGAGGGCTGCTGCCGGGCTTGCTGTGGCACTGGAGGGAACCCGGGACGGACACTGGCCCCTTGCTCATCTAGCTTATGCCCCCTGCTTCCCAGCCCCATCCGTGTGGCCAGGGCCTCACCTTTTGGAAAAGCAAAGATCGGATGAGGGCTGGGCTCAGGGGTTTGACTCCACCGTTCTGACTCGGCTGGGTCTACAGGTGTATGCTGAGGCCACCGAGAGCCTGGCCGCTCTCGCCTGGGGAGAGCTTGGCCAGGAGCTCTCTCTTGCAGTGCCTCGGGCATGAGGGTCTCTCTTGCAGGGCCTCGGGCATGAGGGTCTCCCGGGGAGGCCTGCAGGTCTTAGCCTCCCTGGGGATTCCAAAAGCTGAGCTGCTGGGTGGCCGAGCTGTGAATAAACGACCTTGTGACACGGATGTGAGTGGGAAGCAAGGCTCAGCCTCTCCTCTTAGCTCTCTGTTTCTAATCTCTAATCGCTCTGTAGAATACGTCTTCAAATCATGACAGTGACCGAATTCCCTAGGTTTTAAGATATCACTGATGGCAAAACACACGATCAGTTCCATAACAGTATTTGTGCGTGCATGTCCGGAGAACGAAATACCCTTGAAGATGTACAATTTGACTGCAAGACACATTCCAAATTTTAGAAGTGATAAAATGTGATGAAATGGCAAAAAGCTTCAGCTCAAGGAAATGTGGTAGAAAAGATTTCCGGCTCTGGACTAGAGCAAGACCCGCTCCCTGGGCAGCTGCGGAGGCATTTTCGTCTTGCAGGTTAGTTATCCCTTTTCCGGCCGCGGGTTTGGGTCTGCAATTACAGGATCCGGCGTCAGCCGGCGGGTCTGGCACCGCGGCTCCCACGGGGCAATTTGCGGCTGTAATTTCTTGCTGTTGTCTGTTCTGCCGCCCATCTAGCTAGCGCTGAGCCCACTGCGAGCCAGCGGACCCCTAGGGAGCAAATTTGCAGGAAGATAAATTCTTCTGTCCCTGCCTACATTTGAATGCTATTGTGGAAACCGAATAGAATACAGATCACCCCTCCCCTCCCCCAAATTGAATTCTGTGTACCTGCTCCGCTAAGTAGAAAATTGCATATCAACTGGCGGTTCCTAGACAGGGCTCTGTCTAGACACAAAACTTGCTTACCGTTTTTCACGTTCTTGGTCATTCAGGTGTATGAAACCCGTTGGCCCCAGTCATTTCTGGACTCGGGCGTTTTAGTCCAGAGGAAGTTCCCACCGCCTCCTGCCGATCCTAGGTCGGTGCCACCCCCAGATTCTCGACGGCGCTGTGGGTAGTTCCCCGTTGCCGCTGTCTGCATCCTCAGCTGGAACTTCTTGGGCAGAGGGGCGGGGGTCTCCTCTCTGCAGCTCGGGTGCTGCACACGGGTTGTTCAGCACATGCGTGGGGGGGGGGGGGGGGCGAGCTGTCCAGCATGAAAACCTCTAAAGATCCTTATGTGGCCTTAACCCGGGAGGGGAGTCCATTGCCCCTCTTAGGACATGTAGGGCGTGTGGCTGAGGTGTTAACAAGTGTGTAAGTGCCGCTCAAGCCCTATTTTCTTCTCAATGTAATTGCCCAGAAGGCCCTTTGCCTCTTTTTCCTCGAAACCCCCAGTAGAGGCTGTGGCCGGCGGAGCCCGGAGAGGCTGTGCCCCATAGCTGTGGCAGTTCTGTTCAGCCTTCAGGCAGCTGCACGATTCAGCCAAGCAGGAAGAGAGAGGCCGATCACAGAGTGAAAATGCAGGGACGTGAGCGTCCAATCCAGGAGCAGGGCCAGTTGCTGGCGGAGTGGGTGGCTTCAGGCACCGGATTATCTGGGGATTGTCAGGAAGACCAAAAACGGTTCCCCCACTGGTTTAACGGCACATTCATTTTCACCATTAGTGCTTCATTCCTTTGAGGCTGAAGCCTTTTATTTTCAAGAGTCCTAAGTAAATAAAATGCTGTGATGGGGACATGTGTGGGGGAGGGTATAAACTGAGTGCCAGAGAAATTAAAACACAAAATCTAAATTCTGTCGCGAGAGAGCTTTGCCAAGAGGAGCCTTGGCGTGCATTCTGAGACATCTGAAAATCTCACGGGGGCCAGGGTCTGGGGGTGGGGCCTGAGCTGTGTGACTGGCAGAGGACAGAACCCCACATATGAGGCCCTACCCTTTATTTTCTCTGTGAGTCTCGTGGTTTGGTTGGCAGCTCTCACTGCTTCTCTGGGGTGGTTTCCCCTGGGGGTGTCACATTGTGGAAATTGGAGGGGACACAGTGATGGGGGTAGGGGGACGGCCCTACTAGTGTTGAGTGACTGTGGTCTAGGAGCACTTAGCGTCCCGCAGTGGCTGGGGCGGTACTGCCCATCGAAGGGCTGCAGCTTTCCGCCAGCTTCCTGCCAGGAAGGCAGCCACCGTGTCCATCATTTTGCTTGGAACTTCACTGGGGGTTACCACCTCTGTCACCTGCCCCTGTGGCTTTTGTGTCCTTGAGGATTTTTTTTTTTTTACAGTTTATTTTATTTTGAGAGAGAGAGAGAGAGTGCATGTGCATAAGTGGGGGAGGGGCAGAGAGAGAGAGAGAGAGAGAGAGAGCGAGAGAGAGAGAATCCCAAGCAGGCTCTGTACTGTCAGCACAAAGCCCAACGTGGGGCTCGAACTCACAAACCGTGATATCGTGACCTGAGCCTAAATCAAGAATCAGATGCTTAAATGACTGAGCCACCCAGGCGCCCCTGTGTCTTCTGAGGGTTCTAAGGATAGCAGCAAGCACTGACTCCTGAATTACATCCCCTTATGTTCTCTGAGCATTTCTGTGTTGAGATATGTATACATTGATCACAAATTTATTTTCTCCATTTTATTACCATTGGGATATGGTGTTGATTATTTTAAAAATTGTTTGTGTTAGGTTACACACACACACACACACACACACACATCTCAACCATCTTAATCATTTTAGAGTGTACAGTTATGTGTATTAAATATATTCATATTGTTGAGAAATAGATCTCCGGAACTTTTCCATCTTGCAAATCTGAAATTATACCCGGTTAACCACATCGCCCCATTCTTCCCTTCCCCCAGCCCTTGCCAACCACTGTTCCACTCTCTGTCTCTACGAATTGACTACTTTGGATACCTCATATAATTGGAATCATACAGAATTTGTCGTTTTGTGAGTGGCTTATTTCACTTAGCGTAATGTCCTCAAGGGTCATCCGTGTTGTAGCGTGGGACAGGATTTCCTTCCTTTTTCAGGTGGGATAATACTCCGTTGTATGTATAGGCCACGTGCTGCTTGTCCGTTCATCTATCAGTGGACGTTTGGGTTGCTTCACCTCTTGGCTATTTTCAATGATGCTGCTATGCACATGGGTATACAAATATCTCAGAGACCCTGCTTTCAGTTTCTTTGCCTATGTTCCCAGAAGGAAAACTTCTGGGTCATATGGTAGCTCTACAGTTAATTTTTTTTTTTTTTACAGTTAATTTTTTAAGGAACCTCCATACTGTTTTCCTCAGTGGCTGTGTGATTGCACACTCTCACCAACAGTGCACGAGGGTTCCAATTTGTCCGCATCCTCGCCAACGTCTGTCATTTTCTGTTTTTTAAAAAAAATTTTTTTTTGATAGTAGTTACCTTAGTGAGTATTGTTTTAGGTTATGTTTTGCATGAATTCTATCTCCAGATAGTTAAGGGGTAGACATAAAATATCTGTTACCCTAACGGGTTGACAACAATACCTCTAGCGTCTTTCTTCATGACTTCACAACAGTCCTGTCCACCTGCTATCTTTTTCTTACACTTTATTTTAATACACACGCCGTCGCATTAGTGTTGAGCGTACAACATAGTGATTTGACAAGTGTGCACGTCATGCTGCGTTCAAAAGGGTGGCTGTCCTCTGTCACCATATAACACTATTACAGTGCTGTTGACTGTATACCCTACGCTGTGCCTTTAATCCCCCTGACTTATTCCTTCCATAACTGGAAACCTGTATCTCTCATTCCCCTTCACCCATTTTGCCCGTCCCTGACTCTCCTCCCCTCCGGCAACCGGCAGTCTGTTCTCTGCATTTATAGGTCTGTTTCTGCTTTTTTGTTTGTTTGTTTTGTTTTTTAGGTTCCACACGCACGTGAAATCATATGTTCTCTGTGTTTCTCCGACTGACTTATTTCACTTAGCGTAATACCCTCTACGTCCGTCCACGTTGTTGCAAATGGCAAGATCTCACTCTCTTACGGCCGACGAATAGTCCACGGTGTATACGGACCACATCTTCTTTGTCCGTTCGTCTATCGATGGACGCGTGGGTTGCTTTCATATCTTTGGCTCTTATAAATAATGCTGCAGTAAACATAGGGATACATAAATCTTTTTTGAATTAGTGTTTTCATTTTCTTTGGGTAAATATCCAGTAGTGGAGTTACTGGATCCTATGGAATCTCTATTTTGAAGTTTTTGAGGAACCTCCATGCTGCTTTCCACAGAGGCTGCCCCAAAGTCACATTCCCACCGACAGTGCACAAGGTTCCTTTTTCTCCCCATCGTCACTGACACTCTTTTTTATTTCTTGTCTTTTTGATAACAGCTATTCTGACTGTGGTGAGGTGACATCTCATTGTGGTTTTGATTTGCATTTCCCTGTTGATTAATGGTGTGGAGCATCTTTTCGTGTGTCCGTTGTTCACCCGTATTCTTCCTTGTCAACGTAGTATCTTTAAAATTTTGTTAGAAAATAACCTCTCCCTTCTTTCTCTCTAGCAATGCACTGCTTCTCCCATACCTGGCCCTTGGAGCCAGCTTTACCCAGGACAGCCTCTGCGACTTTCTTTTGTTGCACGTGGCATTGTGTTTCTCAGTATATTTTTTTCCCCCTTTGCGGTAATGAGTGATCGCTTTCTATTCAATAGGAGAAGAGAACAGCTGTTTGGGCATTGAGCACGTGACCATTATATACAATGAGTGTTCAGGAGTAATATTTCCATGGCGGAGGAAGAGTGGATTTCCTGGTGGACACAGGTCTCGGTGATACAGCAGAGTAAATCTGGCCCCCTTGAAACATGACTGGGGGTCTGGGGCTCTTACCTGTTGTGGACTTGTTGGCCACATAAGTCATGGCAATGTAACACCAGCACAGAGCTTTCTGAAAACGTCTGAAGTAATGTCATCACATGGTGAGTTAAAAAGGTAGAACAGGGGCGCCTGGGTGGCTCAGTCGGTTAAGCGTCTGACTTTGGCTCAGGTCATGATCTCGCGATTCATGAGTTCGAGCCCCGCATCAGGCTCTGTGCTGACAGCTCAGAGCCTGGAGCCTGTTTCAGATTCTGTGTCTCCCTCTCTCTCTGCCCCTCCCCTGCTCATGCTCTGTCTCTCTCTGTCTCAAAAATAAAAAAAATAAAAAATAAAAAATTAAAAAAAAAGGTAGAACATTGTGGGGGTGAGAATGGGAGCGACAAGACTTTCTGGTCTGTGGACAGACATAGAAGCAAGCCTGCTTGACCTGTTGGCCCCAGGACTTCGGTCTGGGGCTGCACTCAGGGAAGCCTCCTTTTTGCACTAGCCCTGGGCTCGTTCTCAAGTTTTCCCTCCGCCCTTTGTACGTCCCCCCTGTGCTCCAACATGGCAAGCCATTACAGGAAAGCGACCTGGGATGCATTTAGTAGCTGATGTTTCCTTAATGACCTTCGGTAGAGGTCCCCCTAAAGAAATTTTTCTTTCGTGCCAGGGACCCAAAATATATATAAAAGAAAATCATTACAGTATTTCGCTTGAGATTGTGCAGATAATGACAAGTTCCTTTTTTTTTTTTTTTTTGGTACTATTTATGGCTATTCAATTAAACTGCCACCAAACAACAGTGAACCCACCACCATTTCTGAGTGTGCTATCTTGGTGTTTGTAGCTCACCATATGTTTGAAGTATGACATAATCCTTCTGGAGCACATTCACTTTGTTGCTTCCCAACTCCAATGGAAGCAGTTAAGTCTGTCTCCTTTTAGACAAATTGTTAATGAAAAGGTAGCTGAACAATCATTTTCTTGTAATATGCAATTCCGTCTCCTTAAATACAGGAGCCTGACAGACCCATTCAGCACTTAGTACTTTCTCCATACAACTGAACTCTGTCTGACCCTCCGAAACTAACCACTGGAGCAAAAAGAGAGAAAGAAGGGGAAAGGCAGCTAAAAATAAATACTCACCTGTAATACGTATAATCCTAAAAATTGAGTGGAAGGTATATTTTACTTTATTGTTTTCAGATAACGTATGAATAATTGCCTACTGCTGCCAAGCCCATTTTTATTGATTTTAAAGTATTTCACGATGTTGGTGCAATGTTTGGAAAACGGTGGGGCTGTCCGAACGGCTCGGAATTTAGAGTCCTGAGCTCTCCTCTCTTTCAGCAATGAGTCAGTGCCGCTGTGGCACAGATGCGCTGTGGCTCCCTCCTTCCCAGGGAGCAGCGGAGGCTTACTTTATAATTGATTTGACTTTTTATCAATTTCCCCAAGAATTTCTTAAAAAAAATTTTTTTTTAATGTTTATTTTTGAGAGAGAGAGACAGAGACAGAGACAGAGAGACAGCGAGTGGGGGAGGAACAGAGAGAGAGGGAGACACAGAATCTGAAGCAGGCTCCGGGCTCCGAGCTGTCAGCACAGAGCCAGACGCGGGGCTCCAACTCACGAACCGTGAGATGGTGACCTGAGCCGAAGTCGGACACTTAACCGACTGAGCTGCCCAGGCGCCCCCCAAAAACATTTTTTTTTAAAGTAGGCTCCAAACCCAGCACAGAACCCAACACGGGGCTTGAATTCATGACCCCGAGGTCAAGACCTGAGCTGAGACCAAGATGCAGAGGCTTAACCTACTGAGCCATCCGGGTGCCCCTTAAATTTCTTAAATAGAATTGAAACAAAGACAGCTTACGTCTCACTTTTAAATACAAATAAAATATTGCCTTTTTATTTTTTATTTTTTATTTTTTTAAATTTTTTTTTTTTAACGTTTATTTATTTTTTTGGGACAGAGAGAGACAGAGCATGAACGGGGGAGGGGCAGAGAGAGAGGGAGACACAGAATCAGAAACAGGCTCCAGGCTCTGAGCCATCAGCCCAGAGCCCGACGCGGGGCTCGAACTCACGGACCGCGAGATCGTGACCTGGCTGAAGTCGGACGCTTAACCGACTGCGCCACCCAGGCGCCCCAAATATTGCCTTTTTAAAAAAAGTTTACTTATTTCGAGAGAGAAAGGATGCACGCTTGCGAGTGGCAGAGGGGCAGAGAGAGAAGGAGAGAGAGAATCTCAAGGGGGCTCTGCACTGTGAGTGCAAAGCCCGATGTGGGGCTTGAACTCACAAACGCTGAGTCATGACCTGAGCTGAAATCAAGAGTCGGACCCTTAGCCGATTGAGCGACCAGACGTCCCTATGAATACAATATTCTGATAGTGTCTTTAGGACGTAGTGTCGAATCGTAATGGCTGGTATTTATTGAAAGTTTATTCTGTGCCACCTTCTACCCAGATATCTGTGTACCTCACCATTGGAGGGTGGATGGGCTATGAAGATCACCCCCGTTTGATAGATGTAGAAATGTGGGTCAGAGAGGTTAATTGACTTGCCTAAAATCACCCAGCAATTTTGTGATAGAGCCACCTTCTGCACTCAGGAAGACAAACCCTGGGATAGAGGTGCTTAACACCTGTAGGAGCTGCATCTCTGCCAAAGATCGCTTTTTATAATAAAGCCTCATCAATTCACACTAATTTGAGGATTTGAAGGAGAAGCAGTCTGAATGACACAATGTTTGATCTCTGCATCCAGCGTGGGGCTCGAACTTACAACCCTGAGATCAGGAGTACTATGCTCTACTGACTGAGCCAGCTGGGCGCCTTGAAAGACAGAATGTTTGAAAAGAAATGCAGTCTTACCGCTCCAGAGAGATGGTGGCTGGAGTAAATTAAATGAGTGTTTTAAAATTAGGGAAGCGGTCTTGAAGATCTCATTTTACAATAAAGAAACATATTTGGTCTTTAAAATAATAAAACACTTCTTTTTAAGGTATTGCATTCATGATTCTAATCCACATTTTTTCATAGTACAAATGTAAATGTATGGACTAAACAAACATTTACAGTGCGGACCATGTAAGTGCCTTGGGAAGGTAGATGTTTTGAGAGTGTAGACTCCAAGCTCTGGGCTGGGTTCACAGGCTTAACTCCATTGCTTGATAGCTATTTGGCCTTGGGCAAATTTCTTTATTCCTCAAGCCTCTGTTTCCCCATCTGTCAGTGAATCTGAGGATGGAACCCACTCCCTAGAGCTACATACACTGGCTACATACACTGGATGTGGATCACCTGGACAGATAGGTACTCAGGACTTTGCTCAGTGCCTGGAGCAGAGGAGGGGCTCACCTGGTGTGTACTTCCATCACTGGCACACAGGAACGAGTGTGGTGGAGCTACGGGCTACGGAGCAGGTGGGAGACAAAGACACGTCGCGTACCCTCTCTAGTGAATCACATGTGCAACCGTGTGGGAGGTCGGGAGTCTGGAAGGGTGGGATGTAGCCAATCGCAGGCAGCCTCCTGAAAGCTCTGGGCTCCATTCTGTTGGCCCCAGGGAGCACTAAAGATTTGTGAAGCTGGGGAGATCGGGTAGGATTTAGGGAGCATGATTTGATAGAGAAGAGACCTTGGTGGGAGGGGAACAGGGAAAGGAAATGTTTGACAGGTGCTCACTGGGCCCCAGGCGGGAGGGCAGGATGGGGGTGCCCTGGAGGCCGGGGGTTCCCACCATCCCAGGAGACCACGTAGCTCCTGGGGGCCGCCTCCCTGTCACCAGGCAGTAACCTCCTCCCGAGGGTCTCCTTTACTCATAGAAGATGCAGTGGCCATGCTGACCATTTGCATTTCACGTTGTGAATTGGTGAGTCTGAGTCTAGTCCATATATCGTTGCCTCGTTAGCAAGAGTCAGCCTCTCAGCTCCACACCCTCTGGCACTCTGCACAGACGAGGCTCTGGGCTGCCCAGCTAGGGGTCAGGCCAGACCACGGAGAATTCTCCAAGGTGGGTGCTCCCCGAAGGCTTTCCTGGTGGCCAAGCTGGCCTTCCCTTGGTGATCCCTCCTTGTGTCCAGCACGCCTTGTCTCAGGTACTGTGCCAGTTGCTGAAGGCGTCCCTGTGTCTCTGACTTTGATCTGGAATTCCAGACTCAGGTTTCCACTTGCCCTTTAGGTGACCATTGTCAGTCGAGCTCCTTCCACTCACACCTTATTCAATAAAGCAAACCTCAGACCCTTCCTCCCCCTGAGTTAGGCCCTGGCACCTCCTCTCTTCACTTGTGACATGGCTTGTATCCCCTTTGGGGAAGGCCTGGGGCCCCGATGTGTTCTCCTGGCTTTAGTCTTCCATTGGTAACACTTGACTTTCATCGGCTCTACCTCCCGGATTTCCTTAAGGTCTCTAACCTGGTCTCCCTCTTTGGGAATCTCAGCGTTGGCTTCCTCTGGCAACACCACTACTCCAGTGTGGTGTTCTCCCCACCCCTCTCCTGGGACCCGTGCACATCCCACACCCGCAGCCTGGTTTGCCTCAGTTTGACCTTTGGACCTCGCCAATGGATGCTCAAAGTTATGTGTAAAGTAAGCATTATTCTGACCCCCTTGCTCCCCAATTCTGTTTTTCCTTTGACATTCTTGGATTTTAAAAAATGGCGTGATTCCCTTTTCTCTGCGCTCAAGGTAGAAACCTTGTGGACACTTGTTTCTGTCTTTGCTCACATTTGGGCACCAAGACCTTGGTGAGTCCTCTTCTTTTTTTTATTATTTTTTAAACGTTTATTTACTTTTGAGAGAGAGAGAGAGAGAGAGAGAGAGAGAGAGAGAGAGAGAGAAAGCGTGAGTATAGAATCTGAAGCAGGCTCCAGGCTCCGAGCTGTCAGCACAGAGCCCGACGCCGGAATCGAACCCACAGACTGCCAGATCATGACCTGAGCTGAAGTTGATGCTCAACCGACTGAGCCACCCAGGCGCCCAGGTGACTCCTCTTCTCAAATGTCACTCACAGCCAGCCACTGGGTTCTGTCAGTGACTTCCTTCAGAACTTGGGGTTTATGCCTAAGCACAGTGATGGCCTTTTAGCTAGCTGATCTCCTTGCCTCTGTTCTGTTCTTTTTGTTTTGTTTTGTTTGTTTTACCTCTTTTCTTTGTTCCTGTGCAAAAAAAACAAAAAACAAAAAACAAAAAAACCAAAAAAACAATAGCAACAACCAACCAACCAATGAAACCAATACAGCGTCAATACAAAAGCTCTCGGCTTCACATTAAAGAATGTTCATCGTCATCTGGCCTTCGCGTTACAGCTCCTTGCCCTGTCTTACAGTTGAGCCGCACCACCTGCCACCATGCCCTTATTTCCTGGAGAAGTCGTGTATTTGTGCATTTGTTTTGTTTCTTAAATGCACCTCTGTACTCTTACACCTATTGGAGATGCCCCCTCTCGTGCCCCAGCCTGATGTTTGCTTGTTGACCTCATGTTCACAAACGTTTGGTTCAAATGGGCAGTGGCATTAGACTCTGGGCTGCTGGAGGGTAGGGTCTGTGCATTGCCGTGTTTGTACCCGTGCCCAGTGCTGTGCACGGCCGCAGCAGTCATTCGTACACGTGTGAGCAAGGTGTGGGGGGAAGGAAGGAATGAATCGTGTCAAGGAAATGGAATGGCTGGCAGTATGCCACGGATGGGGCCGTGAAGACGCTTGAAGAACAACCACAGTCAGTGTGCTGCAACAGCTCAGAACTTTGTGATCGACTTTTACGTGCATAGAACTTTGCCCTGTTGCCAGCGATTTTTGGAAAAGCCACAGCCCTAATGCTTAAACACATCGCTGTAATCCGACTCTCCATAAAGTGGTTATTAAATTGTGTTTTGAGGCTGGGAAGTGCACATCAGCGACATGCTTAAACTGTACAGCCGCCGCGTAACAGGAATCTAGGCCTATCTGTATGCAAATACAATGCTTCAAGTTCATTATTGTTATTAGGAAATGGAAATACAGCCAGAGCAGAAATAACAGTATATTTCCCTGTGCCTGTGTTGTGTTTTTGTCAATGGGGCTTCTGAAGGACTGTGCATTTACTAACCCATTAGAATGAGTGATTTTATATCCTAATGTAAAATTAAAGGAATTTAAGTATCTGCCTAGGAGATACACTTGTTTAAACCTATATTAATGTCTCTGTTGGTTATGTTGGCTAGGTTGGTGCTATGTTATTAGCAAAGAAAATGTCCCAGCCGTGTGTATACTTTCTAAATCTCAATGTATTTATTTTCTGACAGGTAACAGAGCTGATTTTCTTCTTTTCCATCCAAAATGTAAGACGTAGGGACAATATAACTATTCTTAAATGCAAAGCATACTGTCAATCCTTTATTTAAAAAAATCTCATTCCTTTTATCTCATTCTGCCTTTTCCTTTTGATGGACACTCTTGGCTTCTCCTGGCTCTCATGTTTGAGGCAAGTAATTTCTTTTTAACAAAATGTATTAAGTTTTTAATTTTATTTCCAGTATAGTTAACAGACAGTGTTATATTTGTTTCGGGTGTACAATATATGTAACACCTGGTGCTCAATACAGACGGTCGCTCCTTGCTCCGAATCCCCTCTTTCACCCATCCCCTGAACCACCTGCCTCCCCTCTGGCATCACCAGTTTGTTCTCTATAGTTAAGAGTCTGTTTCCTGGTTTGTCTCTTTCTCTTTCTTCCTTTGTTCATTTGTTTCTTAAATTCTACACGTGAAGTGAAATTGTGTGGTGTTTGTCTTTCTCTAACTGATTTATTTCACTTAGCATTATACTCAAAAACTCCATCCATGTCCCTGCAAATGGCAAGATTTCATTCTTTTTGATGGCTGAGTAATATTCCAGTGTGTGTGTGTGTGTGTGTGTGTGTGTGTGTGTGTGTACACACACATCTTCTTTGTCCATTCATCAGTGAGTGGACACTTGGGTTGCTTCCATCATTTGGCTATTTAAATAATGTTGCAGTAAACAGAAGGGTGTATGTATCCCTTTGAATTAGAGTTTTTGTATTCTTTGGGTAAATACACAGTAGTGGAATTACGAGATCATGTGGTAATTCTATTTTTATTTTTTTGAGGAACCCCTGCACTGTTTTCCACAGTGGCTGTACCAGTTTGCATCCCAGTCAACAGTGCATGAGAGACCCCCTTAATTTCTTTTCCTTATCCGCGCAGTATTTACTGTGGTGCCTAGCAGGGCCTCCCCTAGATTGTGTGGGATCCCAGAAAAATATTCTTCTGTGGCTCCTGTCCATGTGGACAGTGTGATTGAAAAATGTGTTGTAAAATGTATGGGCCCACTGAGGTGTATGGATTTATCAATGAAGGTTTAGAATAATGGGTAGAAAAGAGATATGTACTTATTTATTCTCCAGTCAGTGCACGCGATGCTTCTTTCTTCCCTCCGCACACCGTCTTTTCCTGGTAATCTTTATTGCCAAAGGCACCATTCCTTGAAAATTCCAGGTCTCCCACCCGTTACTCATAACACCGTGGCTCTTTGGAACCAATTCGTATCGAAACAGTACAGCTTACCTTGCCTCTGCGGTCCCCCGGTCCATTTCCTGAAGGCTGGCTATGCCCTTACTCATGACACTGTTGTCGTCGATAATGCCGTCCAGGACCAGTGTCTTCCGGGGATCCTCACAAGGGGGTCATTGTGTTTCGTCGATGATGACCCCAAATACAAACCTTACCCGGAGGATGCAATAAAACTTGAATGGCAATTTGCTTCTGATCATGGTAACTGTACTAATTGTATAGCAGACAGAAAGAACAGCGTATCTTCTACCCATGTCCTCAGTCTTCTTACCCCCGTTACCACATGCTTAGGATGCGATCTCTCAGTGTTGATTGCACCCAGCCATGGGGTGAGCTGAGTGGCCCACTGGGGGCAGAGGATCTGCCCCTCATCCTGCGGGGCTCGCACCGACCCAGGAAAGTACAGCTCCCAAAGATTCTCACTGTATTTACTGTCACTTCTGTGAAAGTGTCAATCTCAAGTTTTACAGCAGCCTCCTTGAGTTTTTCCCAGAAACAGTCCGTTAGGTAGTCCCAGATAACTGAGAACCTTGACAAATCCCGAATTTCCAAGAACCTAACAAGTTTGTAAAAATAGCATCCGTGTGCCCCAGCCGTGGTGCACGTGCATGTGTGTGCGTGTGAATTATTGTAAGTGCTCAGCCGTTCTCGTGATTTTCTGCACCCATTTGTGAAGTGTATCTTGCTGTTGATTTTCTTTTTCCTTCATGAAAAAATATTAATGAAAGACTTAAAATTTTTTTAAAGGGATGTTGCTGATAGGGGAAGCTGTGTGTGTGTGGGGGGGGGAGGTATTTGGGAACTCTGTACTTTCTACTCAATTTTGCTGCAAACCAAAGAGTGCTCCAAAACATTAATTTAACAGGAAATAAATAAAATAGAACAAAAGGCTGACCCAGAAGAGTGCTGTGTCACCACATTGATTGGAGGTGGAAGGGAACATTGGAAAACTCGACGTGTTATGGGGCAACGGTCTGAAAAGCCCCAGGAGGAGATGGGGGTAGCCAGCCCTTAGGACTGTCTGACATGTGGCATGGAGCCTGCAGAGGAGTTAGTGTGACCCTCCTCCAGGCCAGGGTACAGGACACCTGCCACCATCCCAGCTGCCCCCCGGGTGCTGTGGACTAGAGGCAGCACTGTGGTGGGAGCACAGATGGATAAGAGTCAATTCATAGACCTGCACGCTCGGCTCAGGTTCAAGGGTCGTAAGTGACCCTTTGAGAGCTCAGAGCCCTGAACTCGTCTTGTGTCTGACATGAGTGAGGCTCTCCCAAATTAGCACATCATCACCATTCCAGCAGCCTGGTGTCACCGTAACCCTTGAAACCAACATGGCGCTGCCCCGTGGGAGTGACCTGCTGGCCAGGCTGCCCTCCTGGAACCAGAGCCCAGCCGTGGTCCAGCATAGCGGAGAAGTCCTTGGGGCATCCTGTCAGCCCCCCGTGAAGGTGAATGGGGGGCAGTGAACAGAGACATGGAGACAAAGGGGCGTGTGGGTCTGGGCCGCGGTGCCAGCCTGGCGCCATCAGTCTTGGCCAGGCCCGGCCAGTGGAGAGGAACAGAGTATGGTGAGGAAGGTGCTTCAAAGCGCGGGTCTCTGAGGTCTGGGGTTTGGGACAGTGCCCTGCTTGTCGGTGTCTACAGACGGTGCCCGAAGTTCTATTCGTGACACGGTGGCGACAAGGGTATAATGTCGACGTGGCCCCTGCCTTCAGGCAGTTTACCTTCTGGGCTTGTCGACAGATAGACAACCTTAAAGTTTCTGTTTTCCTTGTGACCCTGTTGTTCTTTCTTCTGAGACTCAGGGTTCATGCATATGCATCGTGAAGGTGGGCGCTGCTCTAGGGGACAGCTAGAGAGCAGTGCGCAGGGGCAGGCACGCTGCACATTCTCCCAGAGTGGAGCCTTTCAGACCACAGGGTCTATGAAAAAGATGTGTTTGCTTGTGCCTTTGCTTCATTCCCCATCTCTCTTCTCCACCAGTGGTTAAAATACCAGAGGCTGATGTCAGCACCGCGTTCGGTCTATCCAGAGGTCCCCCTCGACCCTTGGATCCTGCTTCTCTGATTGGCCCGGCTCCCGTTGCTCATGTGGCCTCATCATCAACACAGAGCTGCCGTGTACAGTTGTGCAGGTTGTGCATTGCATGATGTCGCCCGTTCCCAGGGGTCACCACTCACATCACAGACGGTGCAGATTTGTGTTTTTTACTCAAGTTTTCCAGCAGGTGGCAGTCAATGTCTTGGTCTAACAAAGATTGGTATATGATGATGATTTTTTTTTTTTTTTTGATGGAAGTCTCGAGGGGGTCCCTTTTAATAATTTGCAGGAAAGTACCATATGGGCTAGCAATGCGTTGGATTACATCTGCCCACTATGTCTGCTGACCAACCTTCATTTTTCCTTAGTTAACTTTGGAGACAGCAATAGTTCTTCCTCATAAATGTACTGTGAGGCTGAGATGAACATGGGAACAGCGGCTGGCACAGAGCAAACTCTTGGGGTAGTTAGTGGGCTGGATAGTGGTCCCCAAAATATATGTCCATGTTGTAACCCCAGGAACCTGTGAATATGCCCTTATTTGGAAAAAGGGTCACTGCAGATGTAATTAAGCTGAAGGTCTTGAGGTGAGACCATCTTGGGTGATCTAGACAGGTCCTAAATCCAGTGCCCTTGTAAGAGACAGAAGAGGAAAGAGAGACACACAGAGAAGACGGCCTTGGGAAGTCAAGGCAGGGTTTGGAGTGGGGTGGCCAGAAGCTGAGGATCACAGGGAGCCCCAGGAAGCTGGGGGAGCAGGAAGGATCCTCCCCTAGAGGAGGGAGTATGGCAGACTTCTGGCCTCCAGAACTGGGAGAGAGGAAATTTCTGTAGCCGGTGTTTGGTACTTAGTTACAGCAGCCCAAGGAGACCGATGCAATCAGTACCTGTGATCTCACTGTTATTATTATTGTTTTATTATTTTTTATATCAATTTTTTAATGTTTATTTTTGAGAGAGAAAGAGACCGAGTATGAGTGGGGGAGGGGCAGAGAGAGAGGAAGACACAGAATCCGAAGCAGGCTCCAGGCTCTGAGCTGTCAGCCCAGAGCCCGATGTGGGGCTCGAACCCATGAACCATGAGATCATGACCTGAGCAGAAGTCGGACGCTTAACTGACTGAGCCACCCAGGCACCCCTATTTTTTTTTTTTAATTTTAGATAGAGAGCACGTGTGAGTGGCGGGGAGGTGTGGAGAGACGGAGAAAGAGAGAGCTCACACGAGAGAGAGGGAGGGAGAACCTTAAGCCCAGGGAGAACCCAAAGCGGGGCTTGATCCCAGGAACCTGGGATCATGACCTGAACCGAAATCCAGAGTCGGAAGTGCCACCGACTGAGCCACCCAGGTCTCCCTTGTTGTCCTGATTGATGTAATGTTCTCACTGTTCACAGAGAAGGAGGCCAGCAGCCATGGCTTCACGGAGACCAGAGGTGCTGGGAAGGGCGGACAGTGTCCCCTGCGACAGTTTAGGACAGGGCAGGCAACATTTTTCTGTAAAGGGCCAGGTAGGAAATGCTTGTCTCAACTGCTCAGCTCTTCAGACCCTGAGAGCAGCCGCAGGACCACACACGCTCGAGGGGACGACGGACCTGGCCGGCACCGCATCTGGGCCGCACGACTCTGAGGGTGGAGAAACGACCCGTTACTGTTTGCAGTGAGGGAAGCGCAGAACAAAGAGTGTTTAGAAACTTTTATGACAATGTGATAGAGTAATTTTATGTCTACTGAGGCCAATCATAAAAAATTTAGGTATGTATTTTGTATGTCTTTTCACTTCCCTAGGAATTTATTATTGTTAATTTCATGCAAGTATCCCAGCGGGGCAGATTAGATGTAAACGCTCGGTTTGAGAAGCTTCGCTCTGTGTAGGACACTCTCCTGTGCAAGAAGGCATCGCTTACCCCTTTTGGGTGCTTGGAAAAATGAGTGGGTCTGGCCAGACTCAGCCCTATGGGCAGCCCAGGAAGTGGAGAGGCCATTCTTAGCAGTGCCCCTGGCCTGGGGACCTGGCGTGGCTGCCTGTGGACTGGCCTCCAGGCCTCATCCACAGACCCTGGCCCAGGATGTGCTCGAGTCACAGGAGGGTCTGCGCTGTTTGATTGAATGCACCATGCAGGGCAGGGCAGAGGGGTGATGGGTGGCCAGCCTGGGCACCTTGAACATGAGGTGAGGACTGGCTGTGCGTGTGGGTTTTGGGGTCCCACCCGCCGGCTGTGGTCACCTGTCCCAGCCCTTTCCCACCCTGTGTGGGACTTTGATGAAACTCACGCTCCCCGTGCTGTACCTGCCTTCCCCAGTGTCCTTCATGACTGCCGGACTGCGGCTCCTGAGAGAGGGACACGGGTGCCTCGCCGTCCTTGGGGCTGGGGCACCTGCGCTCCCCTGGCACACAGTAGGTGCTCAGTAAATGTTTCTAGAAGAACCACCTGAAGAGCAATCAGGCAAGACAAAGAAACCAAAGGCCTCCAAATTGTAAACGAAGAAGAAAACTGTCACTATGTGTGGATGATGTGACACTATGTATAGAAATCCCTAACATCCCCCTAAGAAACTGTTAGAAGTGATGAACAAGTTCAGTAAACTTGTGGGATACAAAATCAATATGCAGAAGTTAAAAAAAAAAAGAACGCTTGGACAAACAGGTCTCCTTTGCTCAGCTAAAGGGTAGCAGCAGCTTCATAATTTGCGGGGGAATGTGGGCACTTCAGGTGGAGCGAACGTTCAAAGAGCAGTGGGCCTGAGCGTCGCTCAGATTACGAAACCTGGTGGGAGAAAGCGACCAGTGCTGCCGGGTGATCCCGAACAGGCGCTGCCCGGAGGCCTTCTCTGTCCCCGCCTCCCCCCAAGGAGGTCCCCCCAACACTTCCGGCTGCTCTCCCACCCTCCCAGGCCCCTTGGAGCACCAGTGGCTGCTCCTTGCAGCCCAGGAGGGAGTCAGGGTGGGGCCGCCGGAAGCTGCCTTCCCCCACAGGAGCCAGGACTCCAGGGCAGTGGTGGGTTTGTAACTTCAGATAAAACCAGGGGGAGGTTGCACAGGTTGGGGGCGGGGGGACTGGATGCAGATCCCAGCAGGCCTGGAAGACGGATCACTGTGGAACATTCGGAGCAGAGCAGAACATGACGTTGGACTACTTCTCTCTTTGAGAACCAGCCGCCCTTCCGCGTGCGGTCTTTTTGGTGTCTTCGTTGTTGACCTTAGATTTTCAGGGCAGCTTTAGCTCATGTATCCAGTAAACACCCAAGTCTCGATGGCTGGACCTAGTGGTAGTTGCTCTCTTGCGACGCAGTGAAGGCGTTCCTGGTGACGCAGGGACCCGGGCTCCTTCCTCTGGGGAGTCGGGGCCTGCCTGCCCCTGCATCCAGCTGGGGTGGGGGGGGATCGCAAAGCGGATGGAGATGGGCCTCTCACCTCCCGTGTGGTTGGTGAGAACTAGGCCCCTTCTGTGAGCTTCCCCAGAGCTCTGGAGGGGAGGGGCTGTGCCGGGGACACGCCAGCACCCGTGTTTACTGTCCCGCCACGGCTGCGCACAGAGAGGCGGCCAGTGGGAGAGGAGATTCCCCGGAAGGAGACCTGGGTCCTGCTAGAGAAGGGGGTTGATGCTTAGCTGGCTTGAATGACTGATGTCCGTCACTGGGGCCCAGGACAGTGAGTCCCCCTGGAAGGAGGCGGATGGTGCAGCCCTGGAGTCAGGGGTGGGCGGGTGGCTTCCCTGGCAAGGCAGAGCCGGAGGGGTAGCACAGAGGACATGGGGCAGCAGGGGATCACACGTGGTCCCTGACTTCCGGGCGGGGAGAGGGGTGGGTGAAGGAGGGTGTGGACGTGTGGAAAGACGAGAAGACACCAGACACGGCCTTGTCTCCCATAGAAGTCTGGAGAAGGTGCTGCAAGGACCTACCTGGACGCACCGGAGAGAGCAGCGGCGTGTGGCTTTAGCTCCTTGGTCCCATTGAAGACAGAGGCAGCGAGCAGCCCTGACCCGGCTCCTCTCTGTCCTCCTCTGAAGGTTCCTGGGGTCAGATGGACGCTCCATTGCGAGAAGCACCTGTCCTGCTCCCCAGTGCACAGAAGGCACGGGTGAGCCCGGCCTTGGTCTCCTGGCTGGAGACAACCATCGTGAGAAAGGTCCTGCCCCGGCCATTCAGGGAGCCGGGGTGACAGGCAGGGCCCGGAGCCTCGCTCTCCTCCGGCCCCCGAGGCCCTTGCTTATTCCCATTGGGCAGAGCGGCGGGTGCCCGGTCTCTGGCTGAGGGATGCGGTGCGCCTCCCCAGCGCTCCCTACGGCTGCTTTGTCTCATCACCTCACGGGTTTTTTTCCTCCCAGCAGCTCTGAATTTGTGGCTTCTGTGTCACCTGTTTACAGATCCGGAAACTGGTTCACGGAGTGATTTAAACCCCAGACCTGCAAATATGTTCTGGGAAAGTGCGGGGCGGAGGCCGTCTTTCTGTCTGGTTTATGGCTTCCCTCGCCAGGCGGTATTGCCTCCGCCCTTGGCCTTGCCGAGATTTTATAACCGGCACTCATCCTGGGTCAGGCAGAGACCTCCTCGGACTCGCGGGAGAGAGGACGCCAGCCCCGCTTTCTGCGCGTGCTGGCTCTTTTTGTGCTCGCCTGGATACAACGGTCGTAAGCAAGACTCCGGTAAATAAATAGTTCAGTTCCCACCGAAACTGCCTATGCTGGAATTTCTGCCTTTAAAGGAAACATGAATAATGACTGGGACAGAGCATTCTTTTATTTGAACCCGGATGCGTTTAACACAGACAGTGGAAATGTGAGAAAGCCCCGGCTGAGTGTATTCTCTGGGTTATAAATTCCTTTTCTCTCTAATGCCTCTGCCTTATCTGGAGGTTCTCTTGGCTGCACTCTCTTCTTTCATTTCTGTCTTCTTTATTCACTGTGTTCCTTCTTTTCTCCGATTTTACTAGCTCAGCAGCTGCGGGTGAATTGAGCCAAAAATACGCTCTGGGTGGCGAAGAAGTGCACTTTGCTCCGTGGCTGTGCTCCCTCTGAGCACACTGGTCCCCTTATGTAACTGTGTCCTTTTCAAAGTCAGCTCTGCCACAGCGTGCTTAACAAAAGTACAGTGCGTGACACTTTCAAATGACGGGGCTTCTGTGGCTTTTGTTTGCTGCCCTTGACACTGAGCACCTTTCACAGCTTACCCTTAATGTGTGTTCCTTGGTTGTGTCTGCAGGATACTTCAAAACCCATTATTATCATTATTATCATTTTCCCCACCGAAGGGCAGCGTGACTGGATGCATTTCAAAACAGCGAGTTCCCTTGGAATAGTTTAATGAGCAAGCAGTTTTCTTGCCGGGGCCGGAAATAACGGTGGCTTTGGCAACATGGGAATGTAACTGGTCACTCACGTCGCTCTCAGAACTCATATTCGAGGGAAGCATGATATGTGCACTTTGGGGAGATTTGCAGCTTTCTTCATATAACCTAAACCTACCTGGAAATCGTAATTGAACTTGAAAACACCCACAGCTGTGGTTTCAGCTGTGCAGAGGAGTGAATGGAGGTCGGAGCCGGGGAAGGTAGGGTCAAGTGAAACCTAGAGAAAGAGGGCGAGGAAGAAAAATATGTCAAATGGCAGAGATAAGCCCAGATTTATCGGTTGTGATGATATCAAAATGAAACAGAATCGAACAAAATGACTCTGCAAGTTTTAACATTAAGAAGATAACGTAGCAATATTCATACAGATAAACCAGAACTCAAGATGAGAGGTATTAAGAGGGACGGAGACAGACATTTCATGTTAATAAAAGTGAAAATGCACCAAGGAGATATCATAGTTTTGACGCTGTGTACAATTACCGCCACAGCTTTGTGATGTGTAGAGTACAATGTCCTTGGAGTGGGAGAAATTGACAAACCCAGAACGATGGAGATTTTACCCCAGCCCTCCTGTAGCAGGCAGAATGGTGGCCCTGCAAATATGTTCGTGCTCCAGCCCCCGGAGTCTAAGTATTTCTTTATTAGGAAAAAGTCTCTGCAGATGTAATTATGTCAGGAGCCGTGAGGTGAGGTCATCCTGGATCGTCAGGTGGGCCCTACGTCACAAGTGTCCTTGCGTGAGAGAAGCAGAGGGAGACTAGTGTACATGGAGCAGGTGGTGTGGAGCCAGGTGGAGGGGTGGGTGGGGTGATGTGGCCTCCAGTGAGGGATGGGTGCCGGGTGCCAGAGGAGGCGCCGGGTGAATGTCTCTCGGGGTGTTAGGGGGAGCGCGGCCTTGCTGACACCCTGATTTTGGTCTTCTGGCCTCTGGGACCGTGAGAGAGAAAATTCCTGTTGGTTTAAGCCACTACGTGTGTGGTAAATTTGTTACGGCAGCCACAGAAGACCAACAAAATTCTCAAAAACGGACAGATCGAGTAAAAGAGTCACTAATAAGAACATCAAGGATTTGAAGAATTTAACTCGACATCCAACTGAGTGTACTCAATCTTTGTGAATACATAGGGAGGTTCGCAAAAATTAACCACGTCATAGTCAACAAAGAACGATATGCAGTTTTCCAAGGTTAGAGTCATCGAATCCTATTCTCTGGGGGCAGTGTAACAAAGACAGTAACTGCCAACAAAAGGATGGGCAGAATATTCCCCGCGTGCACTGGGAGATTAAAAAATACCTTCTAAATAATTCACGTTTTAATGAGAAAATCAAAATGGGAGTTGAAATACCGCAAGCCAAATGACTTGTGAAGGTTCTTCCCATAAAGTTGGGAGATAAAGCTTAGGGAGTCCTCACAGGGGAATTTGCAGCCAGAAGTACATTTATTAGAAAACAAGAAAGATTGAAAAGAAATTAGCTAAGCTTTCAGCTTGAGAAACGATAAAAGGGAGCAAGAAAACAAATCTAAAGAAAGTAGAAGGAAGGAAAGAAGCGCAGAAAGCCAGAAAGTCCACCAGAGTTAATCAAAAGCAAGTTCTTTGAAATGATTAGCAAAACTGACAAACTTTTGGCAATTTTAATCAATAAGAGAAAGTCAGTGTACATAAATAAATATCATAAGGAAACTGAAAAGATATTTAGATATATTTGACTCTTAAAAGCTATAAAAGAATTGAATATTACTTTCTATTTATTTACTTTGAGACAGAGGGAGAGAGAGAGAGAGAGAGAGAGAGAGAGAGAGAGAGAGCATGGCCGTGTGGGTGAGGAGCAGAGAGAGACAGAGAGAGAGAGAATTCCAAACAAGCTCTACACTGTCAGCACGGAGGCCTACATGGGGCTTGAATTCAGAAACCTCGAGATCATGATCTGAGCTGAAATCAAGAGTTGAACGCTCAACCGACTGAGCCACCCAGGTCCCCTAATATTTTTTTTAAGTTTATTTATTTGAGAGAGAGAGAGAGACAGAGAGAGAGAGAGAGAGAGAGAGAGAGAGAGAGAGAGAGAGAGCATGAGCAGGGAAGGGGCAGAGAGAGAGAGGGAGAGAGAATCCCGAGCAGGCTCTGTACGGTCAGCGTAGAGCCCGATGTGGGGCTGGAACCCATGAACTGTTGAGATCATGATCGGAGCCGAAGTCGGACGCTTAACTGACTGAGCCACCCAGGCGCCCCCTGAAAGAACTGAATGTTTTTATACTAATACACTTAAAAAGTAGCTGGTATTGAAAACTTCTTAAGATAATGTAAACAATCAAGTTTGACCCCAAAACACGAATAGAGAAACAATCGTAAAATAAATGGAAATGATAGACAAAGATCAGTAAACAAGAGGCACCGAGTCTATAATGTTTGACCGGCGAGTGCTACAAAATATTCGGGTAACAAGTAACCAGAGACCTGGAGAAAGTGCTCCAGAGTGAAGGAAAATACAGAAAGCTAACCAACCCTCTTTATGAGCTTAGTAAAAGTCCTTAGTAAAAGCCCTATTGAACAAGGAAAGAATAAGAAAAAAGCCAAAGACCCATTACACTTATGAATATAGATGCAACAACCATAATGAAAATATTAGCAAATTGAATCCTACAGTTTATTAATGGAGTAATGCATCTTGAGCCAGTAGGGTTGGTTCAGCAAAGAATATTTATCAGTGTGGTTAACTGTGTTAAATTAAATGAAGAAAAAAAAGCCATGATTTTCACTATAGATGCTACCCACCCCCACCTCCGTATTCATCCACCATATGAACACCTAGGGTCCCCGAGGATCGAAGGGGGACCCCCTGAACTGATAAAGAATATATTGCAGAAAACTGTAGAAGCCACTATTTTTAATGATAAAACAAAATTAAAGTCAAGTCACCGCTGCTCCTTCATATATCTTAGCCAAATTCCAAGAAAAGCAATACAAACTGGAAAGGAAGAAACAAAACCGTTAGTATGTTCAGATGTTATAATTGTTAAATTTGAAACACTAATGAATCATCTGATAAACGGTTGGAGTCCATACATTAGTGAGAGTGCTCATCACATATAAAGTGATTTTTCTTACGCTAACAATAAATAATTAAAAATTACAGTAGGAAACAATGACCCCAATCATAGTAGCAGCAAAATCTGCCGTGGACCCTAGTATGGACCTGTGGCCACCATGCTAGGAGCATAGCTACTCTCCTTTCTTATTTACTTAAAAAAACTCCCAATTCTGGGGTGCCTGGGTGGCTCAGTCGTTAAGCATCCGAGTCTTGATTTTGGCTCAGGTCATGATGTCATGGTTTGTGAGATCGAGCCCTACACCAGGCTCTGTGCTGACAGCGTGGAGCCTGCTTGGCATCCTCTCTTTTCCTCTCTCTCTGCCCCTCCCCTGCTTGTGCTCTCTCTTTCTCTCTCTCTCTCAAAATAAAAAAAAAGAACAACTCTCAAATTCATTGGGGTTGGCAATTCACTCACATTAAAAACATTTGGTCTCCCAGCATCCTTTACAACTAGGGTTGGCCAGGTGGTGAGGGTCACACGCTCAAAGCAGCAGGCAGGATTCCTGTGACAGGGCATTCCTTCTTCCTGCTTGGAAAACAGGCATGATGCCGGGGGTGCAGCAGCCTTCTTGTGATCGCAGTGTGACAGCCCCCGGCTGGGGATGGTGGAAGAAAACACGGAAGATTCTCTGTTCCTTGGTGATCTCCTGAGGCTTCTTGGACATGGTGGGGGCGGGAGGCCACCCTCTCTGGCTGAGAGCAGTGAATCTCCACATTCCATGGATTTCCTTCCTGGGATTGTTTTTCTCACTCCTGCCATTAGCTGAAGTGCGCTGGGGAGAACCCTTCCTCAGAATCACCTGGGTAGGAGACTGGTTAACTACGGACAGACCACCTGTCTTCCAGACCCCCGGCATCGGAACCTCCTGGGAGGCTGCGGAGTCTGCATTTTGACTCCCCCTCTCCCATACTTTGCTTTAGATCCTGGGTGCACGGAGCTGAAGAAGTGGTTTCTCGATAAAGATGCTGCTCTGGACTCACTCAGGCCTGCCTGGGAGAGTTGCAGACGGATGGGTGTGTTAGCTTGGGATCCGTGACAAAATACTGACTGGATGGCTGCACGTCCAAAACCCGGGTTCCGGTGGATTCGGTTCCTGGCTCGCAGGCCTCCTCACTGTGTCCTCCCGTGGCCCTTCCTCTGTGAGCGTGCGTGTGGGGAGAGAGAAGCAGCAAACAGCACAGTCTTCTCTCATAAGGGCACTGATCCTGTCCATCGGCCCCCGCCCTTATGACCTCATTTAACCTTAATTACTTCCTCAGAGGACCTCCGTCTCCAGGGCAGCCACACTGGGGTTGGGGCTTCAACATATGAATCTGGGGCGGGGGGCACACGAACATTTGGTCTGTGACAGCAGACCTGCTTGTCATCCTTATCAGTGCAGAAGGACAGGCAGGTGGCAGTGTTTTGGTCAGTTTGCCGTGATGCTGACGGGGACCCCAGAGTAGGTAGGTGGGTGGCACATGGTCCCTGACCGCCCAGGGCAGCCAGGGGCACAGTCCGTGATAACCCTCCGTATGGCACTCGGCACTGGCATTTTCATCCGCGTTCTTACACATGATGCGTCTCGTGGCTCGGGAAGGTCTCCTTGATGAGTAGACGGCGCCTGGCAGTTACTGAGGAAGAAACGGTCCCAGCTTTTGCGCCTAGAGATGGAGGTGTTAGTTTCCCAGGGCTGTCGTGACAAAGTACCCCAGGCTGGGTGGCGGGGCGCACCAAACAGAAAGCCGCACGGTTCCAGAGGCCGGAAGTCCAAGATCACGGTGAGGGCAGGGCCAGGGTCCTGCCGGGACTCCAGGGAGCATCCTTCCTTGCCTTGTCCAGCTTTTGGTGGCGGTCGGCCACGCTCGGCGTCGCTGGCTTACCGTGCCAACCTCTGCCTGCGTCGTCACTGGCCTTCGTGTCGTCTTCCCTCTGTGCGTATCCACGTGTGCGTCCCAAGTTCCCCTTAGGGACTCAGTCGTACCGGATCAGGGCCCACCCCAGTGACCTCATTTTAACTTAATCACCCGTAAGGGCCTTATTTTCTTTCTTTCTTTCTTCCTTTTTATTTATTTGTTTATTTATTTAATTACTTTTAATGTTTATTTTCAATATTTATTTATTTTAAATTTACATCCAGGTTAGTTAGCATAGAAGTGCGAGAATGTGTTCAGGAGTAGATTCTAGTGATTCATCCCCATAACACCCAGTGCTCGTCCCAGCGGTGCCCTCTACTTAGCCCGTCCCCCCCCAACCATGACCCCTCCGGCAACCCTCAGCTGGTTCTCTGTGTTTAAGAGTCTCTTCTGTTTTGTCCCCCCTCTGTGTTTTTGTATTATTTTTGCTTCCCTTTTCTTATGTTCATCTGTTTTGTATCTTAAATTCCTCACGCGGGTGAAGTCAGATGATATTTGTCTTTCTCTGACTGAAGGGACCTTATTTTTCAAGTCAGGTCGCGCTCACAGGTCCCCAGGGGTTAGGACTTGAACACATTTATTTAAATTTTTAACAAGAAGTGTTCATTTATTTATTTTGAGAGAGAGAGAGAGAGAGAGAGAGAGAGAGCAAGTGCATGTACACAGACGTAAGCAGGGGAAGGGCAGAGAGAGACAGGGAGACAGGATCCCAAGCAGGCTCCATGTTGACAGCACAGAGCCTGATGTGGGGCAGGTGCCATCTCACAGTGAGATCATGACCTGAGCCGAAATCAAGAGCCGAATGCTTAACCAACTGAGCCACCCAGGCGCCCCAGACATATCTTGTTTAAAGGATGCAGTTCAGCCCACATCGGTATGGAGTCTTCAGATTAGAAACTGCTTCTGTGATTTTGAATGAATGGTGTCGGGTCCTTCCAGCCAGCATCATGATGCTCAGCTGTCACAGCTGCAGCCTGTCCCCTGGCAGGCTGAGAGCCTGGGGGTGGGGAGGACCATGTCCCACTGTCTTCCGCAGCCAGCTGCTGGCCCCGGGCTTGCACCCTGGGCTGCTCTCCATGGATCTGTTGGAGACTGAACAAATGGCACCAGGAGGCTGGCTGCAATCCGCCCAAGGGACGAGCTGGAAGTCAGGCCCGAAATAAAAGAATGCCAGCTTGGGGCCCCCTTCTGTGATTCTGTAAGTGCCTGTCACGGAAAATATATAAAAGTGAGGGAAGGTTGGGTTCATTTCTGGGTAGTAGTGAAAAACTCCCCCTGTTTACTGGCTGCTGGAGCCACGTTCATGATACATAATGGATTTTGGTTCAAAAGGAAATTGCCAATTTACCCTATAGGAACTCTGAAAGTTTTATTAAGAAACACTCCAAGCAAGTGTGGGCTCTCGGTGTGTGTGTTTGGGGGGGAGGTGGGCGGTGGAGAAGGTGATGCTGTGACGGGACAGAAATAGAGGAAATTAGGTGGAGAGGGCAAGCAAGCTGCCAGAGGGAAAATTCTGGAAGGCCTTGGCTCCCCCTTCATGCTGAGAGAAAGCAGGAGGCAGCAGCTCCTAGCGGGCCTGTCAATCAGAAGTTAGACACGTGGAAGGCTGTGTACTTAAGACTCATTTTACTTGACAGAAAATAAGATGCTGAGAGGCAGTCCCCGATCTGGCTGCTGGTTGTAGGTGAGGTCGCTGTGCTGCGGAACTCCATCGATGCAGCCAGGCAGAGTTTCTGGTGGGGCGAAGGGGCTAGGAGCCGTGCTGCCCTCCCTTGGGTACGGAGAACAGGTGTGCTCTAAAGCGAGGCTTCCCCGAGCCTTTCCACAAGTCTTAATGGAACGTTCTGTGGACAGTTCACTGAGCTGAGGGATGGGATTTTGGTGCTGGATAAGACATAGCCTGTAGCATTAATGCTTTCAGTCTTGGCAAGAAGCTGTTGGAGTTCACAGCCCATTAAAAGCAGAGCAGAGGGATGTGATGGAGAGACTCTGGTGCAGAGCGGAGGGCAGGCCCAGGAAGGCTTCCTGGGAGAGGGGACGTCTCCAGCGAGTTCGCAGAAACTGGGGAAGGGAAGCGTTTACCAGCATCAGAATGGTGCATCCGGAGCGTCCACATGGTAGACGTGGAGTCTGGATTGTGTCTGCGCCTCTTCTCGCTGCAATCATTCTGGATGGGAGACTCCGCTCCACTTTACCGCTGATGTAGATACTTCTTTCATGATGGCGTTTGAGGATTAAGTGAAAAGTCCTACAGATATGCTGAGTGAAAGGAGCCAGTCACAAAAACTCGCATTTTCTGTGACACTCTGGTGTTTGTCAGGGTTCTCCAGGCGGACGGAACCAGTGTGAGTGGGTGTGTGTTGTGTGTGTGTGCGCGCGGGTGTAGGAGAGAGTGTGTGTGTATCTTAAAATTTATTTATTGTAAGGATTTTGTGCGCATGGCGGTGGAATCTCGGCAAGTCCAAAATCGGCATGGTGGGCCGGCAGGCTTGAGATCTGGGAAAGAGTTGCAGTTCACGTCCAAAGGCCATCTTCCCAGGGAAGGTTCCTCTTGCTCAGGGGAGATCAGTCTTTTTTCCATTAAGGCCTTTAACTGGTTGGATGGGGCCTACCCACATTATGGAGGGTAATCTGCTTTACTCAAAGTCTACTGGGTTAAAAGTTACTCCCTCCTAAAAACTACCTTCACAGAAACATCTAGAATAACATCTGGGTACCATGGCCTGGCCAAGTCGACACCTAAAATCGACTGTCCGAACCATGCATATGAAATGTCCAGAATTGGCAGATTTCAAGTGGTTGCCATGGGCTGGGGTGAGAGGGGATGGTGAGTGGCTGCTGCTGATAGGGTACAGGTTCCTCTTGGGGTAATGAAACCGTTACACGTTTACGTGTAACATTTCTGCAAGTAAAGTAAAAACCATGGACTTGTACACCGTGAATGATGAACTTCATGGTATGTACATTATATCTCAATAAAGTTGTTTTTTGTAAAATCATGTTGTAGTTGGAAAGAGCAGCCCAGGCTTCCAGAAGGGGCCTGCCGCTCACAGCCAGGCCTGCTCCTCTCCTGTAGAGCATACGCAATCTCACAGAACCCCAGCCTCAGACAGGGGTCCTCCGAGGCTGTGAAAACATGAGAGTCAGCAAGTCCGTTCATAATTTTGTCTAAGCACAGATAAAAACATGACCACCATGCCACTCACCCCCTCAGCCAAGATGAGTGACTGCTGTTTTACCAGTTACAACTTTAATTTTTTTTTTAACGTTTATTTATTACTTTGAGAGAGAGAGAGAGAGAGCGCGAACAGAGGGCAGGCAGGGAGAGAGGGAGACACAGAATCCAAAGCAGGCTCCAGGCTCTGAGCTGTCAGCACAGAGCCCGATGCGGGGCTCGAACCCATGAACCACGAGATCATGACCCGGGCCGAAGTCGGACACTTAACCGACTGAGCCACCCAGGCGCCCCACCAATGACAACTTTAATTGGCGGTCCTCCCCCAGATAAGATGGATGGAGATGCCCCATCACAGACTTGCCCCTCTTTCCGACAGCATCTGATCTAGAGTGAACCCCTCCTTTGCATCCTCATGCAAATCACCACATCAAAGTCCCAAGTCCGGCAGTGGGTTCTTGCTAGCACCCTCTCTCTGAAGTCCCTTCCCCCTCCCGAATTCCCCACGGAGTGTGGTCTCCCTTAGCACGATGAGTAACAATTACAACTTGTTCAGCTGCAGATGGCTTTTGGCTGGAGGGCAGTGACACTGCAGCACACAAAATACATGAACATAAAAATAAAAAATGAACTAAAGAGAAAATATGAAGTATTTAAAAATAGCTTCTGTATTTATGAATGATCCTGAAATTGTCTGTACCTTTCTTTCTGCCCTTATTAAAATACATGAAGAAATTTTAATAATAGGGGTACCTGGGTGGCCCAGTCGGTTGAGCGTCCGACTTCAGCCCAGGTCATGATCTTGCTCATGGGTTCGAGCCCCAGGTCAGTCTCTGTGCTGACAGCTCAGAGCCTGGAACCTGCTTCGGATTCTGTGTCTCCCTCTCTCTCTGCCCCTCCCCCACTCACACTCTGTCTCTCCCTCAAAATAAATAAACATTAACAAATTAAAAAAATTTTAACAATAGGAATATGATCAAACACGCTTTGTTAACAAATCTTGTTTAATCTGTTGTGATTTAGTGGTCTGATGACTCAGTTCTAAGTGTAGCTTATTTTCATATGGGTTTTAATGCCGTCCTAGCTGAGGGTAGTGCCTCGCAAATATATATAGGTCCATACGGTTGTGTCTACTGGACCATGAAACTCAGTTGGTTTTTTTTTGAAATTTTTATTTTATTGAACTTTGTCTATCTAATCTGCTAGTAAAATTTTTTAAAAATAGAAAATGAAAAACAATTACAGTAAAAAGGGAAAAAGTTATGGATTCGTACTAGAAGAATTCCATTAATATAGTACTAAGAAAAAGAGAAAACACAGTAGTGGTTTTTGCAGTGTCAAATACTCACATCGAAGTTTTTGTTTTTAAGCCTTAACTTCTGCAAATGTGTCAATGACTTTTTCAAAATTTGATCTCGGCATATTTGTACTTATTTATTTATTTATTTATTTTAAAGATTTTGTTTTCAAGTCATCTCTACACCCACCGTGGGGCTCGAACCCCCCATCTCGAGATCAAGAGTTGCACGCTTCCCCGGCTGAGCCAGCCAGGCACCCCGGCATATTTGTATTTAATACACAGTAAAGCCAGCTTTGTTAATCTATTTTCATTTGTTCTTGAAGACTGCCTTTTTATCACTTAATCATATGAAGAAGGAAAAGTCATGTTTGAGATGTTAATGGATAAGTTTGGCAAAGATTCGTAAAAATCCCATTTTACACTAACTTTCAGAAATTGGGTTCATGACTTTGATGAAACTCATTTTCCAAATCCCACCCACCAGTTATGCAATTTAAAACATATGGAATCCAAATCCACTGAAAATACTCATTTGGAGTCTTTTAAACAGATTAGAAAATTCTGTTTTAAGTGTGCAGTTATGAGAATTTAATAGAGGACATATCTTGTTTTGGGCAGCAAAGTCATGTAATACTGAAAACATTTCCATGTGTCTGTGTTCAGAAGCTCTCTGTATAACATTACTCTGTTGCATACTCATATTAAATGTTACTTTTACTTTGAAGGGACAGATGGAGTGTCTGTGTTTTCACAAGTATTTGTTCGATAGAAGAATACTTACCAGTTGTCTTAAAAAAAAAAAAAAAAGTCAAGCCGATTTGGAAACCTTATTGTTTTGGTGCAAGTGAAGTGTAACTAACCTCTTTCTACTTGACAACGGTTGGAAGCACCTTGCCTTCTTTACTCATAAATCTCTGCGAGGTGACAGAATTATCTGTGGTCTCTCATTTCATTACATATTGTGCTATTTAAAGGAATATAATCTGCACACCTCTGTAATGGGCAAAGGTAGGTGCAATATACCACCAGACGCTGAACACGAACCCTCACATGGGGGCGCCACCAAGACCTTCCCGCGTGGCCCAGATGACCCTGGTGATTGGTTGTCACACGGACCTGGTGGGTGACCCAGCGCACATTGTGTGGCCTCAAGCAACTCACTCATTTCCTCGCCTCAGTTCTGTAAAATGAGGACAATCACAGCCCCGGTGGCTCAGGGGCTGCTGAGTGGATGAAATGGAGCTGGCGAGGAGAAAACCCATCAAGTAAGCACATGAAGACCCGAATGTTGGTTTTCGTGGTTCTTTAGAGGCGAGAGAATGGAGTAGAGACAGTGCAGCGAGCAGGGGGGCCCAGGGGAGGTGCGGCTAATATTGGGCTGGGTGATGGAGTTCCTTTTGCTTCCTGGTGGTGTGGCGTTTGACTGGGTCCTCGAGGTGGGACCCTTTAGTGGGTGGGAATCGAGAGGTGCCTTCCTGGTGGGGAGTCACAGCAGAAGAAGGAATCCAAGTGGAGAATGTAGGCTGCCCGGGGGCAGCGGGGGGGGCGGTCTTGAGGGGGGGGGGGGGGGGCTGGGGGCGTGGATGGGGCCGTGGTCTCCCAGCAGAGGCTGAGATCAGCGAAGAGTCATAGTCCCTCTGTGGGAGTCTGTCTCCCACAGTGTTCCTGGGCCTCATGCATTCTGGTAGGTTGGGTTAAACTCGTCTGGGCCCACAGGTGGGGGTGAGGGGATTGCTCTGCCCTCCTTCCCTTGCACCTGCCCTTTGCCTGTGCCCTTGCATTGGTTTGATTTGTCTGTAAGGGCTTGGTTGCTTAGAAAGGGATGCTGAATAATGATCTTTGAATTAGTAATGATTTCAGCATTTTGTAATTAAAATGCTCATTTTCTCCATGAATTTTAAGCGCACATATATCACAAATACAGACAGAATCTATTTTAATGAATAACATTAAAACACTCAGTTCCAAGTAATGAGGTTATTTCCACATCTTGGCTGATAGTCCATATTTGATTCATTCATTTATTTATCCATTCACTCACTAAATATTTTTGCCCCCCCTCCATGGGCAAAGTATTAATACAGCTTTGTAAATGTGGCTTCCATAAATTACGATGAAACAAATTCTCTATGCCCGAGTAGCACCCAATCCATCTTCTGGAAGATATTTTTTGGCTAGGTATTTCATGATAAGACCTAGCTTGGAGCACACCTGTTTGCTGCAAAATAGTGCTGACTATTTAGGACAATATTCCGGTGTGAAAGAGGAAGTTTCCCAGGGCATGGTCAGGAGGGTCAGAGGGAACAATACGTTACTTTGTGTAAATCAAGTCACGTGATTTTAAGGCTTCCCAGAGCCTGAGACGGATGGCGGAGAGGAGACCAGAAATGTGAGGAAGTCTTAGGGCAGATGATATTTTCCACAGATGGTCCCCCACAACATCTCCCACTGCCCAGGCTCTTGCATCAAGAGGTGAATCTACGTTCCTCCACTGGGCTCTGGGTGGCCTTTGTGATCGCTTCAAAGCTGCTATAAACATCCAGGTTGAGGTCTTTGTGGGGACAGAAGTTTTCTGTTCCTTGGGGTAGATAAATACCAAGGTGTGTGGCCGCTAGATCTCACTGTAAAAATATGTTTACTCTTAGAAGAAGCCGCCCAGCTGTCTTTCAAAACGCTGCACCATGAATGAGCGTTCCTGTTGCTCCACGCCCTCACCAGCATTTGGTGTCGTCTGTTCCCGACTGGTGCCATTCTGATAGTTGTGCACCGGAAAATGTGTTCTACTGCTTAGTTTGCAGGGGTTTGTTAATGGCAGTGGTGGCCGGAGATGGCAAGTGGGAAAGCTGATGGAGGGCGTGTTAGGGAGCAGGGCAGCCTTGTAGGCAGCTAGAGCCGAGCCCCACGTGGGTTCTCTGGGAGGCTGTGTGTCGGAACCCCTCGGGAGGATGACGCCGGGCACGTGTCTCCTGTTCCCATTCCTGTTGGGGGGTATTGTGTTGGAATGTCCCCTGAGCAGCTCCTCCTCTTCCCTGTGCTCTGCGTGAGCTCTCCAGCAACCAGGGAGAAGCCTGGACACAGGGACATGGAGCTGGAGGCAGCAGCTGTGGCTGATGTGGGACCATCTCCTGGATGGGCCATGTTGCTGGGGCAGGAACCAGTGGCACTTCTTACTGGGCTGCAGGAGCAGGTCTCAAGTCACTGCCTGTCCTTACCCACATGCATGATACGGGGCACAATATTTAAACTCTCTGTATTGGTTAGAGTCCCCAGGAGTAACAAATGGCGTCTTTTGTTAGGATAAATTGAGGTTTTAATTACAAGGGACTTGTTACAAAGTCATAGCAGATTTCAGGGGAACCATGGCATAATTCAGGGACCCGGGCTTACAACAGAGGAACGATTGCCATTCGAGGATGAGGGAAGGAGATCTTATCGAGACCCAGAAGGAGGGATTACAGTTGTAGCAAGCCACCTTGAGAGGAACGATGACATTCAGTGGGACTTACCACAGAGGACACCGAGGGTGTCCTCAGTGAGGAACCAGAGAATAAACACCTTGATTCACTCTCTCCTTCCTCCTTCTCTTGGGGCTCTCATGGGCTGAACCCAACTGGAAGCCAGACTTCTCCAGGGACCTGATATAGAGTATAATCAGCCCAGCATCCTGGGGCACAGACCAGGGTGGAGAAGGGTGGAGACAGACCCAGAAGAGCAAATGGAAAGATCTGGCCCCAGCTTCCCTTCCTCTCCTTCTGGTTGAGGAGCCCACATGCCCAGGAGAGGGAAGGTATGAAGTCCCACCAGCTACTCTCATGCAAGGTGACGGTGATGTTGATTTGCTCATATTTCCATGTGAAATTTGCATTGTTAGCCAAGTCTGTGTGCTTCACATAAGGAAAATAGAAATGGGGCAGTCATTAAAAACTAGGACTGGAAACCGAGCTGCTACAATTCCCAACTTGGTGGCTGCTCAGGGAGCCTGGAGAGTCATCTTTTCCCACCACCCATTCTTTAGTTCCCTGTACTGGATGGATTCTTTACCTGGTGAAGTGACCACACTTTTGTTCTTGTGGGATATGAGATCTTGGTGACTTTTCTGCAGTTTCATGCTGACCAGGAATGGGGGGGGGCAAGGAAGAAAAGAGGGGTATCCCAACAAATCCTCCAGGCTTCGAAGTCCTTTTTGAAACCACCCCTCTCCTTTTCTACTGGACCCCTACTCTATTGACTCATCGGCATGAAGAGGCCAAAATAGGCTCCTAGGAGGGCTCAGCTTCCTGTTGACCCATGACTGTTTTCTGCTTTGGTCATAGTTCTGCTCATGACCAAAAGTTACTGGCATGGGGACAGAACTTCTTGTGTGTTACCAGCTAGAATAATAAGAGGGGCCACTCCCATCTCCACTCCTCATCTCCCTGGCCTGTGTTCCTGGCCGTGGGGGAAGATCACACCATATGTGGATCACTGGTTCAATCCTTAAACTTTAAGGCAGACATCGTACCCTATAACCTTATAGATGTTTGCTTCCAGCTGGTACCATAATTGGGCTTTTAGCACACCATTCCATCATTCTGTCAAGCCAACTGCTTCTGGGCAATAGGCATGTGGTAAACTCAGAGGATTCTATAAGCATGAGACCACTGAATCGCTTCCCTTATTGAAAATGTCCCTTAGTTGATGTTATGTGGATACCAGGGTGCTGGTTCAGGCATTCTGACATTCTGTAAATCCACTAATGGTGAAGCTGACAGAAGTGCTGAGGGCAGGGAAAAAAGAAAGTCACACATGGAAGATGCGTTACCCTGTGAGGACAAGACATTGTCCCCTCTGTAAAGGGAGGAGTCCAATGTCATGAGCCTGCCACCAGGGAGCCAGTGGGTCCCCCTGGGAATGGTTCTGTAGGGAAATATCAGTGTTGTCCTCTGCTGTTGAAGGTTGGGCACTAAGCAGTGATGGTGGCCACATTTATCTTGGTGAGGGCAGCCATGCTATTGGGCTGTTGAGTCTATGTGTGGTATCCATCCTGGCCCCATGCTCAGGTCTTCCTGGCCACCTGTTACGGAGTGCCTCTTCCACTATGGCTGGCTGTCCTCTGGTGGGCATTTACATGGCACACAAATGAGTTTGCATCCTCAGAAGTCTGTCCACACAGCTTTCCCTGACTTCGTTACCATCAGGTTTTCAAGTTTGTTCTCTCAGAGCCCCTCACTAGCTGGCCACCTCATTGGGCCCTGCTGGTCAGTCGGGGTTTATTTACATCTTCAACTATTTGTCCTTCTACATGAAAATCAGATGTGTCCCCTGAGGTTCTATCTAGAGGGAGGTTTCTCATCCAGCATCTTTCAGAGCTGCTTCCCAGGTTAGCGGTCCTCTTCCTGGGTATACAGGTGACCATGCGATCCCACTCTAGGACTGGAAACCCAGCTGCTACAATTCCCTCCTAGGAGGTAGGATCGTACTCTTTCCACCTTCCATAGTATGGGGTGACGGAGGGGATAAAGCAGTCAGAGCCAGCAGCTTGGGGGTCTAAACCACCTCCTTTGCAGTTCCCTTCTCTGTCCCACACCTGCTCACAACTGCTCTCCATGTACCATTTCCATTTTATAATGAAATGCTTTTGTGCACATTCGGTTGTGCGTCTTCATGATGGGCTGGTAGATGAGAAGCTACCCAGTTCTGTTCACGTTGTGCCTGTGTCTCGTGGTCAGGCTTCCTGTTTCTCCCAGGGCCAGGTCGGAAAGGAGCTGCTTGCCCAGTGGAGATGGTTGCTGACGGAGGGAGGCAGCTCCTTACTCCTGCACCCCAAGTGTCTGTGCTGTGAATCTCCTGTTGGAGCCGCTCAGAGGCTTCACACACCATCCCTGTGCTGCAGACACTTCCAGTGTCATTGGGTCAAGTAGTCACAAGGTCCAAGGCCAGGGCAGTGCTCGCTGCTGTCTCAGTCCGCTGCGCAGCCCTTCCTTGCTGTAGGCAGTGTTCGTAGCCGGCACCTTCTGGGTTGACAGGATTACTTTCTGGGTTATATGGCTAGAGAAGCATTTTAAATGTGGTTTATCTTGCCTTCTAAGTCCGAGGTTTTTCATGGTGGGCAGTGTAAGGGCGACCGATTGCTTCTCATTGCAGAGGAAGTCTCCTGCCCATTGAAGTCCTAGAAACGTCCTTGATGCGCTGGGCCCCTGAACTAGTGTGGGTTTGTCTCTCTCCTCTGGCACATGGGAGCACTAAGGCTTGCAGTAGAATGAAGAGTACTGAGATAAAGGTGGGGGGCGTGCTGGAGTTGGAAAATTGTCATCTTACACCCATTAAAGATTGGTTCAGGCAAAAGTCATCAATGGGTCCTAACCCAAGGGGAAAGCCTCCAAGAGCAAGGTATCTGTGTGGTCCTACAGTGCCGCCCTGCAGACTGGTTGTAATTACAAGGGGAAGAAGAATAACTACCCAAGGGAGAAAATGGCACCACTTTGACCAGGTGACAAAAAGTAACGTCACCACCGAGGAGATGTTGGGTGTCCTGGGCTTCCAGCTGTGAAGCCCTGAGAAGGACAGAGCGTCGTTCCTGGAGTTTTCTGTCCTGGCTTGGCATAACCTGAATCTAACCACGAGGGCCCATGGAGCAAACCCAAAATGAGGAGGAGTCTATTAACAATAAATTATGTTTTTAAATAGTATGCCTTAGTCCATCTGTGCTGCTAAAAAAAATACCATAAAGTGAGTGGTTTTGTAAGTTTTGCATCAAAGTGAGCCGTGCTGAGTCAATGGGATGCAGTACAGATATTGAAAGGACTTCTTTCTTTTGGCGCCTATTATTTTAAGCAAACTTCGGACTAAAACTCTTCCCTATAACGACACCTCCCTTTGGGCCAACTAGGAAGTCAACTCGTGGTTTTAAGTGGCGTGTCTGTATGTAGACTCATTCCGCAGCTTCCCAGAACGCTTCAAGTGGCCTTTAATGCAGCTCATCCTAGAAGCTGTCCTGTGGGCATTTCTGTATCAAAATATTTTCTTTCAAATTGCAAATCCCAGTAGCTCAAAATCATCAGAATGCAATGGAGCAGGAGAAAATCTGATTTAATATCCATCTCTGCAAATTGAACACTTAGGTGAGGAAGGCAGGGGCTGAGGAGTCCCTTCAGGATGGAGAAGGAACCTGGCCACCCCAGGCGGCTACTGATCCCTGGCCAACAGCAGGGTGGGGGGAGGTGTGGGGGGGGGGGAGGAGGAGGAAACGTACAGCAAAGGCCGAGACGTCACTTGGGATTTCAGGGGAGCCCTCTTCGGGGGCTCTTACCGGCTTAGCAGACGAAGGTATGGAGAGCAGGCTCCCCCTTCTGTCAATCCCAATTCCAAATCTGTTCTCTTCTGTGCTGGGTTGAATAGTGTCCCCACCAGCGTCCTGCCCACCTGGAGCCTCAGAAGGTGACCTTTGGAAAGAGCGTTTGCAGATGTAATTAGTTGCAGTGAGGTCATCCTAGAGTAAGGTGGGCCCCAACCCGATGGCTGGTGTCCGTGTAAGAGGAGAGAACCGAGACTTGGACACGCAGGAGGGCCACGTGGCTAGGGAAGCAGAGGCTGGAGGGACGCATCTGTAAGTCAAGGACACTGAGGGTTGCTGGCACACCAGCAGATGCTAGAAGGGGCAAAGAAGGATTCTTTCCAGAGCCTCTGGTGGGGACACGATCCTGCTGACATCTTGGCTTTGGGTTTCTGGCCTCCAGGACTGTGAGAGAAAAAGTGGCAGTTGTCTTAAGCTACTCAGTTGGTAGCGAGTTGTTTTGCAGCCCTAGAAAATCCTATGCCCTCTTAGAAGAAGAAGACGTCTAGCCATTTGGGGGCCATTTGAAGGACCAGAAACTTCTTGATCTTCTCGGGTGGCCCAGGGTCTCTCGGCTTGGCCCCAATTTGTACGCACAGGTGAGCTTGGTGTTTGAAGCTGTTGAACTGTCGGGCTGATTTCAGAGATGGCTCATTATGTCTTTCTGTCGTCTGAGGGCTCACTGGAGCTGAGTCTCCAATGGTCTGTGAGTCACATGAGAGATGCCGTGGGGGTTCCCTGCCTTCAGGGAGAGGCAGGTCTGGATGTGCAGACATGAATGAAGCGCACGGAGGACGGGATGTGGGAGTGAGCCGGGCATTCTCTGCGTTTGGGGGAGGGGAGATCACGAATTTCCGTCTTAGTATGAGTTGGTAGGATGGGTCAGGGGAGGGGGAAGCCTGCAATGGGGGAAGGGAGAGATCCACTTGGCCAGCTTCTTCTCCTGGCTTCAGTGCCGGGACCAGCTCTGCGAGCTGCAGACAGCACCGCCCCCCAGACAGCCCCAGCCGGTGAGAGGCAGACGGGGCCAGGACCTTGCCGCTCAGAGCCCCGGGTCCTAATTCGTGACCTGCCACTTCACCAGGTCCTGATGACCTTTGTGTGCCTACGTGTGCCGCCCCAAAATACCAAATCACTCGCTGTGGTGTCCAGTTTCCAGCGGTACATAAACGATTGGAGAGCAGGTTGGAAATGCCAGTGGTTCAGAAATGACGAACGGTAGTTCTCATGATCTCGTCAGTCTGGCCTTGGTTTATGCTGCCAAACCTCAGCAAACTCTCTCTGCTTTCCACTGGCCTCTGTCTCAATATTTGACCGTGAGTAGATTTTGCTGCCGGTTTTTCTTGTTGTTGTTGTTGTTGTTGTTGTTAAACACGCGCTGGACGTCCTCTGTGTGGAAGCAAGCGTCCTGGTGTATTTTACCTCTGTATTTCCTTCCTAGCTCTTTCTTGGAGGACAGATTTCCTACATCTATTAGCCTCATGGAAGTGATTAGGAGTGTAGCAATGGCAACATGCACGTGCAATGTCATATTTTGCAGAAATCAAACTCTGCAAAGCTTCTGCAGTCAAGGGGAGGTATCGAGGTGTAGAGGAAGGGACTGGAGATCCGTAGGGCTGGGCTCTGCTTGGGGCTCACGTGTGATTATTACCATTTGATGGATGTTATGCTCAGGGCCGGGTGCCTCGTTTAATTTTGTTATTTTTTTTTATATAGTTCTTTTCTTTTTTTTTCTTTTAAAAATTGACCTGAAATTCACATAACAGAATTCACCATTTTAAAGTGAACAATTCAGTGGCATTTAGGACATTCACAGTGCCGTTCAACCTTCACCTCCATATAGTTCCAAAACATTTTCAATCCCCAAAAGGAAAGCCTGACAGTAAGCTGTGGCTCTGTGGCCCCTCCTACCCCTCCCCCCCACCCCAGCATCCACCAGTCGGCTTTCCTTCTCTGTGGATTTACCTGTTCTAGAATTTCCTATGAGTGCAATCATAAAACCTTTCGGTTCAAGCTTCTTCCATGTAGCTTGTTTTTGAGGTCCATCCATGTTGTAACATGTAGCAGCACTTCATTCCTGTTTACGGCTGGATACTCTTCATTCTGTGGCGATGCCCCATTCTGTTTATCCATTCATCTGCCGAGGGACATTTGAGCTTTGTTCACCTTGTGGCTATAGTGATGGCATTGCTGTGAATATGCGTGTACCTACATACATTTATTGTAGTACTGGTTTTCAACTTGGGGGGTATATACTTAGAAGTGGAATGGCTGGGTCATATGATAATTTTGTGGTTAACTTTTCCCTCAGTGGCTGCTGCACCATTTTATGTTCCCACCAGCAATATACAAGGTGCCTACTTTTTAAATTAAAAAAAAAGGGGGGGGGCGTGCCTGGGTGGCTCAGCCGGTTAAGCATCTGACTTCAGCTCAAGTCATGATCTCCCAGTTTGTGGGTTTGAGCCCCGCGTTGGGTGCTGTGCTGACAGCTCAGAGCCTGGAGCCTGCTTCGGATTCTGTGTCCCCCTCGCTCTCTGCCCTTCCCCCACCCAAGCTCTGTCTCTCTCTCTCTTTCTCTCTCTCTCTCTCAAAAATAAATAAATAAAATTTTTGTATGATTAGCATATAGTGTTCTATTAGTTTCAAGTGTACAGTCTAGTGATTCAACAATCTATACATTACCCAGCACACAACAGGATAAGTGTGCTCTTAATCCCCTTTATCCGTCTCACCTCTCCCCCACCACCTCCCCTCTGGCGACCATCAGTTTGTTCTCTGTACTTAAGAGTCTGTTTTTTTGTTTCTCTGGGGGTTTTTTGTTTGTTTGTTTATTTGTTTTGTTTCTTAAATTCCACACATGAGCGAGATCATATGGTTTTTGTCTTTTCTGTCTGACTTTTTTCACTCTCTAGCTCCATCCATGTTGCTGCAAATGGCAAGATTTCATTCTTTTTCATAGCTGAGTAATATTCCACGGTATGTATATACCGTATCTTCTTTATCCATTTGTCTATTGGTGGACACTTGGGTTGGTTCCATATTTTGGCTATTGTAAATAATGCTGCAATCAACATAATGGTGCATATATCTTTTCAAATTAGTGTTTTTGCTTTCTTTGGGTAAATACCCAGTAGTGGAATGATTGGGTCATATGGTGGTCTTATTTAAAAAAAAATTTTTTTTTTAACGTTTATTCATTTTTGAGAGAGAGAGACAGAGCATGAGCGGGGAAGGGGCAGAGAGAGGGAGACACAGACTCCAAGGCAGGCTCCAGGCTCTGAGCCGTCAGCACAGAGCCCGAAGTGGGGCTCGAACTCACGAGCTGCAAGGTCATGACCTGAACCGAAGTCAGTCGCTCAACGGACTGAGCCACCCAGGCGTCCCATCGTGGTCTTATTTTTAATTTTTTGAGGAACCTCCATACTGCTTTGCACATGTAAATGCACCAGTTTACATTCTTACCCCTGGTGCATGGGGGTTCCGTTTTCTCTATATCCTCACCAGCACTTGTCATTTCTTGTCTTTTTGATTCTAGCCATTCTGACTAGCATGAGGTCATACATATCTTGTTGTGGTTTTGGTTTGCATTTTTTGATGATCAGTGACATTGAAAAGTGCTTTTTTTTTTTTTAAAGTTTATTTATTTTGAGAGAGAGCGAGAGTGTGAGCGGGGGAGGAGCAGAAAGAGAGGGAAAGAGAGAGAGAATCCCAAGTGGGATCTGCACTGTCAGTGCAGAGCCCGATGCGGGGCTCCATCCCATAAACCACGAGATCGTGAGCTGAGCCGCAGTCAAGAGTCCAATGCTCGACTGACTGAGCCGCCCAGGCACCCCAAGTACTGCTCACTTCTGCTTAACTCTCAGGGTCATTGAAAGATCCCCCGAACGCATGCCCTCTTAAATGCGCTGCCCTGGTGCCCCATTGTCCTTGCTGTTGGTCAGGCCTGTTCTCTGCATTGAAGGGCCACTGTCAGCTGACTGAGGCAAGTCCCACGAAGGGAGAAGGTCTCTGTGGCTGGGGAGAAGGGTGTTTTAGGTTTCCAGGCAGGTGTCCGAGCACCTGCAGCACTTACTAAAAGACCCGGAGGCTCAGGCTGTCAGGGTGTATCAGCCGGCTTTTCTGGGGACAGGGAGGCCCATCTGAAGTGGACTCGGCTGGTACTTCTCAACCTTGAATGTGCACCAGCCACCTGGGGGTCTTGCTAAAATGCAGCCTCTGGTCCCCTGGGTCTGGGGCCAGGCTGAGACTACATTTCTTTCTAATGAGCTCCCAGGAGGTGCTGCGTCTCCGAAGACCACCCCCTGAGTAGCAAAGGCCTAGAAAACGAGAAAGAAATCATCGGCAGCCTCACTGGAAAGAGCAAAATGTCGCCAGACGTGCAGCCGGACTGTCTCCGACTTTCTTTCTTCGCTCCTCTGCAAGCCCCCGACTCCATCTCTCGTCTTGATGTCATCACATCGCAAGGAGCCCCCTCCGACAGCTCGTGCCTCCCTCCTCACGTGTCTGTCCCTCTGGGATCAGGCCCAGATTTGCCTGGAGGCATCGGATCTGCCCGTCCCGGGCTAAGTGCCCACCGTGGACCGGTCAGCGCAGACGGGGGTGGGGTCCGTAGGCAAGGGACATGTGCCACTGGAAACCTGTGGTCAGGCTGTGGGGGACACACTTCCAGAAGGAGGGAAGGACTTTCTCTGTGGAAGCAGGGCAGGATTGCCGGGAAGACGGTCTGTCGAATGGGGGGCAGGTCTGTCACTGCGGCCCTAGGCCCTTGACGAGCTAAGGCAGGAGAGTTTCATTAGCATACTTACTGCAAGGAGGAAAATAGGAAAACTGATTGCATATTGAGAATGTCTCAAGCTTTGACAATTTGCTTAACAGCATTTCTGTTTCCTATAAAATCGACACGGTAATTTCCTCACTTACATTATACTGTGGCAGTCAGTCCTTCGTTACCTTTCTTTCTTTCTTTTTTTTTTTTTTTTTATCATAGCATGTGCAGAAAATGAGAACATACGTGGGGTTAATGGAGGCAGCTGCCCATGGTCAGGGTGAGGGGTCTGAGCTCTGGATACTCTGGGTCTGAGGATGTCCAGCCCCACAACCACCTTTAACCTATTTGCCAAATGCCACTGAGCCATGGCACCTGCTTCGGAAGCTGTCTTCGAGGGGACTGTTTCAGGGCAAAGTCATCATCTCCACGAAGACAGGCTGGGGTACCTGGGCGACCCAGTCAGTTGAGCGTCCATCTCTTGACTTCAGCTCAGGTCATGATCTCAGGGTCGTGGGATCGAGCCCCACATCAGGCTCTGTGCTGAGCTCGGCGCCTGCTTGAGATTTTCTCTCTCTCTCTCCCCCGCTGCCCCTCTCTCCTGCTCGTGTGCACGCGCTCTCTTACTCTAAAATAAAAAAAAATAATAAAAAAGAAAATCCGCACCTTCGTGTCAGCCGGTATCTGTGTTAGCAAGGCAGTAATTCACACATGCAGAGTCTTAAGGGAATAAATGATTCCCTCTTGCTCAAAGAGGTGTAATGGCTGTATACGACTCTAGATGCTGATCATTCATAGTCAACTTTACCCTGGACGTGGGGCCCAAACTCAAGACCCCAAGACCAAGAGTTGCATGCTCTCCCGACTGAGCCAGCCAGGAACCCCCATGCTAATTTCTTAGATTTGTCATGGATCCAAACACAACGTACCCTATCGCTTTAACTTCCATTGAGTTCAGTTCATCCAAACAAGAGTTAACCCACAATGGAAAGTGCCTCCTTTTTGCTGCAGCCACTTACTACATCTAAATGGCTTATTAAATGAAGAATGTTGTCCAGGCTACACTCACCACAGATGACGAGACGATTCCTGTGGTTGGATGTAATATCTGTTCTTTGGTTTATAGATCCAGAACACCGCAGAGAGTTCCATGGGAGGCCTGGGGCTTGTATAATAAATCAGAACTAACTGGAAAAGGTTTCAAAGTGCCCCTTGCCCTGTTATCTAGGCTATAGACAATACTTCTCTGGAAAGTGCACAATAGGTCTTAACAACGAACTCCTTTTGTTTTTAGTGGAGGTAGAGGTAGGAAGGGATGGGTGGCAAGATGCCAGTGTCCCGTCCCCTCACTTGTACAAAATGAAATACATTCCCATCACCGAGTGGGCTTTGGTCATTGTGAGTCCTGGGTAACAGCAGCCTATTGAGGCAGTGAGGGGATCAATGGAAAGTCGCTGAGTATCAAAACTACCATTCATCCTAAACCAAGGAGCAGGAATCATCATCAGCTGCTAGTTGGTAGAATCGAGGCCATGGGGTGGATGGAGTGAATAGTTAAATGGCAAAGACTGAGGGACAGGCTACAGAGCTTGAAATCAAATAAAAGGCAAATGAAAAAGAAGGAGGCAACTCCTTGCCCTCATCTCCTGAGATCCCCAGCGTCGGCAAGAGTACTTAGACCATGGTTGGGGCTCAAGAACTGTTTGCTGAATGAATAAATGAATGAACCCAAGCATTGCTCTGCACCCCTTGTCCAAATCCTGGGAAGACATCTTCCATAACAGAGGGCAAAAATCTAACTAGTCCAATTCAAGAATAAAATGGAATGTTAGGAATGTGAGACGTTTTAAAAATTGAGAAAAAGGCATGGGGACGAGAGGTACAGCGTAGGGATTATAGTCAACGGTATCGTGGTAGCGTTGTGTGGTGACAGATGGTGGCTACGCTTGTGGAGAGCACAGCACGGCCCAGGAGTTGTCAGATCACTGTGTTGTAGCCCTGAAATGAATGTAACATGGTGTGCCAACTGCATTTTAAAAAATTGAGAAAAAAGGCCAGGTCTAAAACAAAAGTAATCTAAAATCTACTCGGTGATTTAGTGGAATAGGCACCAGGCTGGGAATTAGGAAACCTGAGTTCTATACTAGATGTTTTTCAACTTGCTACATGCCTCCACGAGGCACTTTACATCAGGAGGGAAGAGAAGGAATGTTCCGTGATGGTGTGGGAACCCTTGGTAAGGAAATAGGAAAAGATATCATTGTAAGACATCAAGTCATATCATACAACTGAATAAACTCCAGGTATATTGAAAGGGTAAATGGAAAAGTGATGAAAATGGTTAAGATGTAGGAGCATAGGATTCTGTACTTACTGAGCGCTTGATGGGAGGAAATTCTGGTTCAAGCTTTTTTGGATTAGTGTGGGTTGTAAGAGCTCTAGAACATCATTTTCTTATTTTTGTTCACACTTCTGTTGGATTTGTGGGGCAACTGTGTTTATAAGATAAACTGGAAAACACACTGTCAGTGCACAGACTGCTGCCTGCCTTGACCAGACCCCCACAATTCCAGTGCCCTCCCCTTTCCCCCAAGGGAGCCCCTGGGAGATCCCTTTCCAGATTCTTCTGATCTAAAACTTACCACACCTTATAAATTACTCCAAGACTTGTAGTTTTCATTCAACATCGTGCCTTGGAGAACTATCCATTTTAGTACATATTGATCTGCTTCTTCCTCTTCCTTTTTTTTTTTTTTTTTTTCTCTAAGTGCTCATTGCAGGATATGAAGACAAATAGGGCAGTACCTTGAGAATCCTGGGGCAAAGTGACTTCATACTAGAATACACTAGAATTCTATGCCAAAACTATCCATCAAGTTTGAGGGACACTTAGAGACATTTTCAGACGGGCAAGAACACGGTTCTCCTCTGAGGGTCCTTGCAAAGTTCCCCTCACTTTATTATACAAAGCAGTTCAGCCCTCTTTTTGTCCCCCTGGCCCATCCTGGTTCTTTACTTCCCTAAATAGCCCTGTTCCTTTGGGTGACATTCTCTCCCCACCTCCCACTGTGCTGTGTGGCCATTTAACACTGAGCGGGCATTCAATCCAGTAAAAAGTCCCGCAGCCAAAAGAAACTCTTGTCTGAGCAAAATTTGCTTTCAGATTTATGTTTTCTACTGTTTTTCTGTCTTCTAACTGTCTAGTTTCTGCCTTTTTCTTTAATAACAGTTCCTGTAGGTTTCCTTGACTTTCCTTTGTGCCCTCTCAATGTTCTGTGTTGGGTGCTTCATTCATTTTCTCTTCATTCTTTGTTTTTCTTCTCTTTTTGGTCAATAGAACTGAAGTGTTTTTGGCTGAGCTTTTCTTAGCTCTCTCCTATGGATTCTTACTGTGGCCATTGCATTACAGTTTCTAGAAATTATGTTTTTGTTTGTCCGTTTTCTTTGACTCAAGGAAAATGTAAGAGCCTTTGCCCCTGTCCCAGGGGGATGGGTCTTTTGTGTTTTAATTTGATTTTCAGTTTCTGGTTTTATTGCATTGTGATCGTAGGAAGTTTTCTGCCCTGTTTTTACTTTCCGGAGATTTTCTTTTTGGCTCCTAACTGAGTCCAGTTTTTTGTTGTTTTGTTTTTTTTTATACTTTCACGGGCACTTAAGCTGAAGATATTTTCTTTGTTTTTAGGGTGCGTGCGAATGTATGCATGGGTGTATTTCTGTACATGTAAACCAGACCTACTTCTTAATTATACTACTTAGGCCATATATAATTTATTTTTTTTATCTACTTTATGCATCAAGGACAGAGGGAGGTGCACAGAGATACAGAGCTGTTATCTTTATTATGCGATTATAGCATTTAACTTAATAGAGTGCTCATTTCCGTCTTTTTTGTTTAATGCTTTGTGGTCTGGAGTCTGTCTTGAGTGTATTAAGATCACAACCCTTGCTCTTTTGTGTTTGTGCTTGAATTTTAAAAACCTTTGTAAAGACTGAGAAATCTTTATGAAACATGTCGGTTCGGCTGTGGCTCTTGTGTATAGCTTGTGCTTGGGTTTGCCTTGGCCTCCGATCTCTTCCTTTTACTGCTTTCCCTCTTCCCACCCTTCCATCAGAGCTGAGTTGAGCTCATTTACCTCTATTAATGGTAGATGGGATCCATTTTTAGTTTTCCATATTATTTTACGTTACGATTTCAATTTTTACGCTTTTGCATAAAGTCATTTACCAGGTGGTCTCTTGTCTTTGAAAACCTTTCTGAAGTCTAGGAAGGTTCGGGTTATTATTATCCTAGTGGCTGCTTCTATAATTTCATTTAAAATGAACACCCCTGGTCCTCTATTTTTTATTTATTTATTTATTTATTTTTTTTATTTTTTAATTTTTTTTTTAATTTTTTTTTTCAATGTTTATTTATTTTTGGGACAGAGAGAGACAGAGCATGAACGGGGGAGGGGCAGAGAGAGAGGGAGACACAGAATCGGAAACAGGCTCCAGGCTCCGAGCCATCAGCCCAGAGCCTGACGCGGGGCTCGAACTCCCGGACCGCGAGATCGTGACCTGGCTGAAGTCGGACGCTTAACCGACTGCGCCACCCAGGCGCCCCTGGTCCTCTATTTTTTATACAGTATATGTTCTCCTCAGTAAAGTAACAGTAAAAATCCCTGTGTGACAGCTTTCTTCTCCCTCCCATACACCCACTTTTAGTCAATAAAACCCATCTGCATTAGTACGTATCCTCGTAAGCTAGTTATGTTTATACTTCTAACGTGATTTGTCGGCTATTAATGACTTTCGTCGCTTTTCAGTTTTCAGTTCTTACAAACGAGGCAACTGACCAACTTACTCTGTCTTTCGCCTTCATACTCCCTTTTTCTGCCGAGTTTTGTCATTGCAACATTTCCACATTGTCATGGCAGGTAGCATTTACTTCTGCTCTGTGACTCTCGTCCACGCATTTGTTTTGGTTTTATTTTTCAATTAAACATCCAACGTTGGGGCACCTGGGTGGCTCTCTCGGTTGAGCGTCTCACTCTTGGTTTCAGTCAGGTCATGATCTCATGGTTCGGAGAGTTTGAGCCTGCATCGGGCTCTGTGCTGACAGCGTGGAGCCTGCTAGGGATTCTCTCTGTCTCCCTCTCTCTCTGCCCCTCCCCCCTCAAAATAAATAAATACATTAAAAAATACATTTTAAGCATATCTGATGCTTACCATTAGCATCTTTCTTTCCCTGTGGTTTTCCTAATCATCTTCTGATTGGCTGACATTTGCTTTCTTATAGTTTTCTCAAGGACTCATGATAGCAATGTTTCCTAACTTCTTGCAATTACAGAAAAAAGGACTCTTTATACTTGAAGGACAGGTCATACTTTTCCCATGAGTACCTCTTGGATGCCGCTCCATTATCTTTTGGTGATTAATGGCGGATAAAATCTAAAGCCAGATGGACTTCTTTGTCTAGAAATTTTTTTCTTTTCTTTTTTTTTTTTTAAATCCAGAAACTTTACTGTGATTAAGTTGTAGTTTTAACCATTCTGGGTTAACTTTTTGTCTGGTACATGGTATAATCTTTCAGCTGTACCAATGGCATTCTTTTTTTATTTCATGAAAAATTTCATGAACCGTGTCATTAAATGTTTGTTTTGTTACATTGCTCTGTGTTTCTTCAGGGATTCTGATGATGTAGGAGTTGAATCTCCTTTATCTGTCTTCCAGAGCTAGCATTTTTTTCCTAAGAAAAAAATCCTTTCTTTAATTTTGTTTTATAATGCTCATTTTTCTTCTTCTTCTTATTACTTCTATTTCTTCATGAGCTTCCAGAGTATCTAGACACATTTTTGCTCCTTCCAATATTTATTCATTGATTCTTTCTTGGAGTATGCCAGCTCATGTCTTATTTCTTTCTGTTAAATAATCGTATCTTTCCTGTGTTTCTCATCATCCTTTATAGTGATAATGGCCACACTGAATATTTTTAAATTCGCAGTGAAATACTTAGTTCAAATTTTTATCTGCTCTGTGGCAACGTTTTTCTCTGAGTGTTCTTCATCATTGATGTATTTTGTTGCTCTGTTCACTATTATTTCCTAGATCATCTTTGTATTAACGCTAATTCCCTTTTTATCACTCATCACAGAGTGATCATATTCTCCTTAGCCAGTCTGTAAGAGGTTCCTGTTTAGGGACAGGGTGCATGGGGACTAAGATAGCTTTCCAGAGGCAGACTTCTTGCGGATATGGCTTTTAGTGTGATTCTTTTATTTTATTGTTTTTAAATTTTTTATTAAGAAATTTTTAAAAAAATGTTTTTATTTATTTATGAGACAGAGAGAGACAGAGCATGAGCAGGGGAGGGGCAGAGAGAGAGGGAGACACAGAATCCAAAGCAGGCTCCAGGCTCCGAGCTGTCGGCACAGAGCCCGACATAGGCCTCAAACCCATGAACCAGGAGATCATGACCTGAGCCGAAGTTGGATGCTCAACCGACCGAGCCACCCAGGCGCCTCTAGCGTGATTCTTTTTTTTTTTTTTTTTTTTTTTTTTTAAATTTTTTTTTTTTCAACGTTTATTTTATTTTTGGGACAGAGAGAGACAGAGCATGAACGGGGAAGGGGCAGAGAGAGAGGGAGACACAGAATAAGAAACAGGCTCCAGGCTCTGAGCCATCAGCCCAGAGCCTGACGCGGGGCTCGAACTCACAGACCGCGAGATCGTGACCTGGCTGAAGTCGGACGCTTAACCGACTGCGCCACCCAGGCGCCCCCTCTAGCGTGATTCTTAATGTAGGCTCTTCTGCTGTTTCTTTCAGATCAAGGAGACCTTTTGCTTCTGCCTCTGCCCCCTCCTGTCATTCACAGTCACTGTTGTTGTTAAGGGATACACCTGTTATAATAAAGTAGCAGCCCTTCCCCTTCAGGGGGTGCATTCAGCAGCATTTCTGAGCCCTGGAAGCACTGTATCCTCTCCATGCTCGCTCCCTTTCTTTTTACTTCTTCCCATGTAGTTTCTGCTCAGTTTCAACTGAATTTCTCAGTCTTCACGTACATCTTCAAGTCCACCAATTATACTTAAAGTCTCACTGAGAATGAAATTTCTCAGTTGTGTTGGCGACGCTTCTGGTGGCTGGTATACTCTAGGGGGCAAGGAGAGAGATGTATGCTTAAGTAGCCATGCTCACACTTGAACTCCAGCTTTGTTTCCTGAAGCCATCTTTATGATTTCATTCTTGATATATAACAAAACCATGCCACATTTACATTTTTGTAATATATGAGCTCGAGGTCTGATACATATTTTTTCTAGTTGTTCTCCTATCTTTCATTGAATATTCTGACCTTTGTTTCATGTTTTGAAATGGTATAGTTTATCATATACTAGGATCCTATATTTACTCTTTTGGAAGATTTTTTTTTTATGTCTGTTCCTTCAGTTATTATTACCGTAATATTTTAATACTGAATATTTATAATGTGCTTTTGTGTCTTTTTTTCCCTCAGAATTTATTTGCTACTTTTGCTATTCTTTTTAAAAATGGCCATTTATGTATTTTGAGGTGAGGAGGGGCAGAGAGAGAGAATCCCAAGTGGGTTTCATGCTGTCAGTGCAGAGTCCAACCATGAGATCATGACCTGAGCCGAAATCCAGAGTAGGATGCTTAACTGACCGAGCCACCCAGGTGCCCCTATGTTTGCTATCCTTGTAGATATAATACAGTCAGGTATATTGTGATATCCCTTCCAGAATGGGGATATGACATGTATCCATTTCTGGGTTTATTGAAATATGGAATTCTTTTAATGGTAGAATAAGAATTTCTCACTTTTGAAGCTGATATTCTATAAAGCAGTTTGAGAAAGACTGCCCTAGTATTTCAGCAGTAAACACCATGCTTACTGTTGACATTAAGAAGACATCTAACATGTTGTATTGGTCTGTTCCTATTTTTCTAAATTTTTAAAAAGCCAGAAAGGAGAT
>NW_024412377.1:7231008-7243508 GCF_014898765.1 Herpailurus yagouaroundi | reverse complement strand
CCTTATTCTTGGACTTCTAGCTTCTGGAATTGTGAGAAAATAAGTTTCTATTGTTTAAGCCACCTATTATATGGCATTTTGTCATGACAGCCCAAGCAGGCTAATATGGGATCCGATTTATCACCTGGTATAAATCTGCATCATTTGGTTTAATTTGCACTTCTGTATAGTGATTCATACAAGGGCAGAAAAATACCAAGCTATTCAAGTCTCACCTATTGATCATAATTTGCTAAAATAGAAATGTATTTTGGGAAGCTTTCTATTTGAGGTGGATGGGAACCTTGATAATACAAAGTTCACCAAAGAACCTTAAGCAATAGTTTGAAGTGGTTGAATGATTTTAGGGTATGTGGTTCTTTACGGGCTGATAGGGAGTTTTCAGATCACCCACTTTTTGTTGGTTTGAGGCATGGTATAGGAATTGGGTCATCATGTTATGAAAACCAGGTTCAGAATGGAAGATCCACCTGGATAGACCACCCCAAGATGCGTGAAGAGAACGTAATGGGTTGTACAGCCCATGGCTCTACCCATGTTGGAAGGCAACTTTACAGTCTTTCAAGTGCTTTTGTAGACATGATTTCAGTTGATTTTGCCAACATGCTAATAAGGTAATAAGGTAGGTGGGGCAGGTGGTATTGTCCATGTACTGGTTAGCTTTTGCTGTATAACAATCCACTCTGAGTTATTTATTCTCATGGGTGGCTCAGCTAGGTGGCTTTGCTCATCTCAGTAGCATTTGCTCCTGGGGACTGGGAGTGGCTTTGACTTGGCTGGAGAAACTTTGTTGGGACACTTGGCTGTGCTCCACTTGTCCCTCATCCTCTTCACGGGGCTTGCCCAGGCATGCCCTTCCCTTGGTGATGGCAGAAGCTTAAGAAAACAAGTGGAAGTGTTCAAGGTCTCTTGGCATAGGCCCGGAACCAACGAACTCTTATTTCTGTTGTATTCTGTTGACCAGAGTCACATAGCTGAGTCTAGAGTCAGCATTGGAGAGGATTACCAAGTTATTTGGCAAAAGGTGGGGATACAAGAGGGGTAAAGAATCGGGCCATTAACATATCAACTACCACACCCCACTTTACAAGTACTGAAGCAAAGGCTTAGAGGTGAAGTGACTTCTTCAGGGCCTACAGCTCCTTGGTGGTCAGTCTAGGAAAAAATCCCTTCTTACCCATCCATCTAGTGTGTTCTCAAATGACAAATGTGACCCACAGGGGAACAGTGGGTTGGTTATAGTTCTGTTATGGTGCCTGGTGGCAGTGAGCACTTGAATAAATTCTCTGGAAAATAGATTCAATTTTTTAAAAAGCCTTGGCTGTCAAAATCTGATTTCCTGGTTGAATGAAATGGCTTTGTTGTTCAGATCCTTTGAGTCTAAATTTATTTTACATGAATTTACTTAAGAAATTGATTATAATTCCCTCTCCATTTGATGCTGCGGGGGGTATAATTGGAAGTTAAGAGAGAAAAGACAGAAACAGCTTTCAACTATTCACATACCACCTAAAATTTGCAGGAGGGTAAAAAATGTAGGAGACTTCAAGGCAACTAGGCGGCGTTAGCCTCTTTTGGGGTGTAACTAACCTGGGTCTTGTCTAACATCAATGCTCATTGGGAATTTTATCCATTTTGAAAAACAAACTCAAAGAATTTTGGCTACTTGTCACTCTTCCCTCCCCACCCCTTTACAGGCTTTTAGCACATGTTTCTCGAGGAGAAACTTGAGGCTGTGCACTGTCTTTGCTCCATGCCATTCAAGATGAATCCTGTCTGCCTCTCTCTGTGTCTCTTGCTGTCAGTGAGGGAGGTACTGATACGGTCAAGTCTCCGTTTGTTGTCAGGTGTTTTTCACTCACTCAAATCCCATGAGAATCTCCTTGAAGAGGAATGTCTTTGGGGATTTGGGTCAAATCTTTGGCACCAAAAGATCCTGGGCACACGGGATCTTACCTGAGGTGAGCACTCCCATTTGTAGCTAAGAAGACATTTGGAAATTGTGACTTAAAAGTGCATCTTAATTTTATTGAGGCTAGACCAGGCTGGAGGAAATGTCCAGTGATAAGGACATCTGTGACACACATCAGATGTTTGGGGTTGAGGCCCCTGGGAGGGGTGGCTTTTTTATACAGGGCATCTCAGGACAGCAATGACAATGTGGTTGACTCCTGGACTGTGGGCCTCCATGTTGTGTTGGAGAAATGAGTTCTTTTACCAGTCAAAGTTCTTTTGTACCAACCATGGCCCATCATCAACATTTGGTTCTAGCAGCCTGCGGTTCTGCTTGTCCATTTCTACATGGTATTTATGTTGCCACCGGCTACTCTAGTAAGCTTGCCATGGATATGAATGCAGGTAGTGGGGGTGATGGGTGATGGTGTTGTGGCACGAGTTTGCCCTTGGCAGCTTGAGTTCTGAGCTGCTTTCTTATCCTGTCTTCACTCCTTATTCTCTTCTGTTTCCGACCCTACCCTCTCCAGGTAGAGGAGCTTTCGATCTGGTTTCTGTTCTTTCCCCTGGGCTAACTGCTTAGCCCGTTTTCCTGACCATGACCTCGCCCCCTCTTGATAATGACGCTGACCACCCATCCTTATCTCTGACGCCTTTAGCTTCCTTGCATGCACACCTTCACCTCAACCAGCCAGGGGACCCTCCTGATCCAAGGGAGGTGTTCTCACGAGACCCGACTGTGCTCAGGTCTGGTGAGGGTTAACTGGATCCTTCTGATCTCTCTTGTGTCCAAACAGTGTTCTCGTCCAGGAGCCTGTAACTCCAGCCTTCTTTATTCCATCTCAGATACCCCTTTGCATCCTTGCTTTGCACATATGCCCATTGTCTGCGCTCCTGGTGTCCCGAACATCTGTTCCACGGAACCTACCACACTGTTTTGTCGTTGTGTGTCTTTACCCCAGATGTAAGCTGTGTAATAGTAACAGCTCTCACTCAGCAAATGTTCTTAGTGGACTGTGATGGCTAATTTTATGTGTCCACCTGACTGGGCCTTGGTACCCAGGTATTTGATCAAACACGGCTGGATGTTGCTGTGAAGGTACTTTTTAGATGAGAGGAACATTTAAATCAGGAGGCCTTGCGTAAAGTAAGCGATGTTCCGTGACTTCCATAAGGCAGGTGGGCCTCATACAGTCAGGCTCCAGAGAAGGCCTGTTAGCCTACCCTGCAGATTTTGGACTTAGAAGCTCCCATAATTATGTGAGCCAATTCCTTGAAATAAAACATTTGCTCCCCCCAGTCTACACCCTATTACTTATGTTTCTTTGGGGGATGCTGACTGAGGGCGGATATATATTATCTCATTTAATACTCACGGCAGCCTTTTTAGGTGGGTGTTATTATTCCCATTTGAAAAGTGGATAAAGAGAGTCATGGAAAAGCCAAGGAACTCGCACAAGACCACACAGCCAGTAAGCAGCAGAGATGGGAATCAGACTGGCGCTTGCTCCGTGCTAAAGCCGGTGACCTCACATGACTGCTTCCCTCTGCCTTGGAATCTTCGTGGCTTCTCCAGTGCCTGCCGCTGAGTAGGAGCCTGGTAAATATGTAAGCAGATGAGTGAAGCCACAGACTTTGCTGTATTTCGTTACCTCTTTCTCTTACAGACAACCAAAAGAATTTGCAGGTACTATGTAGTACCCAAGACTTTGTAGTGTATACAGATCTGTAAAATCTCGATCTCCAGATCGTTGTGCCTTCCTCTAGATAAAAGTGCGATAAGAAGTCGGTTGGAGAAGTCACGTGTTATCCTTCGGCTGTGATTTGCTAGACAGCATGCTTCATGACCGTCTTTAGGATCCCGGCGAGGATTTTACTAGTGCCTTCCGTCCCAGCTGTGGTGGATACGGTGGACTGGCCCCCACCGTCTCTTCCGGCTTCCTTCTGGAACGCACCTTCCAGGACTGCAGCCTAGAAGGCTGAAGACCACATCCCCAGCCTCCCTACAAGCTCTGGCTGTGAACGTGAGTTGGGTTCTGGCCCTCAGAGCCTGCTCACTGAGGCTTGGGAGGCGCGAGGTGCCCGTGCAGAGGGCCCCTCCTGCTGCTGCTTTCGTGTTGCTGCTGTCGGGGAGGGTCACGTGACGGGGTTTGCTGCAGGGGTGTTTCCGGTGCTTTCCTGGCCTCACAAAGGTGGCGACCTCCCGGTGGTGCTGGCAGCTGGCTCACTGTTCCGGCGTCACTTTTTCTGAAGGTGGGGGACCTCAGTGTGGCAGCCTGTGCCCCTTGCTCGGAGCAAGAGGGGACAAAAGCTCCCCGTGGCGAGGTGAGGTGTCCCAGGGCAGACCTTCATCCCCATCTCCATCTGCGGCAGAGGTGGGGGCTCCCATAGGGGCCAGTTGGGCATCTCTCTGTGAGCCTTATTCCTGATGGCCCAGCTCCACCTTCCAACCCCTCTGACGACTTTATAGGAACCTAGTTCCCTGTATGAAGTCGTGTTCTGCTTAAAATAGCTCGAGTGGTTTCTGTTGCCTGTAAATGAGTGTTGCTTGATGTGGCAGCCTTAGCGGCTCTAGAAATGTGTCGTCGGGCCGTTTATTGGCTCATTAGCGGGTTTTCCACTTTTAGCTTCAACGTGCAGCCGAAGCCTGTGTGGTTACCTGCCACGTTCATTGGAAAGAGGTGGGAACGGAAGGGAGTCCATGGAGAGAACTTTTACCAGAGTGACCTGAATCTGAATGACCTTATCAGAGAGAAGACTGTCCCGTGTCCCTTCTGGGGGCATTTTCTCTGGCTCTTACTGCCATTGATTCCATCTGTATCGAAGTCTTCTCTTCCCTTTATTGCTCCCCTTTTTGAACGTTTATTTTATTACTTTTGAGCAGGGGGGCGGGGAAGAATGCAAGAGGGAGAGGGGCAGAGAGAGCCAGGGAGAGGGGGACAGAGGATCCCAAACAGGCTCCCTGAAAGCAGCCAGCCTGCTGTGGGGCTCGAACTCACGAACCTCAAGATCATGCCCTCAACCGGCTGAGCCACCCGGGTGCCCCTCTCTTGCCCCTTTTAATCCCTGAATGTCCACGTTTTCTTTTAAGCGAGTTAATCGGGAGCTCACTGCTACATAAATATTTCTACATAAACCCGCCATTGCTTACTTCCGGGTACAGAAAAATTATCCCGATGCCCAAATCATGTATTTCTGTCTTGTGCCATTTCATCCCAGGCCAGTGTAGATGGTGTTTTGCCAATTTTACTGTGGTCACTTGTCAATTAAAGAAGTAGAACAATTATTTTGGGATTAAAAAATCATGTCCTAAGGTTATACTCAGAACTGTGGAATTTTAGCTCCTGTAGGGACCTTGGTCATCATGTGGAGTCTGTCTTTCTTTTCACTTTGAAGATGAGTAAACTGAGGGCCAGAGAGATGTATAGGGAAGTTCTCCCCATGCTCACAGGCTAACTGTTGGCAGAACTGGGCTCAGAACATGGGGTTACAATGTTGGGGAGTGTTCGGCCCACCACATCGTGTGGCTGGACTCATAAACAAGGCTTTGGTTTAAACTGTTTATTGTGTATTTGAGCATGGGCACATAGCAAGGGAAAGATGCCCCCCAATATTTTGTTTTATTACCTGTTTTTGCTACATGTCCATGTGTTAATTGAGATACCTTTCTAATCATAGGAAGTGGCTTTCGGGGGTTCTTTTTAAGCAGGACTGCTACAATGCTAAACTCAAATTTAGTACATAAACATTTGCTAAATATTTAAAATAAGTGGTTAATTTTTAACCATCGAGTTTTTGGCTATTAATTATCATCATTATTTATTTAAAGAGCAATGGCGGCATCTAGGTTCGTTTAAGGGAAATCAAATGTCATTATTAATAACAGGTCAAGGGCAAGTTGGCTCCATTTTCTCTGATTACATGCTGAATGTGCCAGAAGGTATGTAGAGCTGTGTTATCCAGAGAAAGTGGCATTTCAAGGGGGTGACCGCTGAACCCATAGCAAGCCATCCATGGTCCAGTTGACTTTGTTGAATTTTTAGAAGATGAGAATTTAATGAATTCCAGATGGGGAGATTATTAGTTCTTAAATGTTTTAAATCTTCTTTACAGAGTTGTAAAGCCACACTGTCAGGGTTGGTCGGAGAACCAGAACCAATAGTAGGAGATTATCTATCTATCTATCTATTTATCCATCTATCTACCTGAAGAGGTTTATTATAAGAAATTGGCTCCTGAGATTATGGAGGCTGATGCGTTCCTAGATCTGCAGCCAGCAAGCTGGGGTCCCAGGAGACCTGTGGTGTGGTCCTAGTCTGGCATGTTTGAGACCCAAAGAGAGAGTGTATTTTAGACTGATATCTTAGCTTGAAAGTAGTCAAGCAGGCAAAGTTTCCCTTGTTTGAGGAGGGTCAGCCTTTTTGTTCTCTTCAGGCCTTCCACTGATTGGGTGAGGCCCCTTCACAGTAAGAAGGGCAATCTTCTTTAGTCAGTCCTACCACAGCAAATGTTAATTTCATTCAGTAACATCCTCACAGACACATCCAGAATGATGTTTGACCCGATGTCTGGATACCCTGCAGCTCATTCAAGCTGACGCATGGAATGAACCATCGTAAGCGCCACATACGATTGAGAGTTCAGTAAAGGCTGTCTGAGAAAGCTGAGTTTCCCAACGTTGAAATGTTTGGGCAGGCAGGACAATGTTAGGATGGAGTGTCAGAATCCCACCTGCCAATAAGAATGATGGTCTTGGCTTTCTACTTCTTTCCACTGATGGATACATATGCCAATTCCATGTGTTACATGAAGTCCTGGGTAAGGTGCTGCAGGGGACGGCAGAGGACAGGGCCCTGCTCCCCAAAAGTTTTTAGTCCTCTGGGGGGTGGCAAGACCAATACGCATGACCCAGACAAAGAACAATGAACAAGTGGCAGCGAAGGTGCTTTGAGAAGGGAGAGAGGCCAGCGTGGTTCTCAGAGCTCATGCTTCAATGTCTGGGGACATTAGTGATTGTCACAAGTGGGTAGGGGTGCTACGGCTGTTTAAGGATGCTGTTAGACATCCTACAATGCACAGCAAAGCCCTCCGTAACAAAGAATTGTCTGGCTTACGATATCAACGGCACCAAGTTGGAGAAACCCTGGTGTAGGCTGGAGCACCAAGGCTGGGCTTTATGGAGCGAGTGAGATTTAATTTACTTTTCGACTCATTCATTCTCATAATCGTTGAATGTTTGTCTAGTGCCTACCATTCTCCGGTGTCTGTTTTGTCTTGAGGCTGTGGGAGGGAACCATCAGAGTAGTTCTATGGACATGGGTCTTACAGGTTCATGGGAAAAAGGAAAATTTAGAAAAAAAATCAAAATAAAGTGCAATGATTATGTGGGTGGGTGCAGGGTGCCGAGAGGACACATCTTCGTCTTCCTTAGAAGGTCAGGAAAATCCTGCCAAAGGGAAATAGGGCTTTAAAATACAACTTGGAGGGGCGCCTGGGTGGCTCAGTCGGTTAAGCATCCGACTTCGGCCCAGGTCATGATCTCACGGTTTGTGAGTTGGAGCCCCGCATCGGGCTCTGTGCTGACAGCTCGGAGCCTGGAGCCTGCTTCGGATTCTGTGTCTCCCTCTCTCTCTGCCCCTCCCCAGCTCATGCTTGCACTCTGTCTCTGTCAAAAATAAATAGACTTAATAAAAAAAAAATTTAAAAATAAATAAATAAAATACAACTCGGAGGGAGCTGGCCACACAAATGAGATGGGAGTGGGTATGGAGGGCAGGGAGAGGGGCACTGTTTGAAGCCCACAGCGCAACTTACGTCCAAGCTGGGAGGTGAGGGAGAGGGTGGTACGTACAAAGAGAAGAACAGAGAAGGGAAGCTCGAGAGGAGGCAGAGCCTGCGTCTGGGGGCACCTTGAGTCAGGCCAAGAATTCGGGTTTCGTCCTAGAGACAGTAGAAAATATTTGTCTTTGAAAGTTTTAAGGCAGCGGGGTGTCAGGATCAGATTTCAGTTCTGGAAACTTCACTCTCCACTGCAGTGCGGAGGTGAGAGGAGAGGAGGACAAGGGCGCCATCAAGGCTGGTGCGGAGCAAGACAGGGTGTGGGCTCATAGGGTGGGCACGGCAAAAGCAGACAGACTTGACGGCTGCTGAGGAGGCAAGAGAAAGGGCACTTAGTAGAAAGCGAGAGAAGGGAATCAAGGAAGGCATCGACATGTTTGGTTGAGACAAGTGGGTGTTTTGGGGTGCCATTTCTAGGGTGCACCGGGAAGGGTGCACACTCCTTTGGTAGTAGTTGGAATCATGTGAGTTCCAACGTGGAATGATACTGAGTTCAGTTTTGGATACACGGAGTTTGAGCTTCTAGAGAGGTATTCCATTAGATGCGCCAGTTAGTTCTGAGAGCTCTGGGCCGGAGGCAATCATCTGAGAATCGTATGGTTGATGAGACTGTAGAGTGAGAACAGGAGAAAAGTGCTCTTAGAAATGGCAACATTTAGGGGCGCCTGGGTGGCTCAGTCGGTTGAGCAGTTTCGGCCCAGGTCACGATCTCCCAGTTTGTGGGTTCGAGCCCCGCGTCGGGCTCTGTGCTGACAGCTCAGAGCCTGGAACCTGCTTCGGATTCTGTGTCTCCCTCTCTCTCTGCCCCTTCCCTGCTCGTTCTCTCTCTCTCTCTCTCTCAAAATAAACTAAAAAAAAAAAAAAAAAAAAAAGAAATGGCAACATTTAAGGACAGGTGGAAGGTGAGGCGCTTGCAAAGGCTTCTGAAGGGGGACCAGAGGAGTGGAAGCAAAACCAGAGGAGGGTGCTGTTGGGGAGACCAGGGGCGACTGATCTGGGGGCGGAGAAAGGAATGCTCTGTGCTCTCCCACGGCCGACTCTTGCTGCCAGGGGTGAGTTCACGATGTTCAACAACCGCCACAGCACGGGTGCTCACCCACCCACCAGAATGACCGCGGATGGTGTCGTATGAGAGCTTTCTGATTGATAGCCCACCCGGCTGTAGCTCTGGTGGGCATATCTCCCAAATAAAGAGGTAGGACAGCTTGCTGGGACATTCCGTCTGGGCGGGAAGAAACAGGAAAATCTGGGACATGTCATTGTTAAGGGGTGACCCACGCCTGGAAGGATGATGGTTCATCGAGTCGTTTGGGATCAGGCCTGAAGCAGAGTCGAAGCCGCTGTCAAGGTCACTTGAAGGTGACCTCGGTGAGGGTTTTCAGACCTCCCCCACACCTCTGACGTGCAGATGTTTATACCTGTAACCTAATTTGGGGCACTTCTGCAGAAAATTATCAGCGAGAGGGAATAAAATGCGTTGAAAAGATAAAACTTTCTATACATTTTAGATAGTGTGTAAGTCTCACCTAGCAAGACACTTCCATTAGCACACACACACACACAAAAGGCCTTTTTCAACAAGATGACTGTCACAAAGAAAAAAATGTAGACAGTCAAATGATTTATTTCCCCATCCGTATTGCGTTTATTCACGGGGAGATTCACCTTGTGAACTAGTAATTTTCTGGGCTAAGAAAAAGAAGCAGGGCTGCTTTCTTTTTAGGGAATGGCGATTTTTTCTTTTTTCTTTTTTCTTTTTTTTATGGTGGGTTTCTTTTGGCCTAAAAAAATCACCTAAGTCTGTGGCTTTGATATCAGGGAAAAGGCTTCCTTCAATTGCTTTAACCTTTTTCAAACAGTGACCTGTTGGGATAAATGTTCTCGTGCTGAGAATCAAGGTTTTATCCGATATCTAAAGTTAGGCGGGCAGAGCGGGATTGCAGGCCACTTTCTTGAGGTGGCTTAAGAGAAATTCAGGATCTCAGATGGAGAGAAAGAACTCCGATGAAAGATCAAGTTGAAGACTCATACTCTAGGCAATTAAAGAAGTAAAAAGACAAACCCCGCTCTTATGCCGGGGGGTGGCTGACACCAGAACGGGACCAGCATTGGACCAGGAATGACCAGCACAGAGGAAGGGTTCTGACAGATTCTTTCTTCCCTTTTGGGGAAACACTGGAGGCCAGTTCAGGCAGGGAGGTGTGGGCAGGCACGAGGGTGGGGCTGTGTGGGTCTGTGTGGCAGGGTTTGGTGTGGGGGGGGTCAGAGAAGTTAGAACCGAACTCAACGATTTGAGGTCCTTGGATTTGAGGTCCTAGAACCGAACCTCAATGATTTGAGGTCCTTGGATTCCAGTGGAGGCACGAGTGATGCCCCCCTCTCCCTGCATCCCATCCTCTTGGTGATGCTCAGGGCCTCTGCTCAGGTATCCCCACCTCCCCTGTTCCTCCAGCCCCTTGGGTTGCTTCTTCGACCAGCTCACCCCCCAGCCCTGCACTCGCACAGCCTCTGGCGTCTGTGACCCCCGTGGGGCTAGCAGGTCATTAACTGTCTTGACCCGGACTTAGGCTCATGTGCATTGTTCTTTTGTCCTTTGCTCATATTCATTTTCTGTTCTCCTTCTACCTGGCTGTGGATTTCCTTACCCATCTGTATCTCCTGGACCCTGACCTTGGTCAGGAACGATTTGGGGATTTTTTAGAATTGCTTCTATCACATGCCAATGCCTTGAAGTGGCATTGGTGACAAAACAACATTTCATCCCTTCCAGGCATCATGCAGAGTCCAGAAGAAGTATCGTGCATTCCAGAATGTCTATCGTCCTCCCCAGCGGGCACCTCTGTGGGAATTCAGGTGTGTAAGTGGGGAGCAGAGAGGAGGATGGGGACCCAGGCTTCGTGACCAGTCCCGTACACACAGCACATACAGAGGGCTTACCTCCCGGAGCGGAGACTGCCCCCCACTTACCCAGAATTCCCTGCAGGGAGACCGGGCCGCGGCGCTGGCAGGAGGGGTGGGGAGAAGCAGTTAAACTATGCCACGTGTCCTCTCTCCCCTGGCTGTGGCCACCTTGCCGGGCACCCTCTGGATGGCATACGTAGCCCCACGATGGTGGAGCAGCTCTGACCCCCTTGAGCAAGAAAACCTTTGTGATGTGAGCCCACGCCAGAGAGTCTGGGTTTCCTTGTGTGGTATCGCTGGGCTGCAGCTGACCCCTTCTCTTCGAAGGTCTTTTCCAGAGTGACCTGAATGCACGTGTTCCCCGGGATTGACTGATACCCGTATTCAGCTCTCTACCCCCGGTCAGGATCTGGGATTTGTACATCTGCACGCGTGTCCGCGACGTCCTCACTTGTGTCTTCCGTGGCGCGGGCTTCGGAGCCTGTTGACTGGTCGGAGCCCGGGGGGCGGTGCTGGGAGCTGTGTGGAAGCTGAGCGGAAAACCGGTGTGTGTCTCCCGTGAGCTCCCAAACTTGAGGTTCTGGCAGACAGTGCGCTGTTCTCTCGGGTCGACGTTCTTCGGGGCGGGGGACACGCACTGGCTGACTGTCCGGGACCCTTCCCGTGCTTCCACGTGGCACTCACCTTTCCCGTGAAACGCTGTGCTTCCTCTACACACTTCCCAGTATAATGAACGCGGGTCGGGATGGAGCCTAAGGGCGATTCTTGGATACCAAGGGGCTGCCCAGGGAACTTGGCTTCGGCAAACACCCTTAAGGAGCAGGAAGTCCCGAGGCTGGATTTTGATGACTGCTTGCTCTTCTGCTTCCCCAGTTTAGGGACCCAGAATTCTGAGAGTCCTTTTGCTTCTGATGGGGAGTTTGGACTATACTCTCTCTCTCTCTCTCTCTCTCTCTCTCTCTCTCTCTCAGCTTGATGAATGAGTTTATTATTGTCTGTATATGAAAAATCTTCATAGGGAATTGCGGCTTGGTTTATCAGCTCTTAGCAGCCTACTCGGAGGTGTAAGGAAGCCTGGGTACTTCTGAATTACCCGATCGTTCTTCGGGGCAGGAGGTATTTTGGGATGGCTCCACCTCATCTTTTTAACCTCTTTCTTGGGCTTCTTCTCATAGCCTTCTCTTGTACAGCGGTGCGAGCTCTCTCGTGCGTCTCCCCCGCCGTGTCTGGAGCCCACCGTTCTTTGTGCACTGGGGGAATTGTTTCTGGAAGCAGCTTCGTCTTCTTCCATGAGGCCACACGCAGAGCCTGCAGCGTTCTGATCCGTGGCGTGCTTCCGATGTCCTTCTACATTGAACCCCTCGCCTTTCCAGTCGTGACGGGGGGAATCATTTGGTGCCGTGAGGGACCAACAGGCCTCCACCCACAGCTCCAGAACTTTATCTGCAGGGGCAGTTGTGGCAAGCCCTCCGTCCCAATGTTAGGTGAAGGGACCAGCTTGACCATCAGTGCCATTCATGTCGTATCCATCTCCAGTCCCCTCCACTTGGCCTTCATAGGTCTTATCCGTGCCAACCCTAGTGAGAAGCCTGCTGGCCAGCGGCAGGTGGACACAGTATGCTGCAGTATAACCTGTCAGGCCAGCCTTCACACCGTAACTTTGGGAGTTCATGAGCATGAGCTGCACAGACTAGCAGGTCTCCTTCTGCACGGGCATAAGCCATCTGACAAACGATATCCCTGTTGGTCACACGAGCGATCACCCTGTATTTACGTGTGTTGTACCTATTTTTACCCTGAACTACCAC
>NW_024412377.1:7176853-7230608 GCF_014898765.1 Herpailurus yagouaroundi | reverse complement strand
AGAGAGAGACAGAGTGCGAGCAACGGAGGGGCAGAGAGAGACAGAGACACAAAATCCAAAGCAGGCTCTAAGCTCTGAGCTGTCAGCACAGAGCCTGACGCGGAGCTTGAGTCCATGAACCATGAGATGATGACCTGAGCCAAAGTCAGGCGCTTAACTGACTGAGTCACCCAGGTGCCCCTATTCTTGGCAACTTGAACAAGCCCCATCCTGTGGCACAGAGAGCGGTGTCCACGCCTCGCCCCTTACTTGAGGTTGGCTGCTTAATGCGCAGGGTCAACCAGGGAGAAGGAATTGTTGAAATTGTTTTCTTGTTCAGTTCATCTCCCTGTGGTACGACCTTGAACATGACCTCCTGGCTTCGGTGGGTTTCTCCTGGTGACTCCATGGGGGTGGCGGTAGCTGTCAGCTCGAGTGGCTTCTCCAGAGCTGAGGACACTTGCCCTTTATCGTTCCCCCATGAAGCTTACAGGCACAGGCACAGCCCCAATGGACTTAAGTCTGTTTGGTTATGTGCATCTCTTGGGTTCTTCTTGGTCGCTTTGGGTAGCAGCTAAAGAAGTCGGAGGCAGGTGAGAGCCTTGACTTTTTCCTCCTCAAAAAGCCTCAAACCAGCTTCAGCCACACACAAGGCATTTATTGAAACAGTCTTAATTTGCCAGCAGGCCCCAACGTGTTCATTAACCTGTTCTATGAGCTTAATGAAGTCCTAGCTCCTGCCCCTTAGGGGTTCTGACTCCTGCTGGGCAGAAGGAGTCTTGAGGCAAATGCCAAGGCTGTGGAGGCAAATGCTGTCACCAGCATCAGACAAAGATGATCCTCCCAAGTCCAGGGCCCGACGATGGGGGATGGTTTAGGGCTGTTGTCACACATCATTCCCAAGGGAAGGGGTTCAGGCATCGATGAGTTTTGCACCCTCTTCCTGAAGGGGTGGGGATGTTTTAAAAAATATTTTAGCCAATCCGTGCATCTTAAATACCTTTAATGTCACTATTGGGAGCTCCTGTCTAGCAGCCATCATGATAATTAATAGGTCACTAACTGCACTTACAGGCACCATTTTTGGTATTCCGTAAGCCTTATTTGATGACAACAGAAGTTTCTGCAGTCACCACCCCGGTGTCTGGGCTCCCTGCATAGCACACCACAGTCTACCCTGAGCTCTGCTCCTTTGACAAGGGTGCTGACAGCTCACTTCACATCACATGGTAGATCTGGAGTGTTTAAAAGTGACCTTCTGACACAGAGATGGACAACAGATGACATCGGGTGAGGGAGCCTGTGCCATTATAGGTGACAGTCAGAGAGCAGCAGCTGATGTGGGGGCACCTCACTGCCCCCCGTGCCTTACGTTCATTACCTACGTAATCCTCATGATAACCCACTGGGGTTGTCTGTCTCATTAGCACCATCTTTCAGATAAGGGAGCTGAGGCTCCGTGAAGCTCTAAACTTTCTCAAACTCAGTAGCTAGTAGGTGCAGAGGTATTCACCCCAGTGTGTGACCTCAGAACATCTCTGCTACCCACTGGACCAGATCCAAAGCAGATGGCAGTCCAGCCAGAGAAAGTTGTGGCCAGCATAGCAGACCTCAGGAGCCGGCTGGGAGTGTCCTCGCTCTGGTGACGGCTGGACCTCATTACACACTTTTGGTCCCAATGATAAGAGGTCGGTGCAGAATGTCTTGATGTGGAGGCCTCAGTTTCATAGGTCTCTAGACGGGGACTGTCCAGGAGGGTAGACGAGGGTTGGATTTAGGTCATCTCACAACTGCCCAAAACTGTGGTCCAAGCCTGCCCTCTGGCTGTACCCCCCTCAATGAGCCCTACCCCACACTGGCCATCTAGGAGCTGTGAACAGGGTGCTACCCTGATCACTGGGAGCCTCCTTCAGGGCTCCCTTCACTGCCTGGACCGTGGGACTTGGTCTTGGCATGTCCCCTTGGGGGCTCTCATCCTCCCTGGGTCACTCTCCCTGGATCCTGAGGAAGTCCTCATTTGTTATGAGCCTCACCTTTCTACTCTCTACCAGTGAGGTTTACAGATAACTTTGATGAACTTCAGTTCCTTGAAAATTTTCATCCGTCTCATCATTTATGAAACCAGTATGAGCACCTGTGGGGTGACGGCATTGGTTTTGGGGCACTGTGTCATGGTGGCTGAGCACCCGGGCTCTGGGGCCAGGCAGGTCAGACTCTGGCTTGGCTACTCCATCGCTGTGTTGAGCAACTGATTTGACTTGTCTGTGCTTCAGTTCCTGGATCCCAGAAGAGGGATAAGACGGTACTTGCCTCACAGGGTTGTTGGAGGGTTAAGTGAGTTAACCTAGGTGAGTATTTGCTCCCCGGCCAACTCATTTGAATGGACTTATGGTGAGATTTAAGTAATAATCTTCTCTGGAATTCTTTTTGTCGACCACGTGATTTGCCGCAGAGGGTTTTAGGAAGGCGGATGGAGGGGAAGAACGCACTGGAAGTGGTAGCAAGAGACACCTTGTCAGGAAGCACCGGGTGCGGCTGTGAATTTTCAAGCCATTGGTGAGTGGCTTGGTTCTTACCATCTTTATCCGAGTTTTACTTTGCTAAGTACTGTCCATCAATTTGTGAATATCTCAGTTATTTGAGGTCGTTCATTCAAGGCAAAATGCTGAAAGTAAAAGCGAAATCAAGGAGAACCCCGGGGCTTTGAAGGCTTTTCCTAACTCGTGGCCATTTTCCGCCTTTAAAAGCACTGACTTGACTTTTACAAGAGCCTGTAGAATAATCTAACAGAAAATGGAAACCAAGAGCACAGTCATTCCCTTAAATATTTTATATTGCATTCGGATGTGCATTTTTCAAAGATCATTTCCTTGACATTTTCTGGGGGTATATTTCTTGGGAAATAAAATAAATATGTTTGGTGGATGCTCATACCAATTTATTTAGAGCTATAAATAAGATAAAGATGCCTCCTGTCATTTGTACTAGAAAATATAAGGATCAGAGGAATATCTTAGGAGGACAGGGCAAAAGATTAATAATGCTGTTCAGATGGTGCTGAGGTTGGCTGATGCTTTAACCCGTTTTAGTGGATCCTCATGTGAATTATGCCTAAGAACGGTGATGGAGATCCTGTGGCCCAGGAGGAGGCCAGAGACACAATGCTCCAGGCCACATACTTCATTAGGGGCTGCTGAGTGACAGAATCCAGATTTCCTAGTTTTTCGATCTATGGATGTTAAGTAGATTCCTTGGGGGTACCCAGATCATTCTCAGTGCTTCCCTGAGGCTGGAAATGACCCTTCACAGGTAAGAAATTTACTCATTCCAGTTGGAGCCTGTAGTGTATGTGCAGTGCTCCCAGGAGAGGAAGGAACTGGCCACACTCTCCCAGCAAGGAATCTCTTCATGCCGTGAACCTGTTGACTCATTGCATTGCTGCAGTGGGAGATTTGATGGAAATGGTTCCCCTGGGGTGGACAGTGAGCAAGGATGAAATATGCAAGCCCCATAGGACCAAGTGCGCAACTTTAGGGCAAGTGAGGGCGGACGTGGGAAGGCACTGGAGATTCAGAGAAGAGACGTTCCAGTCTGGGTTGGACAGGGAGGGCTGTGGGGAGGCAAAGGGTCAGAGCAGGGGTACAAAGGAAGGGAAGATGTTACCTGGGTGTGGGGAGGGCTCAGTATTGGGAAGGATGAAGAAAAGCACTGTAAGAGACAACAGAGGGATGAGCGACCCTGCCTGACATTGGGGAGGAGCTGGTTGTGGGCAGGGAAGTAGGAGAAGGTTGGCTGGTGGGCCAGTCGTTCCTGGCTATAGTCCCTGTAGTCAGGGTGTAGTCACTGGTCCTGGGAGTTCAGGTTTGAAGGTAACAGGAAGCAGTAGGTGATTTTTAAAGTAAATCAAATCAGTGGGGCACCAGAGTGGCTCCGTCGGTTAAGCATCTGACTTCAGCTCAGGTCATGATCTCACAGTTCGTGGGTTTGAGCCCTGTGTCAGGGTCTGTGCTGACAGCTCAGAGCCTGGAGCCTGCTTTGGATTCTGTGTCTCCCTCTCTCTCTGCCCCTCTCCAGCTGGAGCTCTGTCTCTCAAAAATAAATAAACATTAAAAAAATTTAAAATAAATAAAATCAGATATAAAATACAATCTTGTAAAGAACTCTTTTGTAAATCGTTAAAAAAAATTTTTTTTAACGTTTATTATTGGGAGACAGAGAGACACAGAGCGTGAACAGGGGAGGGATAGAGAGAGGGGGAGACACAGAATCTGAAGTAGGCTCCAGGCTCTGAGCTGTCAGCACAGAGCCCGACGTGGGGCTCGAACTCACAGATGGCGAGATCACGACCTGAGCCAAAGTCGGTCGCCTAACCAACTGAGCCACCCAGGCATCCCTGTAAATCGTTTTAAAAACCAAAGAATATGTGTTATTGTGTAAATGCAGTGAAAATAGTGACTTTCAAATTCAATGATCTTATGAGTTCAGATTTTGTACGTTGTTTTCCTGGATTAAGTGAAGTACAACTCCATTTGTCTTCTCCCATCACCAAAATAATGCCATCCTGAAAGAGAAGTAAAGTATGGAGAGAAAAGGGGAAAATAAATTTTCAGTAGACGGAAGAGCACTGCTATCAAGTTCTTTCCGTTTTGTCTCAGAACTGAAAGCAAGCTTTTTATTTATTTCTTTTCATTTTCATGTCAGTATACGTAGTGTCCAAGTCACTTCAGAAACTTGGGACATTTTATTTTATCTTATTTCATTTCTTTTTTTTTAATATGAAATTTATTGTCAAATTGGTTTCCATACAACACCCATGGTTCATCCCAACAGGTGCCCTCCTCCGTGCCCATCACCCCCCCCCCCCCTCTCCCCCCCCCCCCCCCCCCCCCCCCACCATCAACCCTCAGTTTATTCTCAGGTTTTAAGAGTCTCTTATGGTTTGGCTATGGTTATGGTTAGGGACATTTTTTATTTGGAACAACTGATATGAAGAAGGATGTGGTGGTGGTGGCTTAGGGCTCCTAGTGAGACTCAAGGAATGGCTGCCAAGTGGCTTGTCCCGTCCCCTTCTCTTTCTTGCCCAAGAGATTCCTCATTTTAACATCAAAGCTCAGCGTCTGCTCCAGAATCCTTCTCAACACGCTGTTCTTGGGAATTTCAACTGAATCTGCGATCGGAACCAAGTTGCCTCCTGGCTTTGAGTGTAAGAGTGGTTCTCATTCCTCAGCAGGCATCAGAAAACCTGGAAGACTTGTTGTGTCACAGGAGCTGGGCCCCACCCCTTCTGATTTAATAGGTCTGAGAATTTGCTGCCGATGCTGCTGGGTGGGGAGAACGCTTTCGGGACCACCATCTTGGATTTTAGAGGAACCATTAACCGGTGGCCACTCAATTTTCCAGTTTAATAGGGGTCCTTTGGGTGAAAAGGGCAGCTGTTTAGAATTTCCTTACATTTTCTCTTGCTTCCTCTTCTCTGTCGTCCTTCTTTTGATTGCTCAATTAGAATGTTTTACAAACCAATGACCTTAAGCAAGAAAATGTCTTAGTCCAGAACCACTTGCTTTTTGACATTCCAGTGACCACAGCACCTTAGCTGAAATACAAGTTAATGTTTTAGAATATGAAATGAGCAGTTTCTGAATATAAGAAGACCTGATGGGTTGACAGAGTAGACCAAAGAAGAATGTGCTGGCAATTTTCTCAATTTTCACCCCAGATCATCAAGGGTTTGCATCGGCGGCGATGTGGCTGGTAACCGGGAGTTGAGGTAACGCTTGTGTCAGTTTCTTCCTGCTGCGGTAACGAAGCGCCACAAAACTGGGTGGCTTCCACAGAAGAAATGCATTCCCTCGTGGATCAGGAGGCCGGAAGGTGGAGGTCGAGGGGTCAACACGGCTGGCTCTTCCAAAGCTGTGGGGGAGAATTGCCCTCTGCCAGCTTCCGGTGGTCTGCCCACCTTGGGGAAAGGTCACCCCTCCGCTGTCCTCATCGTTTACCCCAGTTTTCTCGAAATACAATTAACAAATTAAATTGTAAGATACCTAAAGCCTACAGTGTGCTGACTGGATACACAGATACATTGTGAAAGAACCTCCCCATTGAGTTCGTTACTTAGCACAGCATCACCTCACACATTTATCTTTTGTGTGCGAGAACGTTTAAATTCTGTCCTAGCAGATTGCACAGTACAGTGTTATCCACAGGAGATCCTCAGACTTGCTTCATCTTATAGAGGAAGGTTTGTACCTTTTGACCAACCTCTCCCTACTTCCTGGTCCTCCTAGCCCCTGGCGATCACATGAATATAATATATATATGTATATACATATATGTATATGTGTGTATATGTATGTATATGTATATGTATATATATGTATATGTATAGTATATATATATAATTTTTTCATTTTGAAAAATTTTTAATGTTTATTTATTTTTGAGACGGAGACAGAGCACAAGCAGGGGAGGGCAGAGAGAGAGGGAGACAGAATCCAAAGCAGGCTCCAGGCTCTGAGCTGTCAGCACAGAGCCCAACCCGGGTCTTGAACCCATGAGCTGTGAGATTGTGACCTGAGCAGATGAGCCACTCAAGCGCCCCTATTTATATATATTATATATAACATACATTTTTTAGATTAGTTATATGTTATTTTATATATAAAATGTATAAAATTTTATATATATAAATATGTATATTTTAGATTTGTTACAATATTAGTTTTATATATATAAAATATATAATATATATATTTTAGATTCCACATATAAGTGAGTCCATGCAGTATCTGTCTTCCTCTGTGTCTTTATTTTCACATGAGTTTCTCCCTGTGTGCTTGTCTATGTGTCCAAATCCACTCCCCTTATTTATTTATTTATTTATTTATTTATTTATTTATGAGAGAGACACAGAGAGAGAGAGAGAGAGCATAAGCAGATGAGTAGGAAAGGGGCAGAGAGAGAGGGAGACAATAGAATCTGAATCAGGCTCTGAGCTATCAGCACAGAGCCTCACATGGGGCTTGAATCCACGAACTGTGAGATCATGACCTGAGCCAAAGTCAGACGCCTAACTGACTGAGCCACGCAGGCACCCCCAAATTTCACCCTTTTATGAGGACACCAGTCATATTGGATTAGGGCTCACCCCAAGTGGCTTCATCTTAAGTATTTACATCTGTAATGATTCTGTTTCCAAATCAAGTCACTTTCGGTGGCACTGGGGCTAGGATCTCAACACATGAATTTTTGAGGGATGCAGTTCAACCCCTCGCAGTGACCCTGAGCTAGTTACTGCTCAAGCTGCCTGCAGGACACCTGGCCACCGCGAGAAGCCTGCAGGGGCGGGGGCACCCACCTCTGGCACCCACCTGTCCTCTCAATGGCTCTGGCGATTGGCCAAAGATGCCACAGAATGTGTCTGGGGACGTGTTCATAACCACAAAATATCCTGCTGCATGGAAGCCTACTTCCCTTCGTGTTCTAGCTTTGAACTCTGAGTCGTTGAACTTGGAAATGGTACCACTGCAAACTAGAAGATCAACGACTAAGCTTGAAGAAGACACTGCTTTTGAAAAGGTAGGATCTTATTATAACTGATCCTGCAGTTAAGGGATCCTATTAACCCTCGACCCCAAGACAAAGGCCTGAATCTTCTGAGACAAGATATCTGCCAAACGTCTGCCAAGGACAGTGCGAGCTGTAAATACGTCAGCGGCTGTGCGGCATCCGAAGTGCGGCTCTGTGCACAGTGGACCTGCCAAGGCCAGTTACACGGCTTGTATTTTGATCTGAGGAGCTCGTGCTTAGCTGGATATGGGGAACATTTCTCTCTATCTGTCAAGAGTATTACCTTGTTCATTAATGTGTCACTAAAATTTAAAATGCCACCTTTCTGCTTCCCAGGTAATTCCCGCAGACAGGTTTGAGGCATATTGTGAAAAGCACGTTTCTCAGCAGAACTAGAGCCACAGAACGTTGGTGGACAGTGTGCTTGGGTTTTAACTGCCTGCGTCCCTTGGATGTTCACGTGATGTGACTGTTCCTCACAGTTGCCCCTTTGCGAGGTGTTTTGCTTAATTTCCGCATCTGAATTTCTACGTACTCAATCCTTCTATGAGTAATGATTACTAGGAGGAAAATCATGTTGTTTTTGTTATTTGAGCATTTTTTCTCCGTTGCCATGGTCCTTCACTCTTCTCCCATTTCTCGGGTGCTGTCACCTCTGGGCAGTTGTTGGGTGAAGAAACCTCAAGGCGGGGGCCTCAGGACACATGGCTTGAGCGTCAGTGAGAAATGAGGAGTTGCTGACATCCAGCTCTGGCTTTTCGTTTTCCTTCTTGTTGGAATGTTAGTTTCATGTTTCTTAATAGATTCCTTCAAAGAAATTCGGGAGATAGAGTAAGGATGTCTTCTGCAATCCTTATATTTCTTTCTTTTTTTCTTTTTCAATGTTTATTCATTTATTTTTGAGAGAGACAGTGCAAACAGGGGAGGGGCAGAGAGAGAGTGGGGGGGAGACAGAGAATCCCAAGCAGTGCCCGACATGGGGCTCGAACCCACCAATGGAGAGATCATGACCTGAGCTGGAATCAAGAGTTGGCCGCTTAACCAACTGAGCCACCCAGGTGCCCCACAGACTCTGGTTTTAAGAGGAGTGACTCCCTTGTGCTGCTTTAAGTATTGAGGGTTTTCTTGTAGGATATGCATCCACAGGAGCCTAGGAAAGGCCACTCGTCACCGTGACAGTAAGCACGCCAGTCCTTCCCGCTTTCTTGTACTCATCGGGCCCTTCTCACTGCCTTTTGGGGGGTTATTCAATACTCAACCTTAGAAATTTCACATCACTAGCTCCTGTGCATCCCCTGAGCCCAGGGAATCCTGGCAAACATCACATTCTATAGTCTGTATTGTGAAAACAGCAGGTGTTATTTTTTCGTTATCCATTTCCATCTCTAGATGGTATCTCACTGCCCTTTTTTTGAACTACACACCCTCCCCACGTCCCCTGCTGCCGAGATTCTGTTTCAGGTCACTTGTCAGCCTGCCGATTGGATGTCCTTGGGCCAGGTGGCCATTGGCTTGATTGAGTTACGCCCAGTGGAGGAAGTACTTTCAAGGTAGTTTCCTCCCTAACTTCCTTCTCCGAAGGGAATATAGATCCAGAGACTTCTGTTAGAGTCTGCAACTCAGAAGGAGAGGAGGCTGGGTCCTCCTGAAGAGTGTGGGCTCTGGGAAGGAGAAGAGGAATAAAGATGCATTTCAGGTCTGGAAAATAAGCAGTCAAGATTCAGACTCTGTGCTTGATGACAGCTGGAATCTGGCGAAGGAGGTGAAGCTGATGTTCGGTACCTCCACCCCTGTTCTCTGTCAGATAATCAAGGAAATGACTCTGGATTCTTGCAAATGTGGACAGAAGAATTGTAAAAGATTCTTTCAGACCTGGATAGGAGGACGCATGGACATGTTTGCCAGGCTTTAGATCTTTATTTTTTTTAAGTTTGTTTATTTATTTATTTATTTATTTATTTATTTATTGAGAGAGAGAGAGAGAGAAAATATAAGTGGGGGAGGGGCAGAGAGAGAGAGAATCCCAAGCAGGCTCTGCATTGTCAGTGTAGAGTCTGATGCGGGGCTCGAACTTACAATCCATGAGATCACGACCTGAGCTCAAGTAGGATGCTTAACCGATCGAGCTGCTCAGGTGCCCCAGGCTTTTGGCCTTTAAATTAAGGGGTACTTGGAGCTCTCTGGGGTGGAAATTAGAGTTGAGGGCCACTACTCCATTCTTGTAAGTGATTACAGACCTTGGAATTGTTTGCCAGGCTCGCTCCAGAACCCTAGTTTTTGGAGCACGACTCCTACCTGCATATCGGGTTTGTTCTTTCAACCGTTCCTTCAGGGCAGAGCTTGGCCCCGGTTCCGGAGGTCAGCTACCTTGTCTCTTCTAGCTCATTCGCGGCACCTCCGTCCTGCTTGAGACACTCAACTGAACAGCCACGCCTCTGTTTTCCTGACGACTCATTCGTATTTAAATCACCTTCCTGAAAGTTCCCTTGGCTTAAGCCTCTCTTCTGTGGCCTGAGCACACAATTTAAATTTCAATCCTAATGTTCTTAGCCGGTCCTCCTGAAACGCACGCTGGGTAATTGGTTGAGGGCTAACTTCTCATTACTTTTGCTAAATGAAGAGAATACCTTAAAACCGGCCACAGGTGAGCACAGAAATTCCCAGACAGAGTTAATAAGCTGTTCTCGTCACGTGTGTTCTCTGCCCCTGTTTGAATTGTGCTGTCGGTCGTGCGTTGCTGGCAGCAGAAAGAAATATGATGTTCGGCTAATGGTTTGAGAAGGGGAGGGAAGGACTCGGGGTCACCTGTGGCATATCCTATTCTGAGCCGAGCCAAAGGAGATTAATACTGTCACTTGCTTGATTAGCACTGCTCCTGGCCAGGCTCTCGACTTCGAAATGTATTAATTCTGCGAGAACAGCTCCGACCGGACTTGTCTTGTCCACGTTTGCAACTAACCTTGTAAAATCCCACGGCAGGGGGCTGACTGGAGGCGGAGGCTGAGACCCGGGCCAAGCCCTGCTTGTTTTTTTTTGTTTGCTCTTATGGCAAGGGCTTTCAAAATAATGCCAAATTGCTTAAGCCTGAGCCTGCAAAGTAATTGGTGTGTTTTGTATCTCGAGTTAAAGCTCTTTTTAGCAAAGAGTTCTAGCGCAAGCATCCTTAAATCTATTAGCTGTGTACATGCATTTATTCATGCGAGTGTCAGGAAATTTCTTGTTAAGATAACCTTCCTAAGTACATCACTGTGATGTGAATTGGTAATGTGTTCCAGAGTCGGAAGGTGTCTGGGCTTGGGTTTTGAAGGCTCCGTGTACTGTCTCACTTGGCTGGGAATTATCCGGCATCAGGTGTTTTGCAGATAAAAGCGTGGCTTTCAGCACTTACGGTGGGAACGTTTTCCGTCCCATCTGCTGATGGATGGAAAGTTCTGCACGTTGAGGCTCTTTTTCTACTTCTGCAGATCCACTGTCCTGCTTGTGGGAGGTAGGGAACCTGGCAGGTCCCTGAGCTTTGGAGCTGACAAGCCTGAGTTCCAGTCCCAGCTCGGGTACCTACCAGGAGTGGTGATCTTTCATGTAGAAAAAGCCTTGCGGGCAAATTGGAGTAAAGTATAAACATTGTCACTGAATAATAGAATAGGAGTTTTAAAAACTTTTTGATATATAATGCCAGATTTTCCTTTGACAGGTTATGTGGATTTTCTATTCCCACCATCCTTATTTTGAAATTCATCGTATATTATTTAAGTAATCCCACCCAGTGTACAGGAAAATTGTTTTGTTATTGTTCTAATGTGTGTTTCCTTGATGACTTGTGAGGTTACGCCCATTTTTTCATATGTTTATTGGCTTTTTGCTGTTTCTTTTTTGTATTGCCCGTGAACGTATTTCCAAGTCTTCTTGTTCGTTCTCTCCCCTCAATACAGTGAAAGAGTAATACAAATGATAAAGACACCGTACTTCTTTTGGAAGTGACAACAATATTGCCATAGTTCTTTTTTTTTTTTTTTAAGTTTATTTACTTTGAGAGAGGACGTGCGTGTGTGCAGGTGGGGGAGGGGCAGAGAGAGGGAGAGAGAGAATCCCAAGCAGGCTCTGCACTGTCAGCACAGAGCGTGACGTGGGGCTCAAACCCATGAACAGTGAGATCATGACCTGAGCCAAAATCAAGAGTCGGACCCTTAACTGACTGAGCCAGCCAGGCGCCCCATCATAGCTCCTTTTTTTCTTTTTTTCTTTTTAAATGCTGATTCCAAAATATGTTGTATGGGTCTGGTGTCCCTGAGCCTCACACTGTGCAAACTTTCCTTTTGTACACAAGTATTCTTCTCAGATTTGATTGTTCTCCTTCTGTACCACGGATAGTTTCGCAGAGGATTCCTTTCTCCTCTTTCTTCTTATTTGGCCATCTTAATCAACTTCTTCACTGGTTCCTGTTAAAACCACCCTTTCCTGGTCTTTAGCAGATTAGGGTCGTCCAGACAATAGTCTCTTCCCTAGCCAAGATCTGGGCACCCCGTTTCCCAGGCGGCCCCCACTCACCAGGATCAGTATCGGGGCAGATGGAGAGTGGTTTCATCCCGTCTGAGAGGAGGTCATGGGTGTTGGGATGCATTTATTCCTTCAGTCATTCAGTAAATCTAGTTGAGAGATGGCCATGTTCCAAGCCCTGTCGTAAACAGTGAGCGGAGCGGATAGAGTCCTCTGCGTCCGCAGCTGCCACCGCTTGGTGTCAAGGATAACACAGCAAACAAGACTCAGCATGTGCAGATGTCCGAGGGGGTGTGTGCCATGGAGAGGGCAGGGGGTAGGTGCCAGCTGGGGAGGAGAGCCTCTGCCCTGGGTGGGGAGGTCAGGGAAAGACTCCATGAGAAGCCAGGATCTGAGGGAGGTGAGGGAGGCGAATCTCCCCCATGTGAACACCGGGGGAAGAACATTTCAGGTAGAGGGAGCGCTGAAGGTGCCAAGATCCCGAGTGGCGAGCGTGCAGGGGACAGCCAAAGAAGACTGGGGGACCAGCGGTGAGAGTGGAAGGCTGTGCGGTCAGAGTGGTGCCAGGGACCCAAACCACGGGAGGTCTTACTGGCCACACGCCACCCTGTGTGGCGGGGACAGCCGTGGAGCGATGTGATTTCACTTGATTCTTCAAGGGAAGCCATGGATGACTGTGCTGGGAATAGATAGCTGGGAAAAGGGGGGGCTGGGGTGGAACAGGGAGACCAGGTAGGGGGCTGCTACCCTAAGCCAGGCAAGGGGTGGTGGGGGCTGGGAATAGGCTGGAGCCGGGCGTGTGGGGGACACGGGCACACTGCTCGGTAGCACCCAGAGGATCTGCTGCTGGACTGAATGCGGCGTCTGGATCATTCGCCAGGGCCGCCGTAACAAAGGGCCAAACGCTGAATTGCTTAAACGACGTGAATGTATTGTCTCACAGCTCCAGCGGCTGGAAGTCCGAGATCAAAGTATCAGCAGGTTTGGTTCCTTCTAGTGGAAGGAGAATCCGTTCCCCGCCTGCTTCCTAGCTTCTTGTGGTTTCTTATCGACATGTGGTGCTCCTTGGCCGAAGCATCACTCCGACCTCTGCCTTCATCTTCACACGGCCTTCTCTCTGGGTCCAAATTTCCCCCATTAGTGAGGACACCGGTCACGTAGGATTGGGAACCTACCCTACCCCTCTGCTACCTCATCAAGCTGAACTAATCACATGTGCAACCATCTATGATCTGTTTCCAAATAAGATCACGTTCTGAGGGGCTCGGGGTTAGGACCTGAACATGGTTTTGTTTTTGTTTTTGTTTTTGTTTTTGTTTTTGTTTTTGTTTTTGTTTTGTTTTTGGTGGGGACACAATTCAGTCTATCACAGGGTGGGAGAAAATGAGACGAGTCAAGTTTCGATCCAAGACTTCTGGTTTGATCCACGGCAAGAGCGGAGTTGCACCAATTTGAGATGGAGAATCTGTGGGAGAAGCAGATCTTGGGAGGAGGATGAGAAACTGGGCTTTGGATGTTGAGTTTGAGGTGTCCACGAGACAGCTGTTCCTTTGGCGGCTCTCCGGTCAAGCCACTCGGCACCTGGCCCCAATGTGGGTCTCCTCAGGCCCGGGTTGTGTGCGGGGCAGGGCCTGGGCTGGAGGCAGGTGTAGGCTGGGTCAGGAGGACAGCCGCTCTCCCGGCACCGCCCCCTTCCAAAAGCACAATCGTTTTCCGTGTCCCAGGAGGTGAAATGGGCCGGGAAGCACGGCCCTAAGCTAGCGCCGCTTCAGCTCTCATCTGTGAACTAAGGAGCTCTGATCAGACCAGAAAAAAGATTTTTCCAAGTTTTAATTATCCAACAATGTACACGGCTACACCTGAAATCACTTTGGAATCCACTGCCCCCTTCCATTCCTTTTCTGTAATCCTGCCACCACTTCTTTGGTGGGAGTCTTCCTTTTCTGCAATATTATACCATAAAGTCATTTAACACTTGCCCAGAATTCTGATCTGTGTTTTCCCTGGAAGACCCAACTGTTTCAGGTAGACAGACAAGATCTTAGAGTTCACGATTTCTCCTATAGTGTTGTACAAATCAATAAAAACAGACCTAAAGCCCCAATTGTGTCTAGAATGATGACTCATGGTTCTAGTTACAACCGAAGGATCTGCTGACCACAGGGTCGCGGGGAGCACTTTGGCATTCAGACGGCATTCTGGAATTTTCCCATCAATGTTAATTAGATTCACACTCCTCTTTTCTAAGCTCCGGAGTATCTTCCAAGTAACAGCAGAGAGAACTACATCTCACATCAAACAGCTGCTCTGTAGCCTTTATCAGTCAGTCTGCCCACAGTCCGGCTTTCAGATTCCCTCTTTTTCGCGTGGATTGCACGCCACCTGACATGTGGGGTCCAAGTACCCGACTTGTGTTTTCTGGTGCTCGTACTTAGCGCTCAATCTTGAGGACATAAAATTTGAAAGAAGACCTAAATTTAGTGAATTTCTTTGCTAATAACAAAGACCCAACTCACAAGGGTGTTTTTAAAATCCAGCTGTCCCGCGTACTTTATCTTGCCGGACCGTGGGAAGGAACATTTTGGCTCGGCAGATCACGAGGGCTGAATCAGAAAACACTGTGAATTGCTTAGGAACAAATGATTTCCCACATTCCAGAGAAGAAAAGATCACATTAAGTTTAAATTAACCCCTTATGCCCAGATTCAAACATTATTTCTTTTCCTTGGACACGTGGTGGTCATTCACTGATTCTCATCTGGTAGAATCCTAAAGAGGATTGATTCTGTGTGGCCAGCTCATCTGGTCAGGCATATTCTTTCGCTATCCCCAAATTGGCTGTAGTCTGAACTTGATGGGTTGTACCAAATATATTTTTCTGACCTCTGTTACTGATTTCTAAACAATTGAAGAATGGTCTGTACAATCCAACTCCTTTAAAACGTGTTCGAGCTTGCACAAGCTTTACAGCCGATATGTGGTTGATTTTTATAAATCTTTCATGTATGCTTGAGAGGAATTTGTGTTTTCTGGGTGCAATATTCTTTATAGGTCCGCTCAGCAAATCTTACTGAGTACAGTGGTCAAGTCTGTTATATCCTTGATTATATTATAGCCCTAATTAGGCCAGTGGCCCTGTTTGGCTTAATTGCTAAAAGGAGTATGTAAAAATTTTCCATATGATTGTTGATTTGAATTTTTCTCTCGTAGTTCTGTCATTTTGACTTTGTCTACTTTGTCAGTTGTGTACACATTTCAAATTATCGTATCTTCCTCGTAAATTGAAATGTTATCTTAACTCCACATCTAGAAATGCTTTTTGCCTTAAGGTTTATGTATCTAATAATGTAAATTCGTGTGTGTGAGAGTGTGTGTATCTGTATCTATAGATCTATGAATCATTCTATGAATCATTCTCTCTCTCTCTCTCTCTAATCCATTATCTTCTTAATTTATAAAATACCTAACAGAGTGATACTAGCTTTCTTTTGTTACTATTTTCCTGACCTGTCTTCTCCTAGTTTTTTCTCTCATTGTTTTCTTTGAACCTTCCTGTATCATTTCATTATGTATGTGCCTTTTGTAAGCTATATGAAATTTGGATATTTCAATCCAATTTGACCATCTTTGCCTTTAAACTGGAACATTTAGTCCATTTACATTATTGTCATATATCTGGGCTCATATGTACCATGTGTATTGTTCTTATTATTTGTTTCTCCTTCTCCTTGTTTCTGGCTTTCCTTCCTCATTCTATTTTTTTTTTTGGGGGGGGGGCCTTTGGAGAAATTTAACTTTTTTGCTATTTTGTGAGTACATTTAAAAAACGTTTTTGTGCTTATTGAGCAGTTTTAATTGTGTTGGTTGGTCAGGGTCTTTTATATATGGAGGTCCTAAATGGATTCTATTTTTTAATTTAGAATATAATTTTGCGGGGCTCCTGGGTGGCTCAGTCATTAAGCATCTAACATCGGCTCAGGTCATAATCTCACAGTTCGAGAGGTCAAGCCCTGCTTCGTGTGAACATGAGCCCCGGGTGAGCCTCGCTTCTCTCTCTCTCTCTCTCTCTCTCTCTCCCCCCCTCTTTCTCTCCCCCCCTCTGTGACTCACACTCTCTCTCTCTCTCTCTCTCTCAAATATAGAAATATATAAAATATATAAAATTTTTATGTACAAAATTATATATTATATATAAAATACATAAATACATACATATTTATATATAATGTATATTATTTATATAATTTTTATTATTGCACATGCAGTAAATGAACATTCTAGGAGGTTAAGAAATTCAGATTAACAAGAATAAGAAGATAAAAACACTGCATTCCTGTCATTCTGAGATGAGCTACCTCGGGGTAGTTTGTTTTGTGTGTGTGTGTGGGGGGGGCACACGCAGGCACAAGTGGTCCATGGTGGATATCCGTGTGCGCTCTTTAAACCTAGAGAAAGGTCGTATTGTCCATGCGAAGATGGAAGGTGGCTGTTTGCAATTGGTAATCGCCGCCTTTCCGTGCCCATCCATTTCAATTTTATTTTAGCCACAGCCTCCACTCAGGTCTGTTCAATTGTCCTCAAATGTCCATTTCAGTAGGTTTGTTCAAAGCCAGGGCCACTCACCGAGATCTGTGTGTCATCCGTGCGGGTGTAGTTTCCTCTTTGTTTTTGTGGCCGAGACTCGTGGACCGGCCGGCCAGCCTTCCTGGAAGATGCCCCCTGTCTGGGTTTGGTGCGTTTGTCTCTTGTGGTGTCACGAGAGTTGATGCTCTAGGACTCCTGGATCTGAGTCACACTTTTTTTTTTTTTTGGTTAGAAAGCATCACAGGTGAAGTCATGTGCCTCATCATTGCACTGGGGCGCCGTGCCTTATGACCTCATTAGTGAGCGTGGCCACTCGGCTAGGATGGCGACAGCTTCGTTCCTCCAATCCAGTTATTGATTTTTCTTCTTGACGTTCACAAAGGATCTGTGCAGTGCTATTGTGGCCTTACAGAAACAGCCACTTTAAGCAGCCATACCCCCAACACTTTTAACACCATTTGAACCTCCTTTCCTGGGCCATTGGCTTTGTAGAGTGTTGCAGAATATGCGGATTTCCTTATTCCCTTGTTCCCTCTCGCTGTTACCCGGCACTCTTCTGTGAAGCAGACCTTTTTCTCCATCAACCAGATCGTTGATTTCTCTGAAACACCATGTTTTTTTCCTGGAAAGGCTTGATAGAGGCTTAGTTCTTTCATTTTAATCACCAGTTTTCAAAGAAAGTTCCAGCAGGTGGTGACATAAGGAATGTTTCTGGATCTCTCTCTTTTTAAGTATCACCCCGGACTCACGGATTGTCACGGATTCATTGTGTTTCAATGCACCATAATCAATATTTCTTGTTGTTCTTGCTACAGTCGTCACAAGTATGTATAGCGGAGGCTTTCGGCCGTGTCAGTGCTCAAAACTAGAAAGTTTATTTTGCATTTCAGCAAAAGTAAAGGCATCGTTCTGTCTCACTCCTCCAAGGACACATGTGATTGCCTTCAGGGACCACCTGGATAATACAGGCTAATCTCCCCATCTCAAGATCCTTAGCTTGATCACCTCTGAAAAGTAATTTTTTCCATTGGAGCAGGTTGCAGGGATTAAGTTGTGGTTGCCTTTTGGAGGGCATTCCTCAACCTACCATGACCATGACCTTAGTGACTTACTATTTGATCATACAATACAAAGTGAACGGCTTTAAGATACGTGTATATTTTTACAAACTATAGAAATACCAAGTGAAGTATAACTGTAGATGGCACTTTTTTGTCCTTGAAATTAAACCTTTAAGGATGTGGCTTCAAAGTGCTGTGTTGCAAACTCACTGGAGATAAATCCTTTCCTGTTTAGGTTTGTTTGTCTCTGTTTGCTTTCTTTTCTTTTCTTTTTTTAAAATTTTTTACTCTTTATTTATTTTTGAGAGAGAGAGAGAGAGAGAGAGAGAGAGAGAGAGAGAGAGAGAAAGCATATGTGCAAGTGGGGAAGGGGCAGAGAGAGGGAGACACAGAATCTGAAGCAGGCTCCAGGCTCTGAGCTGTCAGCACAGAGCCCGATGCGGGGCTCGAACTCATGAACCACGAGATCATGACCTGAGCTGAAGTTGGACGCTTAACCGACTGAGCCCCCCCCACCCCCCCAACAGGCACCCCTGTCTCTGTTTGCCTTCAATTGAAGGGACCCCCCAAAATTAGTCATCTCAAAATTTAGATAATATATTTGATGGTTCAGGGCGTCCTTCACCAGTTCACCAACTGGGGGACAAAGTCATGTTGAAGGGGGCTGGGCCTTGGATAGGAGACTCAGTGGGAGCTCTACCTCTGCGCAGCTCCGGGGGTTCCTTCTTGTCCCCTGCCAGCGTGCTCACCCTCGGTTATGCTAAGTGCATCTGTTCTCTCCCCTTTCCTTCCTTTCCAGGACTTTCTACTTCCTTCTAAACCTTTCTGTCCATTCTCTAGCACCTGCCCTTCCCCAGTCTCTCCTCAGCCCCTACCTGACTTGTGCAGTGTCTGCCAAGGTGCTGTGAGCAGGGTGAGGTGGGGAGAGAGCACGTGGAACTGGGGTCTCTACTAGGACGCATGTGGTTCACTTTCCAAGTCATCTGGACCTGAGCACAGGAGGGAGTAAGACCTGTCTGATTTGAGTAGCCCCAGAACAAAGCACCTTTGCTCTGGAAACATCCATGTCTGTGCTCTTGTATTTCCTCCTGCTTTATCTGTCCTTCGTTTTCTATTGAATATCCATTGGAGAAATATCAAACTCAAATCGGCTGGATCAAGGTAAAAAAAAGATCCTTCATTCTAGAGAGGTCAGGATGTCCCGAGAGGCCCTGTGTGGTCCCTGAGTGACCATCTTCTGGCTGCAAAACTCAACTAGTTTGTGCAACTGGGACGAAGGGAGTAAACAGAAATTCTCAGAGTGAGACAGTCTGGACAGGAGTGAGAATCTTTAATTTCATGTCTTTGTAACCCAGAGCGTTTCTATACACTGTGCTGTTGTGCAGGTGTGGTACTGAACCTATTTTCTGAAAATCACAGGCGACCGAAGGCAACCTAGAAATGTCTGTGCGTCTGAATTCGTTGACTTTGCATCTTGGTTCAACAAACCTAAGTCTTCCTGGGGGATGGACTATAATTCAAACCCCTTTTTCTCCAGCTTCCCTTGATTGTATGACTTGGTAAAGGAAATAAGACTGCTGAAAGGATGGATAATTTATGTCATGGGAACCCTGCTTATGACAGAGACATTCTCGAAATGACACTGTTACTGCTTTTTTTTTTTAAATTTTTTTCAACGTTTTTTATTTATTTTTGGGACAGAGCAAGACAGAGCATGAACGGGGGAGGGGCAGAGAGAGAGGGAGACACAGAATCGGAAACAGGCTCCAGGCTCTGAGCCATCAGCCCAGAGCCCGACGCAGGGCTTGAACCCACGGACCGTGAGATCGTGACCTGGCTGAAGTCGGACACCTAACTGACTGTGCCACCCAGGCGCCCCCTGTTACTGCTTTTAAATATTAATTCTGTTTCCTGAAAGAATGAGCTAAAGAATGCAAGAAATTCTAAAGCACATGGAGGGGAAACTAAGTTCTCCAGAACAGAAAATTGCTACAAGGGGGAAATAGGCAATTTGACGGTGTGCATACATTATATTGTTACAAATGCATCAGACTGTTTAGCATCAAACTGCAAGATATGTTTTCACAGAGCATAGTAGTTTTGAAGACGTGACAAGTGATTAATGTCGTACTTAGTGGGATAGTTTCTAAGAAGTGAATTAGATTTCTTGGATGTGGAAGTGGTTGAAGGCGTATATGAGGTATTTTGCCTCGTGAGGGTGGCATTTGTCCCATTGAAGCAATGATGGAATAAGATTCATTTTAATGAATTTAGAGAATTAAAATTCCAAGATGAGTGTATTTGATTGGAGTGGTTTCAGGAATCACCAGATTATTAGGAATATATGATCGAACCAGATTGGGGCAGCTGCCTGACTGACCGTAGTCTGTTAGTGTCATTTCTAAGTCACCCCTCCTTTTTTAAAAGTTTTTATTGAAACTCCAGCTAGTTAACATACAGGGTAATATTAGTTTCAGATGTATAGTATAGTGATGCAACACTTAACGTACGTCACCCAGTGCTCATCACGACAAGTGCCCTCCTTCATCCCCATCACCTATTACACCCACCCCCATCCCCCTCCTCACTGGTAACCACCCATTTGTTCTTCATAATTAAGAGTCTGTTTCTTGGGTGTCTCTCTCTGTCTCTCTCTCTCTTTTTCCCTTTGCTCGTTTGTTTTGTTTCTTAAATTCCACAGATGAGTGAAATCATATGGAATTTTTTTCTCTGACTTATTTTGCTTAGCATAATATTCTCTAGCTCCATCCTTGTTGTTGCAAATGGCAGGATTTCATTCTTTTTTATGGCTGTGTAGTATTCCAGTATAGATATTCTATATATCTAGTATATCTATATATCTAGATGTGTGTGTGTGTGTGTGTGTGTGTGTGTGTGTGTGTGTATTGGAATATATATCTTTTTATGGCTGAGTAATATTCCAGTACACACACACACGCACACACACACACACACACACACACACACACACACACATTCAGCTTCTTTATCCATTCATCAGTTGATAGACACTGGGATGTTTCCATAATTTGGCTATAGTAAGCAATGCTGCTATAAACATTTTTGGTGGAGTCTTGCAGTCTTTCTTTTTTTTTTTAAGTTTATTTATTTATTTTGCGTGGGAGAGCGAGCAGGGTAGGGGCAGAGAGAAGGGGAGAGAGAAAATCCCAAGCAGGTTCCATGCTTCAGCAAGACCTTGGAAACCGTGATCTGAGCTGAAATCAAGAGTTGGACGCTTCACCAACAGAGCCACCTAGGCACCCCTTGGGTTTTCTATATAGAGTATCATGTCATCTGCAAATAGTGAAAGTTTTACTTCTTCATTACCAATTTAGATGCCTTTTATTTCTTTTTGTTGTCTGATTGCTGAGGCTAGTTCTCCCAGTACTATGTTGAATGAAAGCAGTAAGAGTGGGCATCCCTGTCTTGTTCCTGATTATAGAGAAAAAGCTCTCAGTTTTCCCCCATTTAGGATGGTATTAGCTGCAGGTTTTTCATAATGGCCTTTATTATGTTGAGGTATGTTCCCTCTAAACCTACTTGTTGAGGGTTTTTATCATGAATGCATGTTGTACTTTGTCAAATGCCTTTTCTGCATTTATTGAGATGATCATATGGTTCTTACCCTTTCTTTTGTTAATGTGGTGTATCACACTGATTGATTTGCAAGTATTGAACCACCCTTGCAACCCAGGAATAAATCCCACTTGATTGTGGTGGGTGATTTTTTTAATGTTTGCTAGTATTTTGTTGAGCATTTCTACATATGTGTTCATCAGATATATTGGCCCGTGGTTCTCTTTTTTGGTGGAGTCTTTATCTGGTTTTGGTATCACAGTAATGTTGGCCTCATAGAATGAACTTGGAAATTTTCCTTCCTTTTCTACTTTTTGAAATAGTTTGAGAAGAATGGGTATTAACTCTTCTTTAAATGTTTAGTAGAATTCACTTGTGAAGCCGTCTGGTCCTGGAGTTTTGTTTGTTGGGAGTTTTTTGATTACCGACTTAATTTCTTTGCTAGTTATTGGTCTGTTCAAATTTTCCATTTCTTCCTGTTTCAGTTTTGGTAATTATATGTTTCTAGGAATTTATCCATTTCTTCTATGTTTTCCAATTTGTTGACATATAATTTTTCATAATATTCTCTTATAATTGTTTACAATTCTGTTGTGTTGGTTATTTCTCTTCTCTCATGTGAGTTTATTTATTTGGGTCCTTTATCTTTTCTTTTTGATAAGTCTGGGTAGAGGTTTATCAGTTTTGCTAATTTTTTCAAAGAACTAGCTCCTGGTTTCATTGATCTATTGTTTTTTGTTTTTGTTTTTTAGTTTTATATCACTCATTTCTGCTTATGTTTATTATTTCTTTCCTTCTTCTGTCTATAGGATTTATTTGTTGTTCTTTTTTCATCTCCTTTAGGTATAAGGTTAGGTTGTTTATTTGAGATTTTTCTTGCTTCTTGAGGTGGACCTATATTGTTATATACTTCCCTCTTCAGACCACTTTGCTGCATCCCAAAGGTTTTGGACCATTGTGTTTTCATTTTCATTTGCCATACACACACACACACACACACACACACACACACACACACACACACATATTTCTTTTTCGATTTCCTGGTTGACCCATTCATTGTTTAGTAGGATGTTTTTTAACCTGCATGTATTTGTGGTCTTTGAAGGTTTTTTCTTGTGGTTGACTTCTAGTTTCGTAGTGTTGTGGTCAGAAAATAAGCCATTCCTCCTTGATGGAAGTCATTCTTTCCCCTCATCCCACCATGATGTCTGTATGGGTCCCAACTCTAACAGTGATTAATTAAAGGGCAGTCACTTGACTTGAAATAAAGTGTTAGTAACTTACCTTGCTAGCCACAATAATTGGTCTTGGGGTGGCATTTAACTAGGGTTACACTTATTCTGGTTTGCTTGGATTTCTTCCCTTCCAAAATTGAAAGACCTATATATCCTGGGAACCTCCTCAGTATTAGGAAAACTGGATGGTTGGTTATCCAACATTTAACTAAACTGGCTTAGTTTAACTAAGAGGGGATTGGGACTAGAAATGGAGTCTTTCTCTTTATGGCCACAAAACTGTGAAGATGTAAGTCCAGAGTAGTTGGCAGCTCTGTTTCCAACCTCAGGACTAAGCTCATTTGATAGTAAAGCCTACTGGCAGAGAATGAAATGGAGACAGAGTCTGAAACCATTTGAGTCCCTGGCTCCATCTCCCCACCTTTGGCAAGGAAAATGTGCTTAATAAGAGTCATTGGGCCCCTTTCTTTGCCCAAACGTTTCTAATTGGGCTTCTGTCAATTGCAATCAGGAAATCCTAATGCAATATGTTTGCCCCAGAGAAGCTCAGGAGTTTCTAACTTTTAATCTTTTTAGTTATAATTTTTCCCAGTTTTGTAAAACTTACCAAAAAAAAAAAAAAAAAAAGGTAGAGGCGTTTTAAATAGTAATTGAAATTTAGGTTGGAAAGGACCTTAGAGGGTTTGAAGGCTAATCTTGCAGATAGGCAGAATTCCTTTCTACAAAATGCCTGGAACAATTTGGTACACTTCACTTTTCTTCTCTTGTTATCAAGCCCAGTTTCATTATAGCTTCTAAGGCATCTCATGTCTGACATGAACCTAGTACCTGATATGGGGCTTGGTACATAGAGGCATGCTGCATTTGATAACTGGCTTACTGTTGAATGGATGCATGTTTAACTGAACTTAACTCAGTTGTAATGATCCCTTAAATTTAATTTTATATTTGGAGTTTGGAAGAGAGTCTTAGAAGATTACAGTCATATTATTAAGGATAAGGAATTCTTATAACCATAGTTTATCATGCATATTGTGTTACACAGGCCAAATAAATTTTGGCCATTTATGTTTTACAGTTTCTCTTTTGGATGTTTGAGAATGTGGCTTTATTTTGACATATGATCATGTAGGATGTATAATAGTGATGTCCAAAATTTCTCTTTGGAAAAACAAAATTTTCTGTTGTAACTTGTGCTTTTATGCTTTGGGAAAGAACTGTCTGTTCACTTGGTCAGTAAAAATTGACCAAGAAAAATCCATTTTTATTGACCAAGTGCCTACCCTGTGCATAGAAGTTTGAGGAGTTAAGAGCCTTCAGTCACCTTGCGATGTGTCGAAGAGATGGAAGATGTATCAGTGGGACCCTTGCAGCTGTAAGTAATAAAAAATACTACTCTAACTGGCCTAAACAAAAGTGAGAAGTTTTTTGTTTATATAATGGAAAAGGTGGACCAGGCTCCAGGGCTCTCACACTGTTACCTTGTCCTAGCTGGCGTTCCCAGTTGTGAGCTCTACTTCCTCTGTGTGAATTCTTAGAAAGGACTCTTCTCCATCCCACGGTGGTAAGATGGCTGCCACAGCAACTGAGTCTCTCTTTATTTTTAGGTTCAGGTGGGGATGAGGAGGGAAAAAGCACGTGTCTTTCCACGAGCAATCCCAGCAGAGTCTCCTAGTTCCTCTTAGTTGTGATTTTCTGTGTGGATTTTACTTCCCAAAATCAATGGCTGTAGCTAGAAGATTGCAATGCGCTGCTGGTTACCTTAGGCTTGCGTTACACCCCCCATTCTGGAACCCGGCTGAGAATCTCAGAAGGTCTGGGACAGGCTTCCACAAGGATGAAGAAGGAGGCACGGTTGGTAGATGGAAAAACAATCAGCAGACATTTTCTACGATTAGCAGACATTTCTGTTCAGGATGTCTAGCTGAACAGCATTATGGGGTGTGAAGCCTTTTTTCTCCTGAGTATAAGTGGTGCTGAACTTTATCAATGTTAAAAAAACAAAAACAAAAAAACAAAAAAACCTTTGCCTGAGTGATTTGTTGCTTCCTGTGCTGACACTGTTTCCATGCATTGAGAATCTTGGTTTCGGTCTTGTTTTAAATCCACTTTAACCTGATGCAGTGTCTCCACCGGAGCCCCTCCCTGCCTTGCTGCCTCTCGTTGCCCGAGCTGGGCTCCCCCGGCCTCAGACCCGACCAGCCGGGGTCTGGCAGATGGATTCAGGGAATTTGAAACAAGTGCCGGGTGATTGTGAAGCGCAGGTCGAGCTGTGCCTGTCGGCTCCTTTGGTTTAGAGAGGCGTTTCCCCCCTACATCCGGCGTCACCCCCCAGCCATCCCCAACCAGCTCACACATCACCGTCTCGGCGACGTCTTCTTTGCCTGTCTCAGGAAGACTGGTTGTCCTCTGTAGTGCCACCGCATCGTGCTCCAGCACTTTCTCATCGACATTTTGTGTCTCAGTTTCCTCACCAGATTTTGAGGGGCTTGTGGCCGGACTCGTGTCTTCTAAGCACTGGGTGTTGTGAGAGCGCACAAGAGAAGGGATTCTGAGCCGGGAGGGAAGGGGGCTGCCATGTGATCTCCTGTCCGAGGGGCCGGTTCTGCATGCCCAGGGTTATCGGAATGGACGCTAGCAGAAAGTATTGGGAGTAACATTTCTACTTGTTTTTCCATAAAATCTTTCATTACTGTTTCTGGGTGTGTTTATAAGATACGTCATGTACCGTGTCATAGTACGTGTACATTGGTAATAAATATGAGTATAACTGATATGTTTATAAAGACGCATATATTGTAAATGCAGTTTTCAACAAATTTTTAAAAAAGTTTCGTGTTTATCTATTTTTGAGAGAGACAGAGATTCAGAACATGTGCGGGGGAGGGGAAGAGGCAGAGAGGGAGACACGGAATCCCAAGCAGGTTCCAGGCTCTGAGCTGTCAGCACAGAGCCTGACACGGGATTCGAACCCACGAATGGTGAGATCATGACCCGAGCTGAAGTCGGATGCTTAACCAACGGAGCCACCCAGATGCCCCAGTTTTCAAAAAATTTTAAAGGATGGAGAGTGCGGTCGAAAACAATTGGAGACTGTTGGTTTAGATCATTGCTTTCCAATTTTTTCGTAGCACCAATCCAGTCTAAGGACTATGTTTCACATACGATTCTGCAAGTGTGTTGATGGGTGTGTATCAGCTGGAAGAAAAGTTTGAGGAAGTGGCATTTACTATGGATCCTGCAATGATTTCCGACATTTCTGATTCTGTACTAATGCATTACAGCTCACTCTTAGCTCTCTACACAGATGTCAACACCCCCTGTGCTGGCGGGCTACATCCCACAGCTTGGGATGTGCCGATGAGGATAATGAGGTTGCTGCTTGGACGAGGAGGGCTCTTGATCTGGAGCCTCGTGAATGTCTCCTAACAGAGAACCTGCAAAAATGCCGCCTCCCCAGGCCTCAGTCCTGGTTGTCCTGAGGCCTGTGGGTTCAGACAATGTGGATGGTGAGGGACGGGCCCCTGGGAGAGGGGAGGAATAGGAGAGAGGAGTAGGGAGAGGGGAGGAGTAGGAGAGAGGTCATGTGGGGAAGGACGGCTGGAAGATTGGTGTCCATCAGGGACAAAGCTAGCTAGGTAGGCCTGGGCCTTGGGCCTCAGGGGAGGGACTTTTGTACAAGGTGGAAGGCAAAAATTCATCAGCACTGTTAAGTCCCAGCAGCCTTATCATAGTCTGTCACCTGAAAAGTATTAGCATAAATTTCTTTGGGCCCAGTCTGCGGGCCTTAATGAACTTGAGTTCCAAGCACACACTTTAAGGAAGTATGTCTGACTCGCTTTATCCCTGTTTTGGGTACAGTTGTCGATGAATATTATGCCGCCATTCCCGATGGGTTAGCGATTCCACAGAGGTGGGGTTTCCACCCAACAGCTCCGTGCCTTTAGGACTCTTCCTGGGAAGGCTGTGGGCTTCTGTTAATTCCAGGGCTTCAGGTTTTCTCCTCCGACCTAGCAATGAGTGGCAACTGAATCCAGACTAAAGTCCGTGTTCGATTTCCTAAAATCAATGCCAAGGTGTTACCTATTTCTGCCATCCTTACCTATACTTCCTTTTTCTTTCCTTGCGATCGCCCAGAAATGGCAGAAAGAAAAGTTTCTTTACGAGCTCCAAACAGCTACCCAACGGTCTACTCTTCTTCCTTTCAGACCTCCCTGTGCTTGGCCCCTATTTTACTTAATGGGAAATTCATGGATGCTGCCACTTTCCTTTGGAAGCTGTAATAAGCAAAGAGTATTCCATTTTGGACGTAACCCGGGCTATACCCTTTCAGCAGCCTTGAAATCATTCTGTAGTAATAATTCCTGCATGGCAAACCATGTGTGATCTTGAGGCTTTCTGAAATGAAAGGCTTGACGTTTAAAATTGGATGCTATTGATAACCAGCCTCATAAGGCCGGCAAGGGGGTGTTTGAGCAGGGTCTTAATGCTCTAGTTTTCATTAACTAGTCACTGTGGCAGGAGTTTATTAAATCGCAAATCAGAAACTCTTAGTTAAAAGGGCTGGCTGGGATCCAATTAATATATTCATTTTTAATAGTGGGGCCCCAGGCTAGGAAAAGGCTAACTCAGAAACGCGTCTGTGAGTTCCATCTGGGTCCTAGCTCCTGCGTTTTGAGGCTAAACTGGAACATTATTACCACACTTGGCCAGTGCCCTTGGGTTCACCTTCAATAGCTTTTCAGAGGAAGGCAGGGGAAGGCAGCCTGGGTTTTGCTCTTTTAGTAGTCCTAAGGATTTCCACCATCCCCCGGGTGGAGAGTTTCTTGCCGGTTGACCTTCTGATCAGCCAGGGGAGGTATAAAGTGGGGGTGTATCGATTGTCTTTGACTTTTGAGAAGACAAAGGTGCTTTCTGCTGATGGCTAAAACTAATTACAACACAGGACTGCTGGGTTTTCAGGATCTTAAACAAAGCAGTGCCCTGCGGTCTCCTAGGAAATCAAATAGAATCTAAGAGCAAAGGGAGAACCAACGTGGGAGAGCTCCCATTTATGCCCCATGCTTATTTGACTTCTGCAAGTAGGAATTCTGTTTTGAGGGCTGATGTATTCCTTCTAATGGTCTTCCTTTGGTGACATAGGACCTGTAGGGCGACCACACTCATGCCCGCGCCCACTCGAAGCAGGGCTTGGTGTTTCTAAGCATCCCCCTAGCAGATCTGATTTGACCATGCATTAATTAAGAAAGGGATATGTGACGTGGGGTGTTCTGGACAGATGGAGAAGATCATTTGCATCGCTGTCTGCCCAGTAGACATGGAATCGAGTTTCTGTTGGACGGCCCTGACCCCCCTGCCAGCATTCTTCTCTGACTTCACCCCAACACACCCTCCGAAGTTCCCCTCTGTTTCCTGGGTTGGCTTGGGCTCTGGCTGACAGCCTGAAGGCTCACTCAGCAGAGCACAAGCAGAGGAGTGAGCGGCCGCCATCTTTTCAGTGCGCCTCGGTGCACCCCTGGGTACCGGTCTGTGTCCTTGTTTGGCTGAGTCTGTATCCCCAGCTGTCCTCCTCCTCTTCCCACTGTCCCATTGGTTGGGTTTCACACTCCAGTAGTGTTCAGCCTTTTTGAATATGGGACCTATAACCGGGTGCCTGGGCTGTTTCCTGCCAACTCTTGCCTCCTGACCTGAGGCTGTGATCTGCCTGGGTACAAAGTCAAGGGGGCTCAAGGGCCTCCCGAGAACTGATGAGGTTCTCGGACGCACGTCAGTCTTGTTGGCAGTGCTGCTCTGATCCTGACCCATTGAGCGTGCCTGTCCTTTTATCTTTTTCTGGAGGCCAAGTTTCCACTTGTACCCCAGTCTCACCGGTCAGACCCCTGTTTGGTTCCTTGGCTTCCATTTTTGCTCTAATAATGCACCCTATAACCTGGGTCTCCTAAACCTGACCCCCTGCTTTGCTCTTGGAAGGCTATTCTAGATTCTGAAACTTCTCCCTGGTGTTTGGAGTCCTGCCCCTCCTCCTGATTCTGATTTCCCCCTTGGGTCTCCCAATATTGCCTTCTGTAGATTACACGTGGTGGGCAGAACCCCCTCGCACAAGATGTCCTCATCCTAATCCCCAGAACCTGTAAGTATGTCAGGTTGCATGGGAAAGGGGAGTTATGGTTGCCGATGGGATTAAGGTCGCCAATCAGCAGATGGGGAGATGACAAACAAGGGTCCCTAAAACTGGAAGAGGGAGGCAGAAGAGGAGGTCAGAGTGATGTGATAGGAGAAGGACTCACCTTGCCGCTGGCTTAGAAGATGAGGGGAGGGAACACGAGCCAAGGAATGCAGGCAGCCCCGCAGAAGCTGGAAAAGATGAGGAACAGGCTGTCCCCTTAGAGCCTCCAGAAAGGAATACAGAGCTGCCGACTCCCTGATTTTACCCCAGTGAAACCCATTTTAGCCCTCTGACCTTCGGAATTGTAAGATAATAAATTTGTGTTGTCTGAAGCCGCTAGGTTTATGGCAGCTCGTTACAGCAGCAGTAGGAAACCCACATATGTGTTCTCACTGCCCACCGGTTCTGTCACCTGGCATCTTCCACACCTCCCCATGCTGACCACCTGCCTGGATCACACCCGCCACTCACCCTCACCTGCATCTGGTGAACACTCCGCTGAGTGCCCAGCACGGTCCAGGTGCTGTGTGCGACTCATTTACCACTTTATATAACCCGCCTTGTGCCGATACCAGGAACCCTCTAGGTTGTGAACTGGCCTGAGCCAATCTGGGTAAACACCGGTATGCTGGGTGTCTTTGGGTAGGTAACTCGGGAGGCATTGCCCCTTTGCCTGCCTGCAGACCGCACACCTTTCCTTGGCGGTAGAGCCCTCAACGGGGCCATGAGTGGCATGACCTGCCTTTTTGTGGCAGCTCAGTGTGTGGGACTCTGGGCCGGCTACCTGCTCCTCTGGTGTAGGTGCTGGCCTGACTCCTGTGCCTCTTTCCTGTAGGTGCCTACCACCCACCAATCTTAAATGCCATTAATTTCACACACACATGCACATACACACACAGTGGAAAGTAATTGAAAGCAGGGCCCTGCACCTATATTTGCACACCCGTGTTCATAGAAACATTATTCACAAGAGGCAAAAGGTGCAAACAACCCAAATGCTCATTAAAGGTTGAATGGGTAAAACGTGGTCTATACATATGGTGAAATATCATTCAGCCTTACAAAGGAAGGAAATCCTGCCCCATGCCACAGCACGGATGAACCTTGAGAACATTACGTGGAGCGAAATAAGCCAGCCACAAAGACAAATATTGTATGATGCCATTGATATGAGGTATTCAGAGAAGTCAGATTCATAGAAAGTAGAATCGTGGTTGCCAGGGGCCGGGCGGGGAGCGGGGGCAGGAGGGGTAGGAAATAGTGTCTAATGGGTACAGGGTTTCAGTTTTGTAAGATGAAAGTTCTGGATGGAGGTGGTGGCTAAATAGCAATGAAGATGTATTTAAGGAACTGTACACCTGAAACTGGTTAGAATGGTAAATTGTATGTTATATATATTCTACTACAGTAAACAATTTCTTAAGAGCTTCTTGTTCTGATTACTGAATGCTCTGGTGTTGCTTTTGATAAGGACATTTATATGCTAATTAAGCACGAAGGCTAAACATGTGCAACCATATCACACAGTTAAGGTGTTCTGAAGTCTTCCTGTGGACTGTGTACCTCCTGACGTTCTGGGTGGCCAGCTGACCTGAGCCTGGTGCCTTCTCTTCCCTCCCACAGATAACCTAATCTCTAGCTCAACACCTGTTCAAGGTGCCTTGTTCTTTCTACTGGTTACTGAGCTCCAAGCTTCCATTCTCAGACATTCAGTACATCTCTTTGGGGAGGTAACTATAAGTGTTACTCAACTTCGTGAAAATGAAGTTTTCTAAATCCTGTAACTGTGGCTAAATTTAGTCACCTGTGGATGGACAACATTGGCCTTGCAGAGTGTCAGGGGATCATCTAGTCCACAATCAGTTTCAATGGGCCCTTTTCCAATGCAATGGTTTCCCCCCCCTTTTTTTGAGAGAGAGAGAGAGAGAGAGAGAGAGAGAGAGAGAGAGAGAGAGAGAGAGAGAGAAAATCAGTGGGGAAAGGGCAGAGAGAAATGGGGACAGAGGATCCAAAGTGGGCCCTACGCTGACAGCAAAGAACCTGATGTGGGGCTTGAACTCATGAACTGTGAGATCATGACCTGAGCTGAAGTTGGACACTTAACTGACTGAGCCATGCAGGTGCCCCTCCCCTACTTAAAAAAATGTTTATTTATTTATTTTGAGAGACATTGGGGGAGGGGTGGAGAAAGAGAGAGGGAGAGAGAGAGAGAGAGAGAGAGAGAGAGAGAGAAAGGGAGAGAGAGGATCCCCAAAACAGGGCTCGATCCCATGAATGGTGAGATCATGACCTGAGCCAATATCAAGAGTCGGATGTTTAACTGACTGAGCCACCCAGGTCCCTCTCCCCCACATTTTACAGTTTTCCAGAAGTTTCTCCATATACGGTTGTATTCTGAGGTTGCAGAAGGACATATCTTTTGGTGGGGGATATTTAACCCCCATCATCATTTAACCCACTACATCATCTGAACAAAATGGAGAATGCCAAGGAAGAAGGAGTTTGGGACAGAGTGGTGAGTTTGGTTTTGGGCATGAAGAATCTGAGGTGTCTATGGAATATCCAGGTAGAGATGTACAGAAGGTATATGAGTTGGGAACTCAGGAGAGTGGTTTGGGTATCATTGTGTGTGTTTTAGGTGAGAATAGGTAAGATTATTCAAGGACAGCATGTACAAGAAAAACAGTGGGTTGAGACTGCCTTATCTAGGAATGCCAACAATCAAGGGGAGGAGGAAGAGTCAGGGTCACCAAGGAGACCAAGAAGGAGTAGTCGCGGAGGGAAGAGGAGAACCATGAGCCAGTCCTGTTACTGGGATGGGGGAATAGAGAGTCTCAAGGACAGTCCCCAAGGTCAACTATAGCAACGACACTAAGACAACTGCTGGGTTCTAAGGTATCTGGGTCATCATGTTTGTGTGGACTTGAATTAGAGAGAGCCCTGTCTTTTTCCTGCTTGCCTGACAAGGCAGCATGTTTGTTTTTGTAACGACAGTTGTCATAATATGTAATGGACACCACAATGGCCATGACTAGGCGTGACTTGGCTGTGAGTAGGATGCTCTGAATTTTGGTGGTGGCATTTGAATTTTGAGATAATTACCTTAACTGGGTAGGGCAATACGCTGAATGGATCTAATTTCCCCTTACAAACTTCCGTCTGCTTTAATGCTCCTAATTATCACAATTGTAAGGTTGTTTGAGGGTAAAAAGTGATGGGAAACAAAATTATAGGAAATTAGGTTAAAACGATGTGCAGTTGAAGGCAGAAAAGTAGGGGCACAACTTTGTGTTACTGTTTGAGACATGATTGAGCTGCACGGGCCACTAATCCGTCTGGGATCCGACTGTGATGATGTTTCTCGTGAAGGCAGTGGTCTGGTGTACTCTGGGTTGATTAGTCATGGTTTGTTCATGCAGTCCCAAGTTAATTGGTAGATTCTCATGTGCTTTTGTACATCCAGCTCTCTTAGAATTAAGTAAATTCCTGGTATTTTCTCTTTTCCACTTATGAAAGAACCAGAAACCCTGTTAATTTTGAAAGGTGGCTCTAAATATCAAATGCTCTCTATAAGCCTTTTTTGTTGGCTTTAGGCCTAAGTTTGAGTCACTTGGAACTTAGCAGATTGAATGTGTTGGGCTGTGTTTTGCTTCAGTAAGAAACATCCCCAACATCTTGTGCTTAACACAAGAGTTTATTCTTAGTCATACTTCCTATCCAACGTGGTGGGTGGATAGCTGTGCCCATACAATTTTCGGTGGCCCAGAATGTTGGAGTTTTACTACTTTTGGGCTCTGCCATCTAGAACACACGGACTTCCAGATGGCCACAGCAGGAGAAGAGACCGTGGCTCTTTGCTACCTCAGATCAACCCACCCACCAGAAGCTAGTTTCATGGTCTCTTGGCCCTCAAATGCAAGGGCCTGAGATGTGCAATCTTCCACTGGCCAGAGGGGGAGGAGAACAGGATATTGGAGATGGCTAGTGATGTCCATCAGGAACTGATATAGGAAGCATTGGTGATATGCCCATTTCAGCACTAGTTAGTGTTTCAGCAACCCTCCCTCGTGACTGGAATGCCAACTGGCCTTCCAAAACATTACTCGTTTGCTGGAAAATCTTCCCTGGGAAACTACGTAGTTTTGGATATGTGACTAAATGTTTGCCCGCTATATTTGGGGGTACCAAGGAGCCCATGCTACCTTCTCTGGAAACTTCCCTCCCCAGAAGATGTACCTAGGTAGCTTTTCTTCTCCTCTTCTAGTGACCCTCTATCACTGGACATCTCTGATTGGGCCAACCCCATTGGCTGATGAGTGACCAATCAGATTTTCTTTCCCATAATTATAACAAGATGAGCTGTGATTGGGCTGTGAGTCCAGGGAACCTGCTAGGTGGATCCATTGTATTGATTCTCAACACCACATTCCAGAAAGCCAGAGTGCTTCTGTGAGAGTGAGTCCCCTGTCAGTCCCATTCCTGGGACATGTGTCCTGGCAGGGGAGCCTGGTGGCCTGACCACCAAAATGTTGGTCAGGCTTTGATGGCTTACTCTCGCTATATGAAACAGCACCCAGATGATGCCATGGAGTTGCATCCCCCTCTTCCCTGGAGTTGGGGGTGAGGGAAGTGCATAGAGCAAAGACACAGAACCAGATGTGGCTCTTTGCAGATGGCGTCAAGTCCGAGGGGAAGGAACTTAGTACCGGGTTCTGCCATCTGTTATCTGGAACATGACTGAAGGCAAATGCTATATGTCTTGGTTAGCTCATGCTACTATGATCAAATGTCATAGACTGGGGGCTTAAAGAACAGAAATTTATTTCTCACAGTTCTGGAGCCCGGAAACTATGAGGTCAGGTTGCCAGTGTGGTCGGGTTCTGGTGAGAACTCTCTTCCAGGCTTGCAGATGGCTGCTTGCTTGCTGTGTTTTCACATGGAAAGATAAGGAGTCTATCTCTTCCTCTCCTTATAAAAGGGTACTAATCCCATCATGGGGCTCTACCTACATAATCTCATCCAAACCTAATCACCTTCTGAAGCCCCCACTTCCAAAACCACCATTGGGGGTTAGAACGTCAACATGAATTTGGGGCAGGGGGTGGTACGCAAACCTCCGTTCATGGACCGTGCAAAAGGTTTTAACTGATTTCCCCTTGCTGGGCGACCCAGAGGAATATTTCGGCATGGCTTACATCCAGTTTCTGCAGCTAAGCATGCTGGATTTTAAGGTTGGTGGCCTTGGGCCTGTTCACGCTCTCCATGAGAGCTTCCAAGTAACAGTACTGAAGGTCACGCAGGGCGGGGCTTGAGGCAACCAGGCTCCGTGCCGAGGAAGAGAATGCTTGTCTGCGTCAGGAGCTGGAGGAGCAGGCGTGGAGAGGAAGAAGAAGGAAGAGAGGGAGGAAACACTCACTGCTCCGCCATTTTCCATTCCAAGCTGTGGTTCCTGAAAAACCTCCCTGAACCTTTTATCCGTAAACACCCTTGAATGAGATAGTTTAGTTGAGTGTCTAACCCTTAATGGAAAGAAGGGGGGTGGTGAGCATCTTCATTCTTGCAACCAGAGTCGTCACTCCTCCAACAAATATTTCCTGACGCCTCACTGGATAGGGTCTTCTGCTTCCCCCTGGGGATAAAATGGTAAGAGAGACACAGCCCTTGCCATAGGCGGGCCTACTGGAGTCTCATGGGAAATGCACATAAGCAAACAGGGTGCAGGAGAAGTATGGATAGGAGGGATGCAATCTTGCTTGGTGTGGCAAGATTTTTTAACACAATACCCGGGATTCGTTGTCTCGCTGCTCCGAAGAATGAAGAAGTGGACACAGAGTGAGCAGCGGACAAAGTTTATTATACTGTAAGATAAGAAAGCAAGAATAGTAGGAAAGCTCTCTTTACAGAGAAGGGGCATTTGAAAGTGAATACCCAAGGATTATAGGCAAGGGTCCTTGTTTTATAAGGTTCTGGTCGCCCCCATACTTTCCTTTCTCCTTGTTCCTTCTCAGGTTCTACCCTTCTTGGCTGGACAACTCTAGGTGCTGGGTTGTCCACTCCTGGTTGGCTCGTTTCCGTTGTATGAGGGGTGGTCTATGGCCAGATCATTTCTTGTGGCTCATACGTTTTATGGTCTGCTTATTTTTAGTCAGGTCTTTTGTCAAATTCCTGAGGGAAACCTGAGGGGGCTAGGTGGTGTCTGTTATATTTTTAAGAGGCACCTTACCCCTGAGGGGGTTTGCTGTGGTCACATACTCCCAGCATTGTTCCAAAATACGTGTTTTTCCCCACCCAGGGACCTCAGGTCCTCTCCTGTCCCTCTCTGCCTATTTTATCCTGTCTTTTCCTATTATATTGGCAGAGGTGGTTAAGCTTTCAGTGGGGGTGCTGGGGATGAGTTGAAGTACGCTATAGCTGGAATCAGGTTCAAGGGTAAGAGGGTGGATGCTCCAAGCAGAAGGGCAGCGTTACAGACACAAGGCCATTTTGGGCTCTGTGGTTAACAGTCCTTATTGCAGAAACGTCTTGCTCTGTTACCTGCAAGGGTCAGTATTCACCCTGATGCTTGGAGCTGTGGACAGCTCAGTTATCCTTAATATTATGAACCATTCTTAATTAAATAGGTTCTTCAGATGATACCTGATGGCCATACTAACTAGGAACTGAAACAAACAAACAAACAAAAACATTAGCAGTGAATCACTAAAGATTTCTTTCTGAAAGGCTGGGTGTTAGAGGGACACAGTAAAGAACACAAATTAAGGCTATTTATCCCATGTTAAAATGTCAGTCTACCAATTAGGGGCATATTCCTTTGGCCTGTGTGTACTGGAAATGTGTGCTAAATATTGTCACATGATTATGGTCCATTAGTGTTTGATTGATCAGGTTTTCTTTGTTAATATATATATTTCCCCCCACCAAGTTCTGTTCTGTGGCTCATGAAAAAAAAAAAGATACTAGGATTCCTTCTGAGGGAAGATTTTCCTTGTTTTAGTCTCAGCCAGCCAAGGACTTTTGTCACTGGTCCCATTCAGATGCGGTGACAATTATGAACCACAGAATTGCTGAGGCTAGTCCCTGGCCAAGGCCCACTATGGAATGCGCTGGAACAGGGCCCAGAATCCAATTCTCTGTGCTCTCTCCTTGGTCATCACTCAGTTTTTTCTTATTATCTTGTTGATTTCCTAATTAACAGAAAAGACCTGATTTTTTTTTCACAAAACCATTTTTTTAAAAAAAAACAGGATCTATTATGAGAAGTTGGATGTGCTGATTGAGATGATGATTGACTGAAGTGTTTTGCTTTTCTTAAAAAGCATTGACTTTTAGAACTAGAAGGGCCCCTCAAGGTGACCACTCTCACGCCACTGACAGTGACTCATGCCGAACCTTTCTTCTGTGGGGACCTGTGTGATATGAGCACATCTGTAACAGGTCCAAGTTTTCAGTTTTTTCAAGTGTGAAATTTGGGGATTAGACTTGATCTAAATCTTTTGTTTCCAAACTTCTATTTTTCTTCTTCTTTTTTTAAAAATTTGAATATCGTTGGAGCACCTGGGTGGCTTGGTCAGTTAAGCATCCAACTTGGGCTCAGGTCACGATCTCATGGTTCATGGGTTTGAGCTCCATGTCGGGCTCTGTGCTGACAGCTCAGAGCCTGGAGCCTGCTTCAGATTCTGTGTCTCCCTGTGTCTCTCTACCCCTCCCCTACTCATACTCTGTTGCTCTTTCTCTCAAAAATAAACAAACACTAAAAAAAATTTTTTTTATTTGAATATAGTTGGCACACAATATTGCATTAGTTTCAGGGGTACAATGTAATGATTTAGCGTCTATGTTGTTCTGTGCTCGCCCTGAGTATAGCCACCATCTGTCACTATGCGACACTATGCAATACCATTAACAATATTCGCTGTGCTGTACCTTTTATTCCCATGACTTGTTCATTCTGTTCCTAGAAGCCTGTATCTCCCACTCCCTTTTACCCATTTTGCCCATCCTTCAACTCCCCTCCCCTTTGGCAACCACCAGTTTATTCTCTGTACTTACAGGTCCAATTATGCTTTTTGTTTGTTTATTTATTCATTTGTGTTGTTTCTTAGATTCCACATATGAGTGAAATCATATGGTGTTTGTTTTTCTCTGACTTAATTTCACGCAGCATAATACACCCTAGCTCCATCCACGTCATTACAAATGGCAAGACCCTGTCCTTTTTTATGGCTGAGTAATATTCCATCGTCTATATTTACCACATCTTCTCTCTCCATTCATCTATTGATGGACACTTGAGCTCCTTCCAGGGGTGCGTAAAGCTTTTTGAATTAGTGTTTTTGTTGTCTTTGGGTCACAGTCTTTTATGATTCCTTACAATGTGGGAGAGAGAGAGAGGCTGGGGCACTTGCCTCAGACTCACACAGCTGCTGAAACGCAGGACCCCAAGCTCAGAATTAGAAGTGCAGTGCTCTTTCAACTTTCTAGAGTGTTAACTAGTTTAAGCATAAGAGTAAACTCCTATCTAAGGCGTTATTTTCATTGTTATTCAAAACACAACTCAAATCAATATTTGTCAGATACAAAGGGCAACATGAGAAAAATGATTTTCTAAAAGGTCCCTGGACAAAGGCTATATTTAGAATATGCCTGGGCTCCATTTGCCATGATGACATCTTTCTCTCTTTTTATGGTGACCTTCATATTTATAATAGATGTGTTTTCAATATTTTAATTTTAGTTAGCAGTACAATATAAATTAACCCATCTGTTCCTGAACAAGGTGCTGAGATTTCATCACTGGGGAGAAAGCTCACCCAAAGTGTTTGGGGGGCGCCTGAGGGAAACAAGCTGGTGGACGGTGGTGGGAGGAGATTGGGGATTGCCGGCTGAGCAGGAGCTATGTGTTTTTGTGTGTGTGTGGGGGGGTAACTGGGAGCATAATTGAGGATATGAGTTCGGGTCCAGAAAAGTTGGAATTCTCTATAGAGAAAGCTATAATAATTTGGAATGTGTGAATGTGTATGGGAGGAGCACGGATTTCAGTTTTATTTAAGGGGACACTCAGAGCACAGACTCAAAGCGTAACCAATATTTCGGGGTTGGTGTTCGACCTGGGCTTAGGGACCCTTGTTCAGACCTGCTTCCAGCCATGCCCCTCTCACCGGGTGAAGTCTGTGGACAAAAAGGCAGCGGCCCTCATTAACCCCTACCCTACTTTCTGACCTCATACTGGATATCTGAGGCCTTGGATTTCCCAGTCCAAAAGCCCGGATCCTGTTTTCCAGGTCTAGGCTGGTGTCTTCCTCAGGTTTGTCCCAATGGAGAATGGCCCATTGCACTGTACACATGACTTCAGGCCCCGAGGGTGGCCGAGGGTTGACTGGTTATAGCACGAAGAGGTAGTTGGATCTTGCATGGGAAGAGACGAATGTCCACACTCATATGCATACGCATGAGCAACTTTGAGAAATTAAGGACATTTTAAACTTTAAACTTCCAGGCCATAGAATGGAGAATAACTTGAGAGTTTGTTGTCTCGATGAATAATGTGTACATGTTTAGATGTAAAGCTCCTGGGGCCCCACTCCACTCTTGTCTTGCTCCCTGCGAATGATGCAGGGTTCGTGGGGCAGGGAGGACTGAGACTCAAACTATTTAAAGGGATAAAGGATCTTCAGATGGTCTCTTGCACTTTTTAAATGCCTGTTTGTGTGTAAATAGTCGATGTGTTCATCACGTGTGTTATCAGCTAGTCACTAACTGATTCTTAAAGGCCTCCCTGTCAATGCGTGTTTTGTCAGCGTATATTGTTTCTGTCCAGACTTCAAAGCCAGACAGCCCAGATGTGCCTGGACCCCCCCGGGCAGCCTCTGTCTCATCCTGCCCCGTTGGCAGCATGTTGCAGAAATTCGTACTGGATGCAGGAGGCTGGCTCCTCTGTCAACTCCCTGCTCCCTTTTCCCCCCTGAATTCCAGCTGCCCTACCATGTCTGCTTCCTGGGAATTTTCCTAAAATTCTGCGGTGGGAGAAGGGAGATAAGTATAACAGCTGGCCCTGGCAATGGGCCAGGACTTGTTCCAAATACCTAATGTATTTAGGGACGTGCTACAGAATCTGTGAGTTCCAGATCAAATGAAAATACTGGGCCCCGTGCGTGCAAGAATGATTAGGAATTTCAAGACAATGACAACCAAACACGAAACCAGATCAGGTGGTGGGGGGTGCTTTTAAGCATGGAGGAGGTGGAGGGACATGGTGTGAGCACACAGGCTGCGTATTAACTCTTAAATGCTCATGTTCCCATTTCGCCGATGCGTATGCTGAGGGACATAAGGGTAAGTCTGATCAGTCTAATAAGTTCACAGGAGGAAAACCGCACCGAGGAGATTGGAACACAGGGATACTTGGTTCCAATGTGCGCCCTCATGGCCTCTCTAGGGAAGAGGCCTCCCTCTGAACATTCTCTTTCCGTGTTGCCAACCGCCCTTACCCGTAGCCCCTAAAAATCATACCTTCATTAAGAAAACAAATCCCAACAACCATGACTAAACTGACACCACCCCAGTAACTTATGGGCCATCTACCCTGTTGTAATTTAAACACAGTCTCTGGGGAGTCTCCTCCCACCACATACGCACACACACACCAAGAAGCTTAACAAGGTTTTAAGCCAACAAAAATCAATCTTGTCTGTCCTGGGAGAGATTTTAGTGCTATGAAAATCAGATTTTCTCCCTATTGTTATAGTAACAAAATTACATTTCCTTTAAAACACTCCACTTAGTTTTGCCCATTTATTCGCTTTATAGTTCTTTTCTTTCCTTAGTTCATTTTCTTCCACGGAATCTGTGAGTTTTTATTCTAGATTGTTCCAGATTCCAAGCAGTCGAGATAAGGAAAAGTCTATTTTAATCTACTCGGGTTCAGTTGATGTTTCAATACACCGAACATACAATGAGAGGGTCACTCTGCAGGAATGCCTTTTGCTTGTTTCGTGAAAATGTACTTCCTTTCCAACAAGTTTTGCCAAGAAGTTAATCTTCATGTCAAGAAATGCTGTTGGGTGAATGAAAAAAAATGTGATGGTCTGTCCTCTGGGAGAGCACTTCAGCAACACTCTTCCCAAATACTTGAAGCCAAGCCAGATTGTTATTAGAACAAACAATTGATTAATTTTGCAGCATTCGTGACAGAAAACTTGTATGTTAAATGTCTTCTTTCTAATGAAGTTGGAGTGCTGGGTGAGTGACTCATTAGAATGGTGACTGGATTACTTGAGGTTCCTTTTCCAGGACAAATGACAGGGTGTCTCTTATATCTCCAGACCTTCCTCCCAGATCTCCCGTTTCTTATGCTAAAAATTTAGCTTGCAAGTTGGGGGCATAGAAGAAGAAGCAAGGATAGAAGGAGAAAGGAAGTATCCTTGGAAAAGTGTAAAATGAATTAAGTAGATCTGATTAGTGAAAGAAGACAGCTACATTTCAAGAAGATGTTAAATGTTCTGTACAAATCATTTTATGTTGATTAAACAGTACGCTGTAATTTCTTTTCTAAATTGAATGGGCTACAGTGAAAAACAGTGTCTGGCCCACCCCACACAATAACTTCCCTCTGAAGACCTTTACTGTGAACTGAGAATTTTAAATTAGATGAAGAAATAACAATGCATGATGTTGCCTAGCAACCACCATATGTCTGTTAGTAACAGGGAATCCAAATGGGTAAGTTTGGGGCCACTTTCAGAAACAAATAAACTAATTACCTGGGGCATAATTAAAAGAATGTCCCAAAGGTGAACCCCTGCCAGTATCATTTCATTCATATATTTGTGCCGAGGAGAGAGATTCTCATGATAATAATTATGAAGGTTCACGATTGTGGCTTGAATCAGTTGTGGCTCTTGAATCAGCTATACTCTGGGTGTCTAGGAGAAGGGGCTTTGGTTTGGGAGGGTCATGATGGTGACTGGACGTCAGGACGGGGTGGGGTCCCAGCTGCAGGTGGTCAGTTGCATCTTCACAGTTGTCTGGTGTTTTTTGTGGATATACGTTCCCTTTCGAGAGCACAGGTGGGTGAAGGCTGTAGCTTCTGCCCTCCGTAACCTCATCCCCAAGTGTCCACGGTGAAATCGAGTCTTATAATGATTTCAGCCACCAAATAAGTTTTGCTTAGCAAGGGGCACAAAACCTGTCCTCGGAAGCTCAGAGAAGGCTCAGCCGTCTGTCCTGAGGCTCTCTGAAGGTCAGACCACACAATAGAATCCTTAGCAGTTGCAAGGAGTGCAACGCTTACTGGGCTTGTGGGCGTGTGCTAGATAGCCGATCAGACTCTCATACCCTGCTCACGCCTGAGCAGTGGTGCTGGAAAATATTTCCAGCCAATTCACCGATTCGAACCACTCATTTCACCAAGAAAAAATAGTTATTTCTAACCACACCCCCTGATAGAATCTGAGTGCGGTAGTTGAAGGCTGTGCAATGTGGGCTTTTGAAAAAGGTCTTTCAGATATTAAGAGGCTGCCCCTGGAGGGTAGATTTCTGATTGGGGTCTTTAAAATGTTGGTGAGCCGCTCCCAGGTTGTAGATTAAAACCGCTTTTCACACGCTTGGCTATTTTACCAAATCTGGGATGCCATCACTAATGTCAAACGCCAGTATTTTATGTATTGCTAAAAAAAGAAAAAATGCTGGCAGTAAAATTGATGACAATGCTTCTTCTCACTTGAAAATTTTATAGTATACTTATCGAAAGAGGCTTTTTGGATTAGACTTAGATTTTTACCATATGTCCAGCATGTTTATACATTAAGAGGGAAAAATATGGATGAAGAATGGGTTACAGTTTTCCTAAAAAAACTTCACATCACAAATTCGAGTTTTCTCACTTTTTTGCCTGAACAGGTGTTTTCGGTTTTATTTGATTTTTTGGTTTATTTTTTGTTCGTTTGTTTGTTTCTGGTTAACCCAATACTACTCTTTGTGTCATCAAGGGCACTGATGCTGTGTCTTTTCTTAAAAATAACAAAAAGCCACGGGACTGGCTCTTACCTAGCTCTGTCATCATGCGGCTACCGCAGGGGTCATCTAGGTGATGTGGAGTCGGAAGGTTATAAAATTTGGGGAGGGAGGCCACAAAATTGCAAATTACAGACAAAATCAGGTTACAATCATGGTTATTTATTTAAAATGGGAAAAGCAAAAAATTTTGAAACATTACAGATTTGTGAAGTCAAATTTTGCTCTCAAAAGCTGTCAAATACCACAAATATAAAATACAAAAAAAGAACGTAGATACTTTCATTAATTGCACGACTGCATCAATCTATGATGCCCCTTTCCCTACCTTCTCTGGCCGCATACTCTGATTGCCATATGGCAACAGCCATCAAAGCGACTTACTCTTCCATATAAGGAGCAGTTTGGTCATCACAACATTTGATTTTCTGGAGCATTTCATTGCTTTGCTTTGATTTTACACGCTATTTCATTTGCGCCGGCCGGATTGAGTCAGGACGGGATGCCACGGTGTTGCTCAAAAGCCATCTCATGTACCAGAATGCGTAAGACGTCACCCACAGAATATGTAAGACTTCATCCACCAACAGTTTGATGTGTTGTTACATGTTTGTCCTCTTAAGACAGAGGGATTCTAATTGTGTGATTTTTATAAGAGGGTGTGGTTTGTTTCTAGCTGTGAACATTTCATTTGTTTTTAAGGTTAAAAAAAATGTAATATTTATTTTTGAGAGAGACAACACAAGGGAGGAGGGGCAGAGAGAGAGACAGACAGACAGACACAGAATCTGAAGCAGGCTCCAGGCTCCAGGACTTGAACTCACGAACTGCAAGATCACGACCTGAGCTGAAGTTGGACGCTCAACCGACTGAGCCACCCAGTCGCCTGTAAAGATTTTTATTTTTCAGTAATCTCTACACCCAGTGTGGGGCTCGAACTTATAAACCCGAGATCAAGAGTTGCACACTGTACTGCCTGAGACAGCCAGGTGCCCCACAGTTCATTCTTGAGTTTCTCTACGGAAGAGCACCTCCATTCGGGTTTGAACTCATGCTAACTGAGCTCTCTGCTTACAGTTTTACACCTTTGAGGACTGGGACAAGTTGGCACTGACTGGCTCCAGGCTCCGTGCATTTCCACCACTGCCCTCTGCTGTATTAGTCTGTTCCAGCGGACATAGCAAAGAACCATAGAACAGGGCAGCTGAGACAACAGAAATTTATGTTCTCACAGTTCTGGGGGCTGGAAGTCCAAGATCAAGGTGTTAGCAGGTTTGGTTTCTCCTGTGGCCTCTCTCCTCGGCGTGTAGACAGCCACCTTCTCGCTGTGACCTCGTGTGGGCTTTTTGCTGTGTACGGGCATCCTTGGTTTCTCTTTCTCTTCTTATAAATATGCTGGTCTTCTTGGATTAGGGTCCCACTCTTACAACCTCATTTAACCTTCACTACCTCCTTAAAGGCCTTTTCTTCAAATACAGTCACCTTGGGGCTTGGGGTTTCAACCTAGGAATTTGGGGGGTAAATGATTCAGTCCCAACAGGGGCCATAGATAATGTTTAGGTTGGAGTATGACCTCTGGACCTACACTTCTGTGTCATGCTGGGTGAGACGACACAGTGCGTGGTAGGGAAATCCTGGAAGCATTCCTCTACTGAGATAACTGGTGATAGCGTGGTTATGCTTGGACGTGATTATGAGCCATGTGATAACCTCATGTGGTAACCTCAGTTACCAAACAGGCTGTTTCTCCTATTCGGCTTCCCCTTAACAAGGTCCCCAAGATGCCTGTGGCCACTTCGCCCCTGCCCAACACAAGGAGAAGCTATAGGAGGACAAATCAGAGTAGAAGGTGTTCTCAATCTTCACCAACACTGGTCGAGTATTTTACCTTTGCAAATTGTACTCAAGCGAATACATTGCTAAGGTGCATGCCAGGGCCTCGGTAGGGTCTGTGCAAGCGAGGGGTCCTGCAGCTTAAATTTTGTTTTTTTTCATGGTAAATCCGTCTCAGAGAACAAACTTTGGTGTCAACTATGGAAAATTGCAAAAGGCATGTGACTCGCTGTTCTCCAGCCCTTCCCTACAAGTGTTTGGCTCCAAGGGGTTAAAGAGTCATCTGCTTCATCCACAGGGTTTTCTCCTCGATCGTTAACATTCAACCTGCATGCTTTTTTTTTTTTTTTCAAATTGAACTTTGTATGTTGAGATAACTGTAGGTTCACACGCAGTTACAGGGGATAGTATTGAAAGACCCTGTGCACCGTTTACTCACTTTCCCCCAGTGGTCACATCTTGCAAAACTGCGGTGCGATATCACAACCAGGATACAGACACAGATACAGTCAAGACAGAAAATTTCCATTACTAGCAGGATTCCTCATGTTGCCCTTTATAGCCACACGTGCCTCCTTCTCATACCATTATTCCTTCATCCCTGTAACTAGTCTCGTCTCCATTTCTAAAGTTTGGTTATTTTGAGACTATTATATAAATGGGTCACTCAGTATGTAACATTTTTTTAAAAATATTTATTTATTTATTTTGAGAGAGACACAGAGTGCAAGCAGGGGAGCGGCAGAGAGAGAGAGAGAGAGGGAGAGAGAGAATCCCAAGCAGGCTCCACACTGTCAGCACAGAGCTGATATGGGACTTGATCTCATGAACCATGAGATCATGACCTAAGCCAAAATCTAGTCACACACTTAACTGCTGGGGCCACCTAGGTTTCCCCAGTATGTAACATTTTGAAATGGGTTTTCCCCCACTTAGCATAACTAGAGATTCATCCAGTGTGTATGCCTTTTCTCCATCGTTCAGAGCCTCTTTATATTTGTTTTCTGTGTAATGTTCAGGGTTTCTCGTTGTACTTAGTGGATGGAGTCAGGAAAAGTACATCTACTCCCTTCCTGGAAGCAGATGTCCACCCTGTAGGGTTTGATGCTGATAGTTTTGATGGCTGTTTTTGTGTGGGTGATGGCAGTGACCTAAGACCAGTCGCCTCGCCGGGAGCAAAGCCAGAGACAGTAATATGTGAAGAGATGTGTCTTAAGATGAAGCACAGTATGTTATGTAGGCCGTGATGGAGTCTCCCCTGTAAGTATAGACCATCTAGCAGGTAATCTCTCCATTAGCCATACTTTATGGCTCACCAGAATTCTGGCCTCCTCACTTCTCTTTCCCACTCTGAAGATATGAAAACCGTAAGGATATTAAACTTGTCTCCTGGTTAACAAAGCAATTGAGAGGCTTGGGCATAGTTTGTGTTACAGGTTGGGCTTCCCGGGAGCAGCCCCTGGGAAGGGGTTGGTCATTCAGGGCGTTTATTTGGGGGCATCCTGGGCCCTGACCTCTGTGGGAGGGAGCTGTAGGAAGAGGGATGGGGCAGGGGCCTGGGTCAGCTCTGATGCAGACCCCGTAGCAGCTCTGGCCACCCCTGGGCAGAGCTCAGGTGGCTAGGATGACCTTCAGAGTCATCCGGAGCCGGTCCCGGCTGGCCAGCCCTTCATGGCAGAGTCTCTGGGTAGGATCTGTGCAGTCAGCCAGGTCCTGTGTAGCTCGGGCATCCCCCAAGGGTCTGACCACTGAGGCCGCCTGCCCGCAGCACTCTGAGCAGCTGGGCAACATGTCCTTCATCAAAGGGGGCTCTGGGCGGGGCCTCACAGTGTGCACTGCAGGGTGTCGATAAATATATGTATATCGAAGATACATCCTCAAGATTGTTTTACTATTAAGGGTGCAGAGTCACAAATATCCTAGAACTGGTTCATTCTGTGGGAAAATAATGCCAGCATCAAAATGGATAGTGATTTATAAGTTCTGATTTGTTTTTTTAAAATGTTTATTTCTTTATTTTTGAGAGAGAGAGAGAGAGAGAGAGAGAGAGAGAGAGCACGCACGCGAGTGCACAGGTGGGGGCAGGGTGGAGAGAGAGGGAGCCACAGAACCCGAAGCAGGCTCCAGGCTCAGAGCTGTCAGCACAGAGCCTGAGGCGGGGCTTGAACCCATGAACTGTGAGATCATGACCTGAGCCGAAGTCAGGCACTCAAGCCACTGAGCCACCCAGGTGCCCCTAAAAGTTCTGATTTCTTGGTATGAGTGTTTGGGTCTTTAACATGACTTTTTTCCCCCCTCCCTGAAAGGGTTGACTTACATCTATTTAGACTTTCAGATTAATTTTCAATTTATTCAAATAAAAAAATGTAAAATTCTTGTTTTCTTTAAGCTTCTAAGTCCTGCTTGTAAATCTGATTGTTCTTTTTATAAATCCATTGAATTTTAACAATCCTATTCAAGGGTGCTTTTATTAGTGTTCCAGTTGAACAGACAAAACTGCCTTAAATAATCAGCCCCCTTTACAACTTGGTTAATTAAATTCCTTTAAACATTTTTACTGCATTTATAAATATAATACATTTGATTTCTCCTATGTAGTTGATGTGATAAATTAAACTTATGGATATAGTAAATCTCAAGTTCTCTTAAGCATCCCAGTGCTATTTACAAACCTAGCCAAATTCTTTCAGCCTAAAATCTCACGTCTGAAGTAAATTGCACATTTTAATGGAACCACAAAGAGAATTTGCTCGTTCCGATAGACCAAATTATCCAAAAACACTTCACATACGAGATATACGTAGGTTGTTCCCCGTTGTAACATATGAGCGTTGATATTCTAGCCTACGGAGAACTGGTTCTTGCAGGTGGGGTAATCATGGTTCAGCCACGTTACAGGAAGGGAGGTCTTAGGCCGAACCTTCCTTACTGGTATTTATAAAAACAAACTCCTATTACCAAGTCTGTGAGCTTGGTGAAACCCAAGTTCTCTGTCTCGTGGGTGGTCTGATCACACTGCACAGAAGGTTCATGGGGGAAGATATGACATTACCCGCAGGCCAGAGTCTTCCCAATACAGGGGCAGGACATGGGAGTCTTATGGTATCCAATGGCAGTGGTACCATTTACTGAGTTCCTGGTCTATGCTGTTCACGAAGCATGGAGGTTATTACTGACATATTTTGTTCAATCACGTAGCTTGAGAACCACTCATTTTCCCAACAAAAAATCCCTTTCTGACCCTCTCTATATTAATTAGAGCATCCTTGCATGTGGATGGAGAATTGCGAGGCTGACCCTCTTGCTGCAGCCATCTTGGTGTGTGTGGCTTTGCCAGTGAGAACACCAGCCAAGGGTTGGGGTTCTCCAGAAGGCCACTGAGCATGCCCACGGTGTAACTTGTCTATGTGGGAGTATTTTAAGATGGGCTATACATATTTTAAGTTCTTCCAAGGGTTAAATGATACTCAGTGGAAAAGTAGTTTTATCATTTGCTCTGGACTGAATTGTGTCCCAAGCCCCTACCCAAATTCATATGTTGAAGCCCGACCCCGATGAAATCACATTAGGACGTGGGGCCCTTGGGAGGTAATTAGGTTTAGACGAGGTCATGAAGATAGATCCCTCATAATGGGATTCGTGACCATGTAAGAAGACAGGACGGAGTTTCCTCTTTCTTTCCCTCCCAACGTCTTTCTGTCTCCCTTCCCATCATGCTGACACAGTGAGAAGGCAGGGTGTTCTGCAAGCAGGAAGGAAGGCTTTCACCAGAACCTGAGCATGTTGGCAACTTAGATCTTGGACTTCCACCCTCCAGAACTGTGAGAAATAATTGTCTGTTGTTTAACCCCCCCAGTCTATGGTATTTTATGGCAGCCTGAGCTCAGTAACTCACTGTTTCCGGGGATATTGGGATGCTCGTCCTAAGCAGAAAGATGTTGGTTCTCTTTAGGAGAATTTCCTCTGGGACTCATGCTCTGGATGCCCGGGCCCTTTGTGCTTCAGATGCACACGCGAAGCCTTTTTATGGTCATTCGTAGGGGGACTGTGGGGACTCCTAGTTCACACCCATCAAATGGAATGTCCTAAGGGTTCAAATGAACTCTCACCAATTACTGAGTTAACTGAGTTGAGCAAAGCCCTCAACCTCACTGGGATTGCACTAACTTCCCTCCCTCCTTGGCTAAACTTTATGTTTCCTTAGCCTAAGTCATTTTCGTGGTTTCCATTGTCTTGAGAAGGACGAGTGCATGAGTTTTTCCTCTCACTTGAGTCTGCAGTGAGTTCCATCCCACTGCCTGGAAGCAAACCTCTTTTAGGAATCGCTGTTTTCTTCATTAACATTGATTAAGAAATAGTGATCCATGTAGAAGGATGTATGTAGTGTACGTGTATGTTATGAAGTGTAATAATACAGTAAACACCCAGGATACTGAACATCTCATGGAGTCCAGGGAAGATGAAGCCACTAGGCCTCAGGAGGAAAGGACATCGTGCAGTTCTAGGGATCTTAGAAGCAAGAGCTTCTGGACCACCTCTCCAGGGTGTGGCTGTCAACCTGATGATTCAACGCCAGATGCCTTCTGTCCGTCATGTATCCCTCAAAGTTGAGCTCCCGAGAGGGAGTCTGTGTGACCTAGCTTGCTCACGCACTCAGCTCTGTGGTCAGGATGTGGCAGGTCCTATGTTTGGGGGCCCGGAGGGAGATGTACAGTTTCCCCAAAGAAAGAAGGGAAGTAGGCAAAACAAAAACCCATCATTCCTCATGCTCTCCAAGCTAGGAGTTGCTGGTGGGACTTAGCTGGGGCTCCCTGCCTGTGTTCCCACTTGTTCCCAAGTGGGTTTTCTCTGCATTTGGCAGTGGTGGGCCCAGAGTATTCTAGTCTGTGGCTGGTCTCACGTTACTATATTGCTTGGAAAATCCTTGAGTATCATTTGAATGTCATTTTCAACCTTTCCAATTTTCCAGCATTGATACAGATTTTCTTTGGTCAGCTGGTGCTAATTTTGAGAAGGAGTTAAATTCAGTGTTTGAGTCATATTTTGAGTTAGTTGTAGGGGCTATTTCTGGAGCAGGTTGGCAGGGTTTGTGGGTGGGATGGGAGGAGGAGGGCAAGAAAGAAGTTGAATGTAGCAACTTTCACTGAGTAAAGGAATACAGGAGCAGGGATGAATTTGGGGGGAAAGAGGCAATATATAGATTTTTAATTTTTTTAACGTTTATTTATTTTTGAGAGAGGGAGAGCGTGCGAGCGCGAGTGGGGGAGGGGCAGAGAGAGAGGGAGACACAGAATCTGAAGCAGGCTCCAGGCTCTGAGCTGTCAGCATAGAGCCTGACACAAGGGTCAAACCCACAAACTGTGGGATCATGACCTGAGCCAAAGTCAGATGCTCAACTGACTGAGCCACCCAGGTGCCCCTCGAGTCTTAATCCTTAGGAGTTTGGAGGTGTCTAGTAGGTCTTTGCAAATGTGGGCTGGATTACTCAACTTCTCTTCCACTTGGGCCACAGTTTTCTGCTCATTCCCCCTCTCCTGAAGGTCTGGCCGTCACCGCCTGCTTCGTCTTTGTCCACAGTGTTTTGTGTCTACCTTGCCACAAATGAAAACAACTACCATTTTAGGAACTTATGCGTTGAACACATTGAGCATTGATATATATGTTTTATTTCCACTTCAGACCAGCCTTGCAAGATAGGTCTTTTCTGTCCTTGTTTTATAAGATAAGGGAACTGAAGCCTAATGAGGTCATCTCTGCCCCGTTTCTGCATGGTTTTGTCATCAGCCATGGTGGGACTGGTGGAGGTTAGCTGGAGAGGCAGGATGGTTCAGGGCTGAGAGCAGGCTCACTGCCTGATTTGAATGTTGGCTACATCATTCACTGGTTGTGTAACCTAGTTAGTCTCTTCACCACTCTGGGCCTCAGTTTCCCCATCTGTAAAGTGAGGGTAATCACAGAACATACCTAATTGATTCATAATGATAACTAAGGGAATTAATATACGTAAAGCACTTGAAACAGTGCGTGGTACAGCGTGAGCACGATGTAAATGCTCGTCATTGTTGTTATCTCTGTGTGTGTGTAGTATACAGAAGAGAACTTTCCTGGGCGTCGGGACAGTTAATTTGCTGTGGGATTTTGAGGCGGGTTCATTTTGCCGTCGGGGATTCCATTGACTTGACTGTGGAATTAGGAGGCAGATCAAATGTTCTGTAAGGGCCTCTTAACACTTGGTCGAAATGCATGAGGGGACAAGGAATGTTTTTGTGTGCTCTCTGAAGTTCGTGCCACTCCCCCAAGAGTAAGATGCCAGGAAAGAATCGATAAAGGGTGACTGTCAGGATGGGTCCTCCTGGACAGAACTTCTGCCCACAATGTCTCTTGCTTGTGGAGGTCAAACAGGACCAGCCTTATGTACACAAGCATGAGAGGCCGTAGGGCAGAGCAGTGGGGCTTTGAGAGCAACGGAGCCAAGCACAGGGTGATCAAGGATGTGGCAGCAGCAGTGAAAATTCAAGGACTCACACCTTCAAGGCAAGAATTCTTACTTTTCTTTATGACCTAGAGCCTCTGATGAGTCCCAGGGACCCTTTCTCCAAAGTGTGTTTTAATTGGTTAGTCGATTAATTAATTAATTATAGAGAGACGGGGAGAGAGCGCACGTGTGCGTGCACAAGTGGGTGAGAGGGGCAGAGGGCGAGAGAGAGAGAGAGAGAGAATCCTGTGCAGGCTCCACGTGGACTCAGCGTGGAGCTTGATTCAGGGCTCATCACAGGACCTGGAATCATGACTTGAGCCGAAGTCAAGAGTCAGATGCGTAACCAACTGAGCCACCCAGATGCCCCGCCTAATAATGTTTTTATGTATGCACGTATGTATGTATGTATGTATGTATTTTGAATATTTCTCCCCTACATATAATTTATTGTCAAGTTAGCTAACATACAGGATATACGGTGTGCCCAGGGTTTTAGGAGTAGAGTCCCATGATTCACCATTTACATACAACGTCCAGTGCTCATCCCACCCAGCAAGTGCCCTCCTCAATGCCCATCACCCATTTCCCCCTCGTCCCCACCCCTTCCATCAACCCTCAGTTTTGTTCTCTGTATAAGAGTCTCTTACGGTTTGCCTCCCTCTCTGTCTGAAACTATTTTTTCCTCTTCCCTTCCCCCATGGTCTTCTGTTACGTTTCTCAAATTCCACATATGAGTGAAAACATATGATGTCTGCCTTTCTCTGACGTTTTATTTCACTTAGCAGAATACCCTCCAGTTCCAGTATCCTCCAGTTGTTGCAAATGGCAAGATTTCATTCTTTCTTATTACCAAATATTATTCCGTTGTATATATAAACCACATCTTCTTTATCCATTAATCAATTGATGGGCATTTGGGCTCTTGACATGATTTGGCTATTGTTGAAAGCGCTGTTATAAACATTGGGGTACATGTGCCCCTATGCATCAGCACTCCTGTATCCTTTGGATAGACTCCTAGTAGTGCTATTGCTGGGTTGTAGAGTAGTTCTATTTTTAATTGTTTGAGGGACCTCCACACTGTTTTCCAGAGCGGCTGCACCAGTTTGCATTCCCACCAACAGTGCAAGAGGGTTCCCGTTTCTCCACATCCTCTCCAGCATCTGTTGTTTCCTGAGTTGTTCATTTTAGCCATTCTGACCGGCGTGAGGTGGTATCTCAGTGTGGTTTTGATTTGTGTTTCCCTGATGAGGAGTGACGTTGAGCATCTTTCCACGTGTCTGTTGACCATCTGGATGTCTTCTTTGGAAAAGTGTCAATTCATGTCTTCTGCCCATTTCTTCATTGGGTTATTTGTTTTTTGGGTGTTGAGTTTGGTAAGTTCTTTATAGATTTTGGATACTAACCCCTTATCTGATATGTCATTTGCAAATATCTTCTCCCATTTCATCGGTTGTTTTTTGGTTTTGTTGATTGTTTCCTTTGCTGTACAGATGCTTTTTATCTCGATGAGGTCCCCGTGAAAGACCTAAATGTGAGACAGGAAACCATCAAAACCGTAGAGGAGAAAACAGGCAACAGCCTCTTTTACTTCAGCCACAGCAACTTCTTACTCAACACGTCTCAGAAGGCAAAGGAAATTATGGTTTTAAGTACACAAAATAAAACACAAAGGATTACAACGGCAACCAATCTTCAAATATATGTATCAAATTGGTGATGTAGCGATATGTAGGCTTCTTTGTAACTACACTAAAAGCAAGCTCAAGCTCTCATGGCATGTCTAACAGCTCCCTGCATTTTGAAATAGTGACAACAGTAAATATTTTGAAATATCCGTGCAGCATTACTGTGATATGAAAACACCTGCGATTTCTCTTGGTGATAATGTCTCCAAGACAACTGTGGTTTGTTGCCTGCATTCACATTTGAAGGAAATGCTAACTTCCAGTTAGAGATCAGTGAAAATAAAGCTGTAACATTTCCCCCCATTCAAGTTGGTGGATCCTCTGAATTCATGCCATCCAGGTAATGTCTATGATTCTGTGACCCACAGGCAGACGCGGAATGATATATAAGTCGTGAGGCATGCCAGAGGCCAGGGAAGAACAATTTCTAAACAAGAGCCTGTAGAATTCCTGTTTGTCAGGAGGAAGATCTCCCAGAGAGTGTGGAAATTAGAAAATCCCCTCTCCAAAGGGCGACACGTTCATTGTAGAGGCAACTTCGGTGGCACAAGGGGTTGGGAAGCAGCACGACTTTGCGTGCCTGTGCCCACAAGCCAGGTGGGGCTGGGCCTCGCTCATTTCTGACCTGGGTTTCTTGCAGAGACCGTGCATATGGACAGGGTGTGATTTCCTGTCACAGTGCAATAGGGTTAAATATATAACAATGCCAGCTTCTCACCCACAGTGCGACGGGCCAGTGGGATGATTTAATGCAGCTCTCAATGGCACTGTTAAGATTTATGTGGCTAATCATCCCCATGGAGGGGATGATAAGTTATCACACTTATTATTTGCATATAGAAAGGTCCTTCTTGAATTCTCTGCGTTCTTACAGCTCAACCCTACGCTTGAGAAGAAGGTGAACAGGTTTTAGATTTAATTAGACAGTACTAGAAAGGTAAATTTCGGGGGTGTAACACATCAATAGTAGACTATGCATTGACACTAAAAGAAAGAAAGGAGGACATTTGTTTCCTGGCGTAGGCAAATCTGGTGTAGACACAGTGATCTCTGAAGCTTTCATGTAAGCCACGAACTCGTTCTAGAATGTTTGCACAGGGACCGTCATTTCTGGATAATTTTATGGCTATCAGCGCACAGGATCTGTGAAAGCCAGCTGGTGAGACCAGACTGGCGGACTGTGAAGTTAAGGCAAAGACCTGTGAGTCTCTCTCCACATGCGTTCTGCCTTTTTCTGATCATGTGGGAGTTCTTGCTAAAATTTCTTGGTATTCAAAAAGGATCTTTGAAGAAGTTAGAAACCGTTGCTCTAGAGGATAGGCAATTACTTCCACGGAAATGCAATTTCAAATTTATTCTCAGCAAATTTCAAGAGACATCAGCATGTTCAGCTATTTATATAATACATTTCAGAGGTATGGCTTTTATGAAACAGCATACTTCGTTTCATATACAAAACTTTATTTCCTTATCTTTTTCATTTCTTTACTAATAAGTCCTTATTATAAAAACACTAGAATCTCAGTTTTTAAGTTCTATTTCAACATTATGTTAAAACTTATGTTCGTGAATAAGCTTGAGTTTGTAGCTAGAGACTGGTCATAAAAGTTGCAGGTTGCAGTAGTTTCTAAGGGAACCACTGCATTTAAATTTGAGCTCAAATTAAATGAAACAAGGGAAGAGAGTTAACAGAGGCTCTTTGCTCATCTTTGGAAAATATGAGACGATGGGTAAATTTATCAAAGAAAAGTAGTCTATATCATGTTTTTGTGAGGTGATTCATTTACATGGCAATACATTTTTTTTCTTGTTTGAACTGATGGAATTTGGGGGTCGGATGGAATTCTGGGACTTTTCTAAAGGACAAATGAGAGATATACTTTTAATTAGATGATTTTTTTTTTCCTACCATGGGAGTAACTTACTTGTAACTGTAGTGGAGAAGTGGAGAAAAGCAGTAGGTGTCCAGAAGGTGGAGAACCAGTTGCCACACTGATTGCTTTACAGACACGGAGAGTCTCCAAGTTTTTTTTTTTTTTTTTTTTTTTTTTTTTTTTTTT
>NW_024412377.1:7087816-7176753 GCF_014898765.1 Herpailurus yagouaroundi | reverse complement strand
TCATGACCTGAGCTGAAATCAAGAGCTGGACCAACTGAACCACCCAGCCACCCCGAGTCAAGTTCTGAAACCCAGCAACTGCCCTGGGAGGGCTCAAGCATTCAGAATGTTCAAAAGGAAATCAGTCTCCAGTGTTAGAGGCCGGGCTGATACACAGTGTTGGATCTGCCAAGGATAAAGGGTAAAGTTAATGGTTAATCTTCCAGGAAAATTTCCCAGCATAGTTGCCTAGAATTATGGAAGCTGAGAACCATACTAGGGAAACACACTTGCAGCCCAAATTCTTCCTGCTCTACACACTACTGCCATTCTACTGATAAGGTAGGGATGTCTAAGAATTCTACTACAAGAGAGGATTGCAACTCGGTGATGGTCATTGGAGGAGGCTATGGTGTCTGATGTTTAGGACAACCTGTTAAAGCGCAGGTCTCCTGCTGGAGAGATGTGTTGACAATGTAGGAGTGCTCAGTAGGTAAGCTTCTGTAGGAAAAAAAAAAGGACTTTCAGAATTGGGTTTCTCGAAGAATCATTCAGGAGGCTAGCCACTGTGCCCACCTCCGTAGCTTCTAATCAGAACAAGCAGATTTAGCAGGCTTGTGCTCGGCGGCCGCGTGGCTAAGGTTGGCTGTGGAGGCCGGCTCGAGGGGATCTATTGACTCAGGTTTGTTCTAATGATGTGAAAAGGTCAACAGATTGGGAGAATGTCATGACAACACCTTATGAAGCTGACATAATACTTTTAAGAACAAGCCAGGAAAAAAGTCTCAGCTCTTCCCAAGGAGCATTTCCATCTCACAGGACTAGCCCCCTCTCTCCTGTTATCCGAACAACCCCGTGTCCTCAAAAGCTGTCTGGAGCAAGGCCCAGTTCCTGGGATCCCGTGTGCAGACTTGAGTCTCTTGTGATTTAAAGTGTGGAGGATGAAGGAACCACCATCAGGCCATTTGCTTATTGTCTGTCTGTTCTTGCAACTACCACGGCAGGAGGACTCATTAGATGTGTTCTTAGTAGTGGCATTTTCAAGGAGGTACAGCCAGGTTAATTAAAAGCAAATCTTGTGAAAGGTAATTGTTTCTTTGATTGTAATCACTGATTTTGTGGGGAGAGTGCAATGAGGAAAGAGGGCTTAATTTAGGTAGCAGCTTGACTTTAAGACACCTGGTTATGCTCCTGAAAAACAATGGATTTGGAAGTACAAACGAAATGAAGTCCCCCAAAGAGTGAGTTCATCCTCGAAGAACAACAACCAGTGAATGTCTCGGGGGGGGGGGGGGTGTTGCAATATGGGGAGCTGGAGCAAATACTCCAGGGAACCTTGCACTACCCACCAATTCTACTAATCCGATCATCTGAACGTTCCCTGTGGGCTGTAGGCTCTTCGGGGGGAAAAGTGGATCCCTCTTGACTTTTGCATTTTTCACAGTATTCACAGATACTTGGCACTCAAAATATTTGTTGAGGGAATAAGTAAAGGGAGGAGGAGGCCCGTTTGGTTTAGTTAAGGTCAAGGATGTAAGCACTTGCTACGGTTGTATGCAACATTGAGACATAGGCAGTGTTTGGTTGCCGTCTCCTTTATGAAGCTGTCTATACTACTCCAGGAAAAGGAGTGAGTGGCCCTCACTGATTCCACTGAACGTGTCCTGACGGGCCCGCTCTCCTGACTTACCCCCTCGGCTCACTTTCCTACTCTTGCTGGCTCACAAATTCAGAGACAGTGAATGTGGGTAGGTACAGAGTGATGTAAAATAATGATCCAGCTCACCAAACGGTGTTTCCCATCTCTGGGGAATGCCTGCTCCAAGAAGGTTGTCCTTTCTGCTGCTCAGCTTCTCTCCATGAGTTAGGGGCCGCCTCCCAGCCTTCTAAGACATCTGGACTCCTTGGCATCTAGATCTAAAAAGCAAAGAATGGCGGAGATGAACTATCTCCTCTTTTGCCAACTCAAGGCTCATTTGTTGGGGGACTTCCATTTTTCCCCTAAGAGGATTCACACATTCTCTTAAGTAACCCACACTGAAAAAGATCTCTCTTAAAGGGGAATTTGACTACCCACGGTAGGGTATCAGAAGAATATCATCATTTATACAAGGGAAACACATGTGATGTGCATTCTCTACAGTGATACTTACCCCCCAGGAGGCAAAAATTGATTCTTAAGGTGGGGAGTGAAAAAAATCGTAGATATTACAATGGTTTGTGGACCTTTTACAGGGTCAAGGTGCATAACCAGAGATACAGGCACTAAAATGTCTTGGGGAAGGGCGATTAGGAAAAAGCTAAAAAGGCTCCTTGTGGGTGGAGAGGTGATGATGAAAAGCAGGTTGAGGAACACTGATCTACAGTAAGTGAGGTCATTTTATGCACCGTGTTTTGAGGTCCAGCTCACATCCATACTTTTCTAGGAAGCTTTGCTTTCCTCTGTAGTGTTCAGTGACACCTTCTGAATTTCTCTGAAGCCCCCTGAAGATGAGAGGAGCCCATTCAAGTGAGGGCCGGTGGGGTGGGCTGTGGGTTCCAGAGTGGCTCACCTGCCGTAGGACACCCATGGGTGCTCCCTAGATGTGCTCCCCAGGTGCCGTAGGACAAGTGCAGAGGCAGGAGTTACTGGGGCCTCGAGACAATATCAACCCAGCTGGCAGGATGTGAAACACCTTCGGGTGTTTTCATTTCTTTTATGTTGGTGTGTTGGTCGACTTCAGCGTAGAGCCCTGGGACATTCATTCATTTGATTAGGAAGAAAAAACAAAAACAAAGTCTGATGCCTAACCTCCTTATGAAAACATATTCTCCCCGGGTATCTTGCCTAAGGGGCTAGTGGTTAGGTTTCTACCATTGCCTGATTTCCAGAGCACCAGCAATTTGGTAAAGTTAGTTACTCACTTCTCTGACCCCCGGAACTAGGAATCTGACCCCAGGTACTAGGATTCGGTGCTAACCACAGATTTAAAAAAAGGGTCTGCTACACAGAACCAAAGAACTCACAGCTTATTTACCCTTATCGGATCCATGTATCTGAGAAAATGACCCACCACGGACAAAACTTCCTGGCCAAGGAGAAGAAATGCCGTCAGCAGTGAGAGGAAGCCTCGCACAGGCCCCGGCCTCGAATGAGCGCAGCTGGCATGTCAGCTGGATTCCCTGCTGGTGGCAGCCGTCATCATGCCTGCTGCGTCAGTCAGCCCTCAGAATTTGCAAGGAACGTGACCCTACTTGGGGATCATGAGAAAGCCAGTGGCAATCTCTCGGTACCACAGGTAGCTTTTCTCTACTGCTCCGTCCCGGAACACTCTGCCACGGAGTTCATTGCACATACTTGATTTGAGTGGGATGCAAACACACTTGTGATAATCCCTTTTCCCTTTTAAACGGTTGGTATAGTATCTAGTTTACGTTTTAAAAACTCATTTAACAGTACAGTATTTTAATAATGGGGGCATGGGTGAAGGGGAGAGGGAGATACAGGCTTCCAGTTATGGGATGAATAAGTCACGGAGGTGAAAGGTACAACAGAAGGAAGAAAGTCAATGGTGTTGGAATAGTGTTGTATGGGGGCAGGTGGCAGATACACTTGCGGTGAGCACAGCGTGACATAACAATTAAAAAATAAAAATGCGTTATTTAATTCCTAAAACATAAAGCATCCTTAAAAACAGAAAGTGGATTTGACTTACAAATCTCTTTGAATACATAGGAAACCAAACTAATAAAAATCGATAGCGAGGACGAGAGGCTATAAGACTAAATTAAAGTGTGTGTAACACACACACACACACACACACACACACACACACGATAAAGCATCGTTCAGTACAATAGCAAACAAATGATTCCTTTAAAGAAAATCTCTAAGGTTTACCAAGAGCAATGGAATCTTTATGGTTTTGAAATAAATCAAGGCTCTTGGCACAATGCTAATTTGCATAAATCTGCATCCCACCCCCAACCCCAACCCCCACTCCGTGTGGCTAACTCCAAGAAGGAAATGTGCTTCTGTTAATGGGCTAAACAAATCTGTTGCATATTTCATATTTGCTATGTATGTCCTTTCTTAAATATTAAATATTTGGTTTCAAAATAATCCGTTTTATACTGCCCAGGGTAGGAATGACAAGACCATAGTCGAAGGCTACAGGTCATTGCCTGGGGGGCTCACAGTGACTGAAGTTATCAGCTGTGCCGCTACAGCCCTTGGTTCTTCGCACACCAGCTAGCTCACTGAGCAGGCGTGATGCATAATGCATGTATATTGACAAAGCACTGTATGCAGAAACTCCCAGACCGACATGAATATACGTGACGTGCTGGAACTTACCGCTCAGTGGAATCCTCTGAGTCAAGACCTGTTCCACAACCGACTGCTGACCCATTCTGAGATTCAGATGTGATGGCGAGGTGCTCTTGTGGTTCCTGCCAGCTCAGCCAGCCAAACACATCCAGGGCCTGGAGGAGAGAAGGTTGTCGTAAGGGGATGCCCATCCCAGGAGAGAAGGCCATGCTTGGCTCTAGTGTAGGATAAGCCATCAGAGCCTGGAAATCAGGAGGCTGGGCTCTAGGTAGGTCAGGTCGCCAAGAATTCGCTCTCTGATCTTGGGCAAGCCAGGTAGTTTCTTTGGATCTCATTTTCTTGGACCAAACTGAGACGTTTGAATTAGATAATCTCTCAAACTGAACTCTAATTAACCCTGTAATCCCTTTCTCTTTTTCTGAGAAAGCAAAACACTGAGCCACTAGTTGCCCATCTCTAGGGCAGCAGATGCCCCTGGAAGTAGCTGCAAGTGCATAGCTGTCCTTGGTGTCCAGATGTGCCGGTATCCTGGGGGCCTAGTGTCTCTTCTCCCTTCCAGTTTCTTCAAGATAGAAAGTGAGACCTCTAGCTCTCAGCTGGATCCTTTCTAGATTCATTCTGATGCCACCTGTTAATTTATAGGAATTTGTATAATTATTTAGTCATGTGATATATTTAAGGTTTGAAACAATTCTTTTCTGTTACTATTTATTTATTTTTGAAAGAGAGAGACAGCACGAGTGGGGGAGGGGCAGAGAGCGAGGGAGACACAGAATCTGAAGCAGGTTCCAGGCTCTGAGCTGGCAGCACAGAGCCTGATGGGGGGCTCGAACTCAGAACCGTGAGATCGTGACCTGAGTTGAAGTTGGATGCTCAACCGAATGAGCCACCCAGGCACCCTAAGATTTTTTATATTTATTTTTATTAGAGAGAGAGAGAGAGAGAGAGCAAGTGGGGGAGAAGGGGAGAGAGAGAGGGAGAGAGAGAATCTCAAGCAGGCTCCACACTCAGCACAGAGCCCAGCACCACAACCCTGGGATCATGACCTGAGCCGAAATAAAGAGTTGGATGCTAAACTGACTGAACCACCCTGATGCCCCTTATCATGTAATATATTTAAAACCATGTCAGGATCAGGATATATTTTACCTGAACAAGAGTTACTCTTTTAGAGAATTACTTTTTTTGTAATGTTCCTATGCTGCATTTAATAATCTCTGCATCTCTTGATAGTGCTTTTGGATTAGTAAGCCACCCCATTTGTATATTCATTGGGTTAGAAATTTGGAAGCTGCTATTTATTTAGTAGGTCTCCAAATGAAGTCCATTGTGAAGGGAAGAAAGGAGCACAGTCTCCTGTACTGTAATTGAATTCTAAGTTTTCTATCCACCATTATGTAGGATTGAGCACTATAAAAACTTCTAAATTTTAGCTGTGCTGCAGTTAAACCAATAGACTAAAACCTAGTTTGAATTATAGCTGTGAAATTGCATTATTCTAGAAATAATTCCAGTACAAATGCCATAAAATATGATGATTTTTTTTTTTGGACTTAGGCTCCCCCCCCGCCCCAATTTCCTTTCAGATGGTCTTATGACATCTTATGGCTGTTCAAAGCTGATTTACAACTGATAAGATGCATTAGTCAAACGTTTACTCATCTGCCAAAGTTGGTACTGATTGAAATGTTTTACATTTCCTATCTGTTTTGTCGATAGCTTTAGGGTTCTTCCTGGCGCGGGCTTCTGGTCTGTGCTCTTGCTTTATTCCTGCTTATCACCTCAGTCGATCGATCAAATATTCGTTCCAGTTGATTGTTATTCATTAAGCCTTCTTTGAAATTGTTCAGAGAAAGTTAACTCCTATCTGTCTTGTATTTCAGATCCTCTGCTTGAATTCCATGAAACCGGCAAATGAAGCTTACTTACTTCAAGGGAGAAGAATGGATCTCAAACATGTGACCTGAAGCCACCCAGAAGAAGAGCTCTTGCTGACTTGAAAAGGGACAAAATATGGTGAGGGCTCGCAGATAAGTCAAACATCAGATCGCATAATTATACTCTACTAAATGTCTTGGCCGGTCTAAGCCACTTTGCTAAATGTAGTGTGCAAATACTCTTGTGTATTCTACAAAGCAGAGACCCTGCTCTGTGGGCGCTCAGTTCCTAATACTGTTGTTGACATTCAGTGCAAGGCTCAGGGAAACATAATTCTTGAGAAGTAACCCAGTCCATCTATCTGGAGATGACCATCTCCAGATGAAAGATAATCCTTTTCTTGCCAATCAGGTAGAGCTATGTCCTTTTAAATATAAAATTCTACAGGGGACAGGTTTACTGCACTTGTGATGGATGCATATATATATGCATGTATGCTGCTGATGAGAACCTTTTCCCCTTGTTTGGGTCTCCAGAGAGATCCCCACAAAAGGTGGGTGTTGGAGGGAGTAGGCTGGATCCTCTCTCCCTGCTGATGGGCTCCAGGGAGGGGGCATCACCTAGGATGGGAGCTGGATGGCCACTGTCCATGCCTGTGCCGTTTGAGGGGGGAAGGGCAAGGTTCAAGGGCTCTGCTTGTATCTGGGAGGTTCTCTGGCTCTGGCGCAGTGGCTAATACCAGCTCTCCTACTTCCTGTTTCCTACTGCTCAGGGCTTCCCTAGGAGCAGGTGCCTTCTCCCTCATTCTGGCGCTTTCTCTGTGCAGTGATGAGAGTCTGGGTTGGCCTGTGCTCCTGCACTTTTCTGAGGAAGTCTCAGGGTCTAGCACCGGAGAGAGAAGGCTTCCTGCAGCCTCAGCCCAGACCGTTGTCCGGTCCTGTTTTAGGTGAGGAGCCGATTCCTTGATCTTCATTATGACCATTTCCCCGTCTGCTTTTAATCTACAGGTGCGAAGGAGTGAGCATCAGGACCCCTACTCCATCCCAGGCTCCAAAGCTTCAGTTTATTGTCTGGAGATCCCCTGCAGGCCAGCATCTGTATTTTGGCTATTCCGAGCAACCCCCTCCCCGGTGATATGATGAGCAAGAGGTCTTCATTGAAGACAGTACCTCCCAGAGAGCTTAAATGAGTGCCGACAGTCCGGGGGTTTCTGAGCAGGGTCGTGGGATCAGAGACAGCCCCGAGGTGAGAACAGCACCGACAGACAGATGTACAACAATTGTCAAGTGATAAACACTCCCATGCTCCTGGATCATGTCAGTGTTTGGCCTTCCTCTGGTTCTCAAAACCGACTTAGGCCACGTTCCTAGTGACCCCCAGTCTTTTGTTTGATGCTTCCTTCTCACCCTTCCTTTCCATCTACTGTCTCCTCTTTGAAATGAGAGCTTGGCCATTCACAATACGAAGAGTGGGTTAAAGCATATCTTGATGATAATTTTTTTAAAACCGCATGAATTTGCAAGTGCTTCTTAATGATCACAGTGAGCACATGAAGGGGATATGTACACAAATGCACGTACATGTATATGTACACATGGCAGATGAAATACACATGGATATTTATACACAAATGTATACATGTGAAATATATATGTATACAGACATATGTGTGTATAATCCTCTGTTTAAACAAAAATGTGAAGATATCCATTCTTTGCTGTCTATAGCCCCTGTCAAATTTTAAACACATCTGAAATTTTAGTAGAATGTGCACCATCTCTTAGCAAAGGTCATGACATTCATTCATTCATTCATTCATTCATTTATTCATTCATTTCTCTTTTGGTGGAACAAAGCAGGTTTACTAACTAATTTGAAGCCAACAGTTGAGGTAACAATCTGTGGGATTTCCAGGAAATCCAATCTTATGGAACGTCTGGGTCTGCACCATGAAATCAGGAATCTTTCCTTATGTGATATACATTAGCATGACTTGGAATATCTTCCATAGAGAACTCCCATCATATCTATAGTCAGGTAACTTTGGGAAATATTGTGTTAAATAGTTTCCTTTCAGTAGAACTAATCAGAGCCTTGAATAAGATAGAATATATTGGGGATTTGTAAGGTGGGATAATTGTGACATAATGGAAATCATCATTTCCCGGAAATATATTGGACCGTAGAACCCTTTCTTCAAGGTGCATCGCATCAGACGAGTGTTTTATAGGACAAACTTTGGGAAATGCATATATAAGTACATCTGAAAAAACCCCTATCTTCCCCCTATTAAATATTAGCTTCCCTGTATTTTAGCTGTCTTTTATTTTTCTTATGGCATATTTTTATTGTCTGTCTATTTATTTATTTATTTATTTATTTATTTATTTGTTTGTTTGTTTATTTATTTATTTATTTATTGCTGTCTTACTGTTTAGATGGTTATGTTTGTCTTCCCTCTCTTGCTTAAGCTCCTTCCCTCACATCCACTGGACTGCATACTCAGTGGGGACAGGGTGATGGTTCATTTCTGTATGTCTCTTCCTCCCTTGCACCCTCCCCCAGCATAATGTCGTTCTTGAAAGAAACACTGAATTCACATTTGCTGAGTTGACATATACCACTACATTTGATTTCTGTCAGTTTATTTTTTGCTTAAACCCCTGTCCCTCAAGAGCCCCCACAGCAACTTTCTTAAAACAAAAAGGAAGGAGTTGTACCTCTTGCAAGATTTCAGGGAGAGTGGCCACAAATAAATTATTCATGTCAGAAAGGGAAATGTAGCAATGATCTTATTAATAGCGGCGCTGGGAGAAACCAGCCTCCAGATAGCCCATGAGCCATGGTTCACGCGCCAGGAACCGCGATCTTGCCACGGCCACCATCTTTCCTTATCCGAGCAGGTCAGATTCTGACGATGAGCCAACACTTTCTTGATTCTGCACAGATTTCAGGCCCTGGACAACAACAGCAGAGAAGCACAAATGTCCAAACACAGAGCACAAAGTCCTGTTCACCAACGCCGTCACTGGGAACCCTTGCCGCCTTAGAACTCGGCTCAAGAAATGCCTTTTGAGACAATTTATGTCCGATTGTTGCTCGTCCTAGTATATCTTAACATTCTTAGAACACCAATAAGGCAAGATAAAAACAAAAATAACAGCAAAAAATGAAAAATAAAATCTTTGTTTTTACTTACTTCTTGCATTGAAATTAGCCGACGACCCAAGGTCTGAAAGTTGTCACCCTTAAGACTCAGACAAGATTTGCCTATACAATATTGTGACATAATAAGAGTTATATCCTTGGTCTTTATCTCCAATTCTTGGCACAGACCTCCTAGGATCCCTAGAATTTAAGAGTGAGAGGAACATCTTCCGTGATTCATCATAAAGCCCTTTCAACCAGACCTGAGTTTATACTATTCAGGTGACTGTGGAGGATGGGGCTGGTTGCCAGAGAAGCCAAGCCTGGGATTAGAGGGGTAGGACTTTGAGCCATACCCCTGATCTCCAGGGAATGGAGAGGGGCTGGAGATTAAGCTAATCACCAGTGATTAATAATTTAATCGATCATACCTACATAATGGAACCCCCACAAGAACCTGAAACAACAGGGCTCAGAAAGCTTCTGTGTTGTTGAGTATATCAAGTTGTGCCCAGAGAGGGATTGGAAGCCTCTCTCCCTCCCTCCCCCCTTGCACATCGCCCTGTGCATCCATTTGGCTGTTCCCGAGTTGTATCCTTTATAGTAAACCTCCAAATAGTAAGTCAAACACTCCTGAGTTCTGTGAGCTGTTCCTAGCAAATTATTGAACCCGAGAAGGGGGTCATGGGAACCCTTCATTTATAGCCAGTCTGTTGGTCAAAAATGCCAGAGGCCAAGACTTTCGGTTGGTGTCTGAAGTGAGGGCATTCCTATGGGACTCAGCCCTTAATCTGTGGGGTCTGGGCTGATGCCAGGTAGTTAGAATCAGCCTTTTTCGGTCTGTAGAGCCTACACATTTGGTGTCAGAAGTGTTGCGGGTAGCAGAAATGAGAGTTTTGGTTTAGCCTAGAAACAGGTTGTGATTTTGTCCTCAGGGTCTGTGTGAGGATATTTTTAGCTACCAGCGACAGAAACACAACTCAAATTAACTTAGCGTTTGTTTCTTGCATCCAGGAGTGCCTAGGTCCAAGGAACACGTGCGGTGACGTCAGGATTCTGCCTCTCCACCTTCTGAATCTGCTTCTTCGAATTCTCCCCTTCTCAGGTAGGTTGTCCATGTGTTGTCAGAGGTTGCTGCCGGCACACCTGGGCTCATGTCTTCCCGGTGATGATGCTAGCAATCCGTGGAGGGTGTCTCCTTTCTGATGATGCCAGCCATGTCCCTGTTGGGGGAGGGGGACCACTTTCGCTGGCTCAAGTGGCTGTGTCTGTCCCTGAAGTAATCACTGTGGTCAGGGGCTTGTGTTTCCTGGAGGGACCAAGCCTGAATCATAAGTCTTAAATACGTTGGTTGGAAAGAGTTTCTCACAAGGGGGTTTCGTTACTGGAAGAAATGGGGGGGAGGGGAAGGGAAAGGGCAGGGCGGATAAAAGCTCTAATTACCACAGTCCATCCCAGCAGCCTTCCAGAATGAAGCGGGAGGCAGCCTCGAGCATCCCCATCTTTGAGTTTCTTTACTCAAGCCGCTAGACTCACCGGTTTCATGCCTTTCAGTATTTTCTGTGATGAAAAACGTGATCAAGAGGGCGCCCCTCATCAACATCTAAGTGACTCTTTCACACGTCTATACCCCGGAGACATTCTTCATGATGTAGTTGAGGTTCAATACTCACATTTCTCGTGTTTGGAGTCAATTAAACCCGTTTAAAGTCGAACAGCAAGCCCTCGTGAGGCTCAGGCTGTAGGACCAGTGGTGATATGTAGATATGTCACCACAAAACAGGGAGCATCGTAGGATGTGCAGTCACCACACCTGGTAATTGAATGTTATTTTGGGTTTGAGCCGAAGATACTCTTGAGCCGAATTGCATAGAGAAGCAAAAAAATTGATTGTCAACAAATTCATGGCTTGGATGTTATTACTCAGAATAAATTGCAAGGGGGAAATGGCCTTTATGAGGGTGTTGATATATTTTTAATAGAAAATCTCCATCCCTGATAGAGTAGATTACAAATGTTTCTAAGGAAAACCGGAACAGTAGGTTTATCATATAAGTGCTTTCTGCTGGTCTTAGTAAATTGAGTTCCTTCACTGCCAGGAAACTGATAGTATTTATAAACAAGAGCCTCAAACACCCTCTCTATCACTGAGATTTTAGGCCATTTACATACTGTGCCATCATTTTTAATTACTAGGAAAAATTATGTGCAAGAAAACCAACTATTAGAGCTCTGTTGTAGAGATGGAGAGGAAGAAATCATCCTCTCGAAACGTGTGTATTTTTAATGCTTCCCTTAGAGTGTTGGCCTAGCCATGAAGTGGTTTGTGCGGGCACAGCGGTCTCTGATCTTGTTCTCCCTTTCACTGGAGATCGGTTTAGACCCTGTGGCTGCCGTGGGGTGAACCAGCCTGTTTACACAGGCGGGAGGGGCCGGCAGAAGAAGTGGGAGTCAGTCTGATGTTCCTGGGGTGAAGGCAGGCAGCAGTCTACAGCGTCCGTTATCCCGTGTCCCACGCTGTCCGGAGGAAATGGATGGAGAAGACGAAGTCCTGGGGGGGGGGGGGGGCGGGGCAGCAAGGAGGCATCACTGTCTCATCTTATGCCCCAGGTCTTGTCTGAACTGGAGCAAGAAAGGAAAGTCAAGTGTGATGAGGGTTGGAGAAACCCATCTGGAAAGCAGGCAGAGTGAACAGATGGGGACCCTCCTGACCACTACTTGACTTCTCTGGACACCTGCTGAAGGGGACATTAGCGCTTCCAAGTCAGAAATGGCACCGAAACCAGGAGGTTCTTTCCCATTTCTGGGTACAGAGCAGTGAGTCACATCACACATCCAGGCTGAAGTAAGTCTCGTGACACGCTGTCTGCCAGGCACACTCAGGACCTCTCTCTACGACAGTCGAATAGAGCTTCTCGTATAGAATTTTACGAAGGCGGACGAAGGGATGTGTTGAGGGCCGCTACACTCTGGAGTGAGACAGATGGATAGAGACGGGTGGACATAGCTATATACATAAATAATGTGTGAGATGGCGTAATAGACACATGTGTAATTTATTAATATATGCAATACATGTACTATGTATTGTTCTCTCACGTGTATAACGTATGTGACTATTAACACGTTATGTGTGACATTAATACACAAAACACAATACAGTTTTACTAATACATCTCTATCACCGATGCTAGATTATGCGTGATGCGTGTGTTTATTTACTGAGACACACGAGCAGTGCAGTGGGATGTGCCGTCCAGCTTTGTGCCTCCTCGGGCAGTGAGTTCGTGGCCTGTGTCTGGGGAGGAGCTCCTCTTCTGGCCCTGTCTGGGTTGGGGGGCTCCTCTCAGGTTCCGCTGACCCTCCTCTGGGCCCCATGGCCACCTGGGCTGCAGTTCGCTCCCCCTGTTTGTAAGACCCTGATGACTTCGTGCAGAATATCAGCAGTCTCTGCTGAGGTGACACGTGCTCGGGAGTAGATTTTCCCGGAAACTCTCCTTTCCCTCCCTGTGTCTCCAAAGCGCCAGGAAGGGATGATACCAGCCCACAGAGTACAAGGACCTATGCTGGGAGGGCCTGGTTCTTCCCCTTGGTATGGTCGTTTAAACTCCGGTCTGCGTCATCTTATTGTGTTGACTTGGGGCGACTCCTGGACGTCCTCTGGAGGCGAGTTCATTTTTCCCAGAATGAATCCCGTGATTAACACAGAACCTGCCTGGTCCTGTACGTCCCGTTCTCTGGTGGGCCTTGAGATCCACGAATCCCTGACTCCGTGGGCACGGGAAGGGCTGAAGGGTTTGGGCCAGGACCGTCTCCAGACTGCCTCCACTCCACGGCGGCGGCGGTGTGGCTGTGGTGCGGGCGGAAGGTTCAGTGTCCTCTGCTTCTGCCCTCTGGCCTGTTGGCTCCTGTGGTCCTCCCCAGCGCGGCCACCTCTGAGTGCTCTGAAGGATCCCTGGGCACCCCTTCCTCGTCACCGTGGCTGGGTCCAGTTCTCTCTCTGTGTGTTCAGTTCTCTCTCTCTCTGCTCAGTTCTGTCGGTGGCTGGTGTTTCTCTGGCTTCTCGGCTTCACGGGGCCCCGTTTCACTCTGAGGGAGGCGGGTCGTGTGCCAGAATCTACTTTGTGCTGGGGGAGCCCTGGGGCCCCAGCTGTGGGTCCGCCGGCCATAGCTCCTCCTATTTACGACCTTGTATGGTTTCACGGTGTTTTGACTGTATGTAAAACCCCTCTACGGAGCACATTTTTATTAGCTGCTGAAGAAAATGCCCCACAGATTCTCTATGTAATGCAATATTATTTCCTTGGAAGCATGTTAATTTTAGGGCGAGAGACTGCAGAAGGGTGGCTGGTATTAATTTGTGATTTATCTGTCCCTGGGAAAAATTAGGAAAATGGCCTTGTCTTTGGATCAGTTGAGGCTTATTTAATCTTTAGTCAAAGAATCTCCCTGTATTAGTTTCCCAGGGCTGCCGTGACAGATTACCACAAACTCAGTAGCTCAAAATGATAGAAGTTTTATCCTTTCACAGAAATAAAGTGTCGGCAAGGCCACGCTCCCTTTGAAGTCCCTGGTTGTGGGGGAACCCTTCCTTTCCTCCTGCAGCTTCTGGGGGTTCCTGCCCTTCCTCGGTCTGTGGTGGTATCACCCCCATCTCTGCCTCCGTCATCTCGTGCCCTCTGTGTCTTCTCTTCTGTCTCTTACAAGGACGTGCACCTTTGGACTTAGAACCACCTGGTTAATCCAGGATGGTCTAATCTCAGGTCCTTAATAACATTTGCAGGGCGCCTGGGTGGCTCAGTCGGTTAAGCGTCCAACTTCGGCTCAGGTCATGATCTCACGGTTCCTGAGCTCCAGCCCCGCGGCTCTCTGCTGTCAACGCAGAGTTTGCTTCTGATCTTCTGTCCCCCTCTCTCTGTCCCTCCCCTACTGGTTCTCTCCCTCCCTGTCTCACTCCTTCTGTTTCTCAAAATAAACTTAAAAGAACACATTTGCAAAAGCCCTTTTTCCAAGTCAGGTCACATCCCGAGGTTCCTGGCAGACTTGTCTTTGGGGAGACCACCGTTCAACCCCCTGGAGCCCCTCTTCCTATGGAGGTTTCTCCTCAGGGGGTGCACATTTTTTTTTTTTAAATCAGAAAGCAGATCTTTTCAATAATGTGTCTCTCGGGACAATGATTCACAGATGGTAGACCATGACCAGCAGCGTCGGCCTCACCCGGGAACTTGTGAGAAATGCAATATCCCAGGCCCCATGCCATACCTACCAGAAACCGGCCCTGTGGCCCAGGAGTCTGTTTCAACAGGCCAGCCAGGGGATCCTGCTGTGTTTGAAGTTGGAGAATCTCTGCCGGGTGCCTTCAGAGGGGACCCACACCTTCTCCAGTACTGTGTTCCAGTACCCTGACTTGCTGGGCTGGCCCGGAGAACTCACAGCTCCCTGGGGCCGGAGGGCTCAGCCCTGTTCTCCTGCTTCCCCCACCTCAGGTGGAGCTGTGAGCCCCGAGAAGCTCCTGACACCGCACCCCACCCCCATCTTCTGGTGAAGGCTAAAGGGCCACTTGCCTGGCCTGAGGAAGAGGCATTACTACCCGCCTCGGCCCCCCTGGCAGAAGCAGGTTCTCAGTGACCCTGTGCTCGAAGGGCCCTTTGGGAGTGTTACAGGTTGAACTGTGTCCCCCTCAGATTCATTTGTTGAACCTTGACCTCAGATTGTGACCTCATTTGGAGATAAGGTCATTGCAGATGTAATTAGCTAAGGTGAGGCCTTGCTGGAGCAGGGTGGGCCCCTCATCTCGTATAACTGTTGTCCTATAAAAAAGGGGGAACTTGGACCCATAGACAGATATACACCCGGGGGGGAGGGGATGCGAAAGATTGCTAGCGAATCCCCAGATGCGGGGAGAGGGGCACACAGCAGACTCTTCCTCACAGGCCTCAATGGGAACCGACTTGCCCTCACCTTGATCTTGGACCTGTAACGTCCTGAACTGTGAGACAATACATTTCGTTGTTGAACCCCCCATGGTCTTCGGTACTCTGCACGGTCGGCCGAGGAAACTAAAACAAGAAGCGTGTAGGGTTAATTTTCTTTTGTGAGCCGGCCTGAGTTCTGAACAATTAACTTCAAAAGAACTTTTTGAGCACAACTCATTTGTCAGTTAGGAACTGCCTCACAGCAAAGCAAAAGCTCTATGTCATGTTGACAATTATTTGGGACACGCAGTTCTCAGTTCCTGAGAGTGTTCAAGACGATATTTTTAGTGAGTTTTAAGTGATTGTGGTATCTTAAAACGGTTGTCAAAAGAATAATGTTTTAGACTTTATAGCACTTTTGACCTTCTTCTTCTTCTTTATCTTTATTTTCTTTTGGAATTATCCTTTGTAAATGTTTTTTTTTCCCGTAGAATCTCTCATTTGTTCAGAACTACAAATCAATACAATTAGATATGAAGGACTCAGCTGAAAATAAAAGCAAATTAATGTATATGTTGGAGGAACATTTTGTGCCATTTTTCTCCTCCAATTAGCCCAATTAGTCAGTGACATCTAGGACTGGTCTTCCAGAAAGAATTACAGGCCAGAAGTCCCGTTCTCCACTTTAATGAGTTGTTCCAAGAGAGCCGGTCATTCTGCATAAATTGATAAGTACGAGATGTCCTGGGTAATAATTCCAAGTGTTTATGCTGCTCTGCCATTGTTCATTAATTTTTGTCAAGTAAACTTAAGGCTTTAAAAATGTGAAAGAGGTAACAATTCATTGGTTATGTGAAACTGCCAACAAAGGTTACAGTTCTCTAACATCGTACATTTTTTTTCCTCCTGTACCTCACAATGTAGGCCGTAGGGCACGCGAGCGTCCACACACGCTCTAAGTGGGCAATGTTAGGGGAAGCCAATGGAAGAGTCGAAGTCTCTGCAGCCAGTACTCGTTCAGTAGATACCACGCCGCCTAGATTCTCCTCCTGAGAATAAGTGTGTATCTATTTCATGACCAGGAGAACCTGGAACTAAAAATGATGATAATGCTCTTCAACAACCTGGTATTTGGAGCTCTCCTTAATGAGAAGAAAAGTACAAGGAAGCATCTTCGTAAAAGAGAACTACTTTGAAGTGGTGCCCGGGTGTCTAGCCCTTAGCAGCCCCCAGGTTCAAATTGAAGTCACATTTTCTTTAACTCTCAGAGTGACACTACCTCAAACTTCCCCCTGCAGGTGCCTGCCCCCCTGAAGCAATCTCCTGGGTATCTGGGAGGCTTCTGTGGATTTGGGATGGGCTCTCTCATGACCTTTATCCCCAGCCTCAACTTCTCGGACTAGCCTACGGTCCTTGCCACCAGTGGCCCACGTGGAGAGTCCCCTCTGGTGGACACGGGCCTCCGTCTTTTGGCGAAGGCTAAAGGGCCTGTACTCCACCCTGAGAAAGGGGTATTACTGCCTGCCTTTGCCTCTCTGTCTCCAACATAAATCAAGCCCTTCCATTTAGAGCCCACAGTTGAAATCGGGCTGCGTTGGTAAGGTTCTACTGAATGTCTATGGGTAAATGATGGAAAGTACAATACCAAGAATAGTTAACAATGGTTCTGAGATGTGGTTTTCAGAGGGAAGTCACCTCCCCACCCCCACATGCATTATATGCACACATTCAAAGTCCATCCGCTACAAGGTCGAAGAGAAGATGGTGTTTCCCTTCACCTCATTGTAAACTTCATCTCTGAAGTCTGCCTTCTGTGTTCTCATATCTCCCTCTTCCCAGGGGAAGAGATGCTGGGAAGGTACACTCATTCTAACAGAAACTGCTCATGTCTCACTCCAAGGGGCCCGAAAGATAATCATTTCGGAAGAGGACGGTTCAACACCAGGATATTCACCAATGTTGAGGGTGGTTCATGCAAATAATACCAGCACACGTGTTAACAGTCCTATGCAGCTTTCGTCTTGCCAAGCCAAATTTACTTCCTTTTATAGTCTAGACTCCAGCATTAGGGAAAGACCCATGTCTTCACAATTTTTTTGAAGTTCCAGGTCTCAAGTTAGAAGATCCAGGGTTTTATTGGGAAAGATTGACATAAATTCTTGATAAGCTATAGTTCTTTCTAAAATTCTTAACCAAATCACGACTAATTTCTTTCCTTTCTTCTTCCAGTGAGAAGTCAACAGTGAGAGGTACGATTCAAACTCAGTCCTTTAGAATCGGTTTTGCACCAGGTCACCTCACAGTTTTCCCTTGGAACCATAGGTAGGAACTCACTCTGTATCTGAGGAGTCAGAAGGATGTGTTCAAACAAATGAGCCACCCCGTAGCTTGTTCCTTTTGAGAACGTTCTACAGTTCTAGAAACCTCAGAGTTGAGTTTTGCATAGGCCACCTTCTTACACAAATATCAAGGGCTGTATTTCACAGACTGTGTGATCTTAACAGAAATCTTTTCAGATAGGTGAAGGGTCAATTTTTAATTCCCTGAAGCTAAACTGAAGACGAGAGCATTTAAAATTGTAGTTGGCCAGGCTTTATGTCCGGAATTTCAGGGTGTGGGCTCCAGCCTTGGTTGGTGCTGTTCTCCGTGATACCTCCTGGGCATTTTAATGTTCAAAAGTCCTAAATCCTGAAGAGGATGAATGATATACTAATTCTGTGTGTGGATAGTGCTTTGCATTTCGTTGTAGAGCCGTGTCGTCCTCCCAGTTTTATGTGGCTTGTCCATGCTTCCTCCCCGGAAGAGTTTAGTTCCCTTCAGGAATACTCATGAGTCACCGTGTTAATGATGGTAGCAGGCTCAAGAGGCTTCAGAGATGAGAGCCATGGTCTCTGCAATGACTCATGGAATGATAGCAAAGGCAGATTTACAAACAAATGAGCACGACACAGAATAAACACTGTAATAGTGGGATGTATACGTTATGCAGCAAAGCATATGGTGGCATTCTGCCTGGCTAAGTTTCAGTGAAAGCTAAAAGGAGGAAGTTTTTCCTTTTTCTTTTTTAAATTAGGAAGATGAGAAGATCTTCCTAAATTAGTAGGGGAAGCTTTTCTAAACATGGAGAATATGAGCGAAGGCCTGGAAATATCCGAGAAGGAACAGACTCCTCTGTCTAGATTGGAAGGTGGAGAGGCTGGAAAGGTAAACCAGGGCCATTTTCCCAGGGTCTCGAGTGCCACGTTAAGGAGGGTTTGCCTTATTCGATAGGTGATGCAAATTCTCAGGTACTTAGGAGTCTGTGCAGCAGAGAGGACCAAGAAAATATGTGCTCCCTCTCTCAGGATGTGGAGGTGTCACTGACAAGGGGCTGCAGGAAGGGCCACGCAAATGGTTCTCTAATGCGGTAGGAGCGGAAGTAAAATTGGGCTTCCTCATCAGAAAGCGGGACGTGTGATTCTAGGCTGAAGGCAATGGGGAGAAGCTGGTTCTTGTGTGGATCTGGATCATCAGCATAGAAGTGATAGGTAAATTTATGTGCTACGAGAAGCGTGTTGACGTAAATTCAAGGAATAGTAATATTTATGAGGTGTCAAGAGGAAAACTGTCATGGCAGAGACCAAAAGGGGGTAGGGAGAGATGGAAAGGCCAACTTCCTGTGAGGTGATAAGGTGGGAGATGGTGGAGGGAGGGTTTCAACAAAGAGGAAACAATCAACTGTAGGAGAGGTCCGGGTAAGGAGTGGTAGAAAACCATCCACTGGATTTGGCAATTAAAAAACGAGACGCTTCTTCCGAGGTGGAATGATTTTGGGGTAGGGAGAATGGCAGGGGTCGAAAACAAAAGGGCAGAGGAATGTTGAGCTTCCAGTTGGAGACAATCGTTTCATGAATATTTAATGGTACGAATGCATATGTACTAAGGACTTATGTCTATACTCATCAATTACTCTGAGCTAATTATGTGATCTGAGCAACATAAAAATCCCTCCTCCCCCTCTTAAAATAGCTTCCCTCCTCTAGACTCTGGCAGTAGGCATATCTCTGCTCATTAGCTGGGGCCAGTGCAGTAATTTTTAGTGTTTGAAATGGTAGTGGTGTGTAGGGTAAGAAACACCTCTCTTAAAATTGTGAAAGACCCTATTCTCAGAGAGTGAAAAATCCACACGTAACTCTGACATAACCTGCGTATTCGTTTGCTGGGGCTGCCATAACAAACTACCCAGAGGGGGTGGTTTAAACAACAAAGATTTGGGGCGCCTGGGTGGCGCAGTCGGTTGAGCGTCCGACTTCAGCCAGGTCACGATCTCGCGGTCCGTGAGTTCGAGCCCCGCGTCGGGCTCTGGGCTGATGGCTCAGAGCCTGGAGCCTGTTTCCGATTCTGTGTCTCCCTCTCTCTCTGCCCCTCCCCCGTTCATGCTCTGTCTCTCTCTGTCCCAAAAAATAAATAAACGTTGAAAAAAAAAATTAAAAAAATAAAATAAAAATAAACAACAAAGATTTAATTTCTCACAGACTTCTCTGGAGGCCGGAATTCTGAAATCAAGATGTCCTCGGGGCTGGTTCCTTCTGAGGAATGTGGGAGACTGTGGTAGGCCTCTCTCCCTGGCTTGTAGACGGCCGTCCTCTCCTGTGTCTTTGCATGGTTTCCCAACGTTCATTTGTGTATCTGTGTCCAAATTCTGTTTTTTTTTTTAAGTTTATTTATTTTGAGAGAGACAGAGAGAGTGTGAGTGGGTGAGGGGCAGAGAGAGGAGAGAGGGAGAATCCCGAGCAGGCTCCGCATGGTCGGCACACAGAGCCCGATGTGGGGCTCAAACTCATGATACTGTGAGATCATGACCTGAGCTGAATTCAAGAGTCAGATGCTTAACTGACTAAGCCACCCACGTGCCCCCAAATTCTGTTTTTATATAAGGACACCAGTCATATGGAATTAGAACCTCATTTGAAATAATCTCATTTTAACTTAGTTACTCTTTAAAGACACTATCTCCAAATATAATCATATTCTGAGGTGCTCGGGTCAGGACTTTATCATACGAGTTTTGGTGACATAATTCAGCTCAGGGCACCCATCTTATGCAATAATCTGTAGGTGAGTATTTGGGGAGTTTTAGGCACACTTAGAACCAGAGGCAGATTATCAACATGGGCCCAGGGAATGAGAGTGGGGAGCAGGGCCTTTCCTGTGTGGGAACTTCACTGTCTGCAGGACAGGATGCCTGGAGCAGCAGACGTGGTTTCATCTCTTTGAAAGGCTTGTCTGTATCCTGACGACTTGATGTCACTATCCATAAAATCATTCCACAATCTCCTCTTGTCCTCACTGCGTGCTCATCAGTTTTTTATTTATAATTTGACGGACTGTGTCGGAATCTTCAAGGAGGTGAGAATGTGCTGACCACAAGAAGTGAGTCTCATGGTGAGCGAAGAGTTCTTTTTAAATTTTTTTCCAAGATTTTATTTTTAAGCAGTCTCTACATCCAACGTGGGGCTCAAACCCACAACCCCGAGATCACCCTACCGACTGAGCCAGCCAGTGCCTCAGTATAGAGTTCTTTTGAGGTGAACTAAGAAACCATTGTTCTCATGTATGGATCAGCCTCTTGAGGACAGCTGGAGCCAGTCCCTGGGAGACGTCCGGTGCCTGGCAGAGCTGGGGACCAAGTCACCTTCCCCAGTGCTCTTCTCCCAGAAGTCTGGGCTCTGCCTGGTCTTCTCAGACAGCTTCTGTGGCTCCCTTCACTGCAGACGCAACACTTATGAATCCTTTTCATAAAGGATCTTGTGGGAGGACTTTGAACCATTTGCTAAAATTAGATTTTTGGATTACTGATGGCTTTTTATTACCCATATGCTGTCTGTCTCCTGTTGCCACAAGTAATGGAAATGCGAAGGTAACTTGGCAGCGTTACACAGTGTTATCCATCATTGTGTATTTCCATGGTCTTTTGTGGTTTTGTTACTTTATGGTGGCATCTCATCAGACCAAGACCTCTCCCAAGAAATCGCTTGTTAAAAAAAAAATCATTGTTATAGCCACTGTGTGTGTGTGTGTGTGTAGAGTGGCTGTTGTTGGAAATGCCTACATTCAAGATGGCCTTTCTTCCCTTCCCCCACAGGTGTTGAGCATAGGATTCTCTTGCCCTGAGCGAGTGCAGTCTCTCTCTCTCTCACTCATGCTTCCCTTTCTCATTTACCTTAAGGGGGTCTTGTGCCCTGAAAGTAATTTTTTTGTTCAATAAGCCTGACCCATAAATCCGCTAGGAGTTATTAATGTTCTTATGACTTCTGCACAGACAGTGGCTGTATCTTTGACCTATGATTCAGTAGGTATCTTCTGAATAGTAGAAAACTGGAATTGCAGAGGTGAAATATTTATATACTTTCCTTCACCCAAGATTTCAAGGACGAATAAGAAGGTGGATACATCCTGAAAAAAAGTCTAAAGGGCAATGGATATGAGCTACTTAAAGAGAATAAAGAAGCTAATAGGATGTCATTAATGATTCCTTTGAAGAACTAAAGGTATAAGATTGTTTCTGTGCATTGTATTAGTAAATTTTTGTACTTTCAATATTAAAATACCTTTTGATTCTATCAGTCAGGGTTCTCCAGTATGTGTGTGTGTGTGTGTGTGTGTGTGTGTGTGTGTGTGTGTGTCTGTATGTGAGTGTGTGTGTATACTGCCAAGTTCAAAATTTGTAATTCAAGTCTGAAGGCCATCAGGCTGGAGACCCAGGAAAGAGCTGAGTTAGGTCATGAACCTGAAGACTGTCATGCTATTAGGGGAAGAGCAGATGATGTCATAACTCAAGTCTGAAGGTTGTCTGCTGGAAGAATCCTTTCTTATTCCAAGGGGGTCAGTCTTTTGCTCTGGTAAGGACTTCATTTGGTTGGATAAGGCCCACCTACATTATGGAGGGAAACCTGCTTTAGTTAAAGTTCACCAATTTAAACGTAAATGTCATCAAAAAACCCCCCAAAAACCCTACAGAAACATCTAGAATAATATTTGGTCACATATCTGGGCACCATGTTCCAGCCAAGTTGACACCTAAAATTAACCATCACAGGAATATTCTCTGAAAGTATTAAAGCATTTTTATTGCAATTATATAGATAGTAGCCTTTTTAATTTTTGACAGGCTGGTTGACTTCTCTTATATAAATAGCAAAGAAGGGACAGTCCATGGTCAGGTGGAGTAGAATCAGGCAGAATGACTCCTTTCTAGTTTTTCAGTGAAGTTTGAATTTTAGAACCCTTTTGGGGCACCTGCTTGGCTCAGTCAGTTGAGAGTCCAACTTCAGCTCAGGTCATGATCTCACGGTTCATGAGTTCGAGCCCCGCATCGGGCTCTGTGCTGTCAGTTCTGTCAATGCAAAGCCTGTTTCAGATCCTCTGTCTCCCTCTCTCCCTCTGCCCCTACCTGCTCACTCTCTCTCTCAAAGATAAATAAACATTTAGAGCCCTTCTGAATGCATGCATTCATTGTACATCCACAAAGCATGCATGGCTGTGTCTGTGTGTGTGCTCAGCTTCACCTAAGCCTTTAGAAAACTTTGGTTTGGATTCAAGGGCACTTATTGGGAAGAATAACCATTTGGGTGATAATGCCATCTTATGTCAATTTGAACTTGAAAAAAATGACATTGTTCTAGAATCTGTAAGCTTCCACATTTGTATCAGTAATTTGAATGAAGATAGGCAGGTGTGCCTTATACTTTTTTGATATGCTGAATCTGGACTGGACAGTGGGTAAATAAGACCATAAGTGAGCGTCCAGGATAATGTGGAGAGGTTCAAACGTAGAACTGAATCTAAGTGGAAACTTACAAGAGCACATTAGTGATCCTATTCTTGGCTTCAGAAGCACTTCTGCAAACTGTAGGAAGGTGGGGTTGTGGCTTGGTAATGTGGGACGTGTAAAAAAGACTTAGGAGACTTGAGGTGACAGTGGATTTGGTGAATTGGCCAGAGCAAAGTGGATGCATTGAAGACCTGAGCTGAGTTTGCTCGTCAAGTCTGCATTGCCTGCTGGGGAGAGGGCACTGGGCTCACCAGAAAGTCACAGAACAGTTGGCTACTTCATTTACTCCTAACATCCTTAACTGGCATTGCTAAAGGGGGCTTCCATTTAAAAATTGCTAGAAAGTAGAGTGCTTGGTGAGCTATTTCCCTATGACCTTTCTTGTTACTGTCCTGTTATTTAGAAAACCAGCACTCAGAATTTGCTTCCACAGTGGAAGTCTTTATAGTATAAACCCATTTGTTATGGCAAATGTATCTCTGTTAGTATATTTTAGCTTAAATCAATTATATAAGTGCTTCGTAAGAACATTTATTTTGCCCAGTGTTTCACCAGCATCAAGGATTTTAGAAAGTGTTTGATCTTTCTTTTTCTGAAACTCTTACAAGAGTGATGGGTTTACTAAAATTTACAGTGAAGCTAACCTGATTACTCTGGGCTATTTTTAAGAGGATTAGACTATTCAAGGGCAGATGGATTCTAATCCCATGACTAATGTTTTGGCCAATAGAGTACAATGCTTTTTGATTATGAAAATTGGTTAGTAACCATCTCAGTATGCTCACCCTTTCCTGCTTATGACAAACAGTACTAAAATGTTTCTCTTGGAACCTGGTTATAGATCAGCTCTATATTCCTGAATTAATCACTGTTTAGTAGGGCAAGTTGCCATGTTGCAGAAGGGACCTAGGGGTAAAGTTCTTTGGCTGTTGACAATGGCGGGTGACTCATTATAGCCAAATGTTTCCCATTATTTAATCAAGGTCGAATACAGAAAATGGAGTAGGGTTGTGGTGGTAATAATCATCTCAGAGGGATCTGGTCTTTGCCAGGATAGAATTAAGTGTCCAGGTTGAAGTTTCCAAATGGTTTTTGTTTTTTGCCTAAAAGAAAGCAGCTTACTTGAGTTTCTTATCATCAGTGTGCTAAAATTCACAATGGTTACAAGTTTTAGGAGAGTGGTTAATTAACATGACTTCTCAAACAAAAGGGATATCTCACGGATTTGGTAACCAAATTGGTGGTCCCAAAGGCTTTTTAGTCTGATAAAAGAAAATTTGAGGATACTTTTGTACCAAAGGAAATCTGGAAATCTGGAAATGTGGCTTCATTAGCAAAATAGCAGATTTTCCTGAGAGATGTTGAGAGTTTATGAAGACAAGAGAATCGAATATTTGAAATCAGGACTGTATTGGTGAAGATAAACTCTTGCTCTGTCCTGATCCTCCATTCCCCCTACTGGTTCCCTAATTGGATCCTTCACCATTGTTTACTAAGTGAGAGCACCACCAGGTAGCTCAAGCCAGAACATCAGGCATCATCCTTTATACCTTCTTCTTGCAGAATTTTTGTATCCAATCAGTTGCTAAGTCCTCCTGATTATATTTCCTAATAACCATCCCAGGGGTTCAGAATGAGAATTGCCCCAATATGTGCCATGTTGGCACGCAGATTATTTTGATCTGGAACAATCAAGGCCCAAAGAAGCTTTGACCTTCCCCCTGACTGCCTAAAAGAATTTAAATAGAGGACCTGCTCCAGGAAGAGAGCTACCACATAGATAATTACATTATAATGTGAACCGGGGTGGTAGACAAGGAGGAACTTAGCAGAGGCCTGTTTGAACAAAGTCTATGTCCCATTGCTCTGTATGGCCTAGCAAATGTTTGCTTACCAAACATTCACTCTTTTTCATTTTCCTGTGAATTGTCTTCCTTCCCTTTGAAGTTCCGGACCCCTGCCCCCCCCCTTCTCCTTAGTTCAGGATGACACATATACCTCATTTTGCCTGTCTTCGGACTCTCTCATGTTTATGTGGAGTGCATAATTAAAGTTGATTTTTTTTTCCCGTTGATCTGTCTCATGTCGACGTAATTCACAGACCAGCCAGAAGAAAAGTGTTTCCTCCCAGAACCATCCACTTGTCTCTACTCTCACCACCATTTTGGGTGAAGCCACAATCATATCTTCTGTGGGTTTTAGAAACAGCAGTCAAATTTGCCTCTTTGCCTCCACAAGCGCCCCTTCTCTCCCTTCAATTTCTTCTCGACCCTGCAGCAGAGTTGGGTTTTTAAAACCACATTTGACCATGTTGACCCCCTGTGTAAACCACTCAGTGGCTCCCCATTGCTGTGAAGATCCAACCCCATCCTCACTGTGACCCATGGGGCCTCCATTACTTGCCCATTTGCTCCTGTGGCTTCTTCTCTCTCTGCGCTCCATGCTACCCTTGCTTCAGTTTCTTGAACTGAGGCCTTCCAACTCAGAGCTTGCATGCACATTTCCTCTGCTTGGATCGTGCTCCTCCTGCTTCTACCTTCCAGACTTTTTCCATGCTGACACCTACTCATGTGTCAGCTCCCAAGGTGACGGCAGCTGCCCAAACTAGCCTTTCCCGGTGCAGCAGTCTGAGCTGCATCTCCTGGCCGTCTGCCCACACAGCACCCAGTACTTTTCCTTTGTGCATCATTGCGATCAAATCATTGTTTAACTAGTCGTTTGGTGTCTCTCTCACCAGCTAAACTATAAGCTCCCCGGGGGCAGGTACTGTGTCTGCTGCTATGTTTCCTCTACACCAGAGCTCTGCTTGGACTCACTACCTTGATTCCCTGTTGAACAGAGAAATAAATGGACATTTGGGATGTGTGGTTACTGTGGCAGGGGGAGCTGTCCTACGAGCTAGGAAGCTCAGGAACGAGGAATATGTATATACAGCTTGCGTGGCAGTGCCATGTGAGTGAATGTTAGCCCAGTGCATTTCTACTCTTCAGTTATCCATGGTCCTTTTGGTACATCTCTGCCACGCTGCAATCACTCCCTAAGGAAATGGGTGTTAACGAGCAGAGAGTAGAGAAAAGCAGGCAGGGTCCCTTTCTGGCTTGTGAGTTGTGAAAACTGAGTTTGGCACAGTAAAGAATATATCTGGTCTTTATGGCCAGTTCTTAGTATAAGAGTTCAAAACCTTTGGAATTTCCTGCATGATGAGAGTGTCTTTTGTTATTGGCAAGGAGCCCTTTCCAACCACACTTGGGTTTATGCTAATGAGGTGACTCAAGGTGGGTGGGCCCTTGATATAAGATTAGGCTGGCCCACGCCTGAAAGACCTGGGGTCTGGGAGAGGAGAGGGGCTAGACATAGCTCTGCACATGGCCAGAGTTGTAATAAGATCCCAGGAAGACTCTGGACACCCCACCTATTGGTATGCTGTGGTGATGGCGTGCCCTGACTTCCTGGGGAGAGGTCATGGGAACTTTACGTCTGTGACCCGCCCCCGGCCAGTTATTGTCCCCTGCATCCCTGACATCTGGGTGTTTCTGAGTTTTGTCCTTTAGTAGAACCTTAATAGTAAGTGCAGTGCTCTCCGTGAGCTCCTTGACTTGTTTTGGCAAGTTCTTGAACCTGAGGGGGTCACGGGATCCTCCGAATTTGTAGCCAGTCAGCGTGGGCAGCCCTGAAACATACACTTGCCATCTGAAGTGGGGGTGGTCTTATGCAAATCTTTGCCCTTAACCCACGGAGTCTGCCCCGGCTCTGGGAGTTGAGCTGAATGGCAAGAGATCTGGCTGGTGTCGGAGAATTGGTGTCGGGACAATAAGAGAGAAGATTTAGGGCAGCGATCCCAGCAGATTTCCCTTCCTTTAGGGCCAGGACCACTGTTGTGGGGAAGCAGTGGGGCACAGATGTCGGTGGACCCCTGAAAAGGGAGCCCCAGTGCCCTGCCTTCCTAAGGTAAGTGCCATCAGAGTCAGACCCCTCAGGTGGTTTTGTAGGACACGAGAGCAGAGCAGCCTGTGTCTCCAGGTAGAAGATCCCAGGAAGGGGCTACCTGTCCCATGAAGACCTGAGGAAATTTCTCAGGTTTTACTCTAGGCGGTGGGAGCCGCCTGAACCTGGGGCTGCTGGAAGGACATGGAAGGAGCAGGAAAGAGCCAGTGTGCTCACGAGGTGGAAAGTCAGATCACAAGGGGCTTTGGGGAATTGAGGGTGTGGGCGGGCTCTAGGGAATGCACATTTTAACCATGTGTGTGCATGAGTTTGTGCGTGCACATGTAAACCCTACGTCCCCTCTCATTCTCTTGTTAAAATCTCTCAGTGCCTAATGCTTATATAATTTATGTCAAAAGCAGAACTGGAATCACATTTACCTACGTTTATTATTATTTTGCAGTTTGATCTTTTGGGGCAGGAAGACTATCGGTCCCCCAAAGAGGTCCATGTCTAATCCCAGGAATTTGTGAATGTTATCCTATCCGACAAAAGGAACTTTCTAGATGTGATTTAGTTAAGGATTTTGCGATGGAAGGTTATCCTAGATTATCTGGGTGGGTCCAGTGTAATCACAGGGGTCCTTATAAGAGGGAGGCAGGAAGGTCAGAGTCAGAGGAGGTGTGATGACAGAAGCAGAGGTCAAAGAGAGAGATTTGAAGATGCTACATGCCTGGTTTCGAAGCTGGAGGGAGGGACTACGAGCCAAGGAGTACAGGTGGTGTCCAGCCTCCAGAACTGCAAGATAATACATTTGTCTTTGTTGTTTTAAATCACGAAGGTTGCAGTCATTTGTTACAGCAGGAAGAGGACATTGAAGCAATCTTTCACTTGAAATATGTGATAAACATTTTCCGTGTCCGTGGATGTATTCCTTTAGCCTCATTTTAATGACTCCCATGGTTTTCCATTAAAAAGCTGTATCATAATGTACTTACTGATCATCTATGGCTGGACATTTAGGTTGCTTTCAGATTTCTTTTTCCTTTTTGCTACAGTAAACACCAATGCAATTAATATCCTTGACATATGTCCTTCTGCTCTTCTCTGGTGTTTCCTTAGGATCGATCTCTAGAAGTGCAGTTCTAGGAAATGCACATTTTAAAGGTTTGTGACACACATCTGACATTTGATTTGGGGGGCTGGAGACTTTCCAAGTCCGTTTGTTGATGACTGGGTCCTTCGCTTTCATTTATGAAAGTAGGTCTGCTGAAATGGAGTGTCCCTTTATGTTTGAGCCAATCCTTTCTTCTTCCATCTGCAAAGAGGAGAAAAGGAAGATGCTAGAATAGTGCCAGATGGGGCCTGATTTCCCGACAGCCAGTGCGCAGGGTCCTATCCAGGAATACCGTGTAGGCAGCAGAGGCCAACATCTTGCAAGAGTTGAATCCACGAGTCACCCACACTTGAATATACCAATGCATTCTCTAAAATGTTTGCCTCTGTGTGGATATGAATTTGCCCACCGGCTCCTGGGGCTATGTTCGGGGACAGTGTACAATCCTCCGTGGGCACAAGGTGATGGCAACTGAATGCTGAGTGGAAAGGGGCTTGCTGTGAATTCCCAAGAGCATTTGTTATACATGCTAATCACATCTCTAGACACTATTGCTTGAAAATAAAGACGCTACTAGAGTTAATCAGGGACAAAGGATTAATATGACAAGGGTGTTGCATTGGGAAAAGTGGCGATCAATCCAGAATTTGAAGACTTGGGGGTTTTAAGTTGGAAATAAATGCAACATAGACACGTTCTTTTGCTTCTAAAATACCAAGGCTAACTCAGAAGTGACCAGGATGCAGGACGAGGAAGAGGGGAGAGAGAAACTCCAGGGGGTGGGAAAACGTACGAAGATGGTAATTTACCCAGTCTTAAATATGCTAATATGAGTTAGTTTCTCAGGTAACATGTTCTGGCCCGTTATGCCCTGTTATGAATGTCCCTGTCATGCATATTACCCTGGTGTTGTGAATAAGCTCTTTCAGGAAGTTTATTATTAATCACCTACGTATAAACGGTATTAGCTGCTGTGCATTTTTAAGTAAATAGCCACAGATACACCCTCGAGGGACTGTTGGCCACATAGCAAAGAGAGCCTATATTTATAAAAAGCCGAAGAAATAAAAATCTGGATATTTATCTTTGTGTGAAATGTAAAGTTATTTTGGAATACCCAAATTTTGAATGTTTCAGTTTTCTTTTGCATATGTTGGGTATTTGATACGGGGAACATCCGTTTTTCTTGTGTCTCCTCCTTAGGCGAAGCAGACCTGGAGGAAGGGGGTTATGATGCCCGTGCGTCCTGGAACCCCTCTGCTGTAATAACCCACCATGAATTCTGTCCCTGAAAACAGCATAAATTTATTCTCTCCCAGTGCTGGAGGCCAAAAGTACAAAATCAATGTGTCAGTAGGGCCACGCCCCCTGATAGCTTTAGGAAAGGATCTCTCCTCACCTCTTCCAGGTTTTGGTGGCTCCAGAAGTTCCTTGGCTTGTGGCTGTGTCCCTCCAGTCCCTGCCTCCGTCTTCACATGGTCTGTTCCTCCTCTCTTGGTCTTCTCATCTGTCTCCTTTAGGGACACTGTCGTTGAATGAAGAGCCCACCTGGGTAATCTAGGATGATCTCCTCTCCAGACCCTTAACTTAATCACACCTGTAAAGATCTTCTTTCCCAAATGGATACTGGGGATTAGAATACAGACATACTTCTGGAGGGGCCATCAGTCAACCCGTTGCACTCTCCTGTCCCCTGGAGGCGGATGTGGACAGCGTATATATGGCTGCTTGTTTTGCTTGCCTGGGGGACTGAATACACAGTGGACGCTGGCCAGACCATATATATATATATATATAAATAGAACTCTGACCCACAACCTGTAGCAACCTGCCCAGGAAACCAACCCACTATCCCCATACCAGCCCAGGAAGCCAGCCTGCTGTAAGTCAGACCACTATCTCTAGTAGTAATCCAGGAAGCCAAGCAATAATCCCATCATAGTCAGCCCCAAATGGCCAGGACTTGATTAATTACTGGCACCTTCCCTAACTTTTGTGTCTCTGCCGAAGCTCGAGTGACGGCGGCCGACTCCCTTGCTCTAGCAAGTTCAGGATAAACAGACTTCGCTTTTCCCATTTGACTGGTTTTCATCGATTTCCACATGCGTTTGCTATTCTTCTGACCGTACCAGGCAGACATTCTCCGCTGGGTGTCGTTCTGCCTTTCACGTCTCCTTCCGCACCTTAATGTCTACCTGCCGCTGGGAAAGAGCCGTGTCGTGCTGGTAGAACAGGGTGGCGGTGGAGGACCCAAGGGGGAGGTGTAGTGAGCCAAGGGCCGAGTGGTAGCGGCACCACCCGGGAGCAGAAAGAGAACAATAAGAGCTATGACAAGGTGCCAGGACGCACCCCCAGAAACCATTCAGGACCCCACTCAAGATCTGCGCTTGTTAAAAGCTACTTGTGTATGCAACCCATGCATTTTATAAGTCGTGTTATTTTTCAGATTTCTTTTCCTCTGACCTTTCCTTAGTTAACACATGGCGCTGTGCTTGGGATATACCATCATTTATTTCCTACTACCCTGTATTTATGGGGAAGCCGACTGGAAGGCACACAGGAGAAAGACGGGTCTTTAAGGCGCGCAGGACTGCACGAAAGCTGGGTGTGAGAAGAGTGGAAGGAAAGCCAGAGGGGTTAAGCTCTAGAAGTGGCAAATCAGGGATGCAGAGAGGAGAAGACATGCTGAGTGTGAGAAGGCGTGAGGGGCCATGTGGTTTAACATAGAGAGCGCAGGGCTGCAAGTCAGGTGACGGGGGTGACGTGAAACAAGGCGTCAATTTATCGGATGCTTGTGGCTCCCTTTGCTCCATAATTCACGCTCCGGTACTAGTCTGACATTTGCCCAATGAGACAATAATTCTAAGGCTCTGTTTTTTCACATGAAAGGTCTCTGTTGTCATTAAAAACATTCTGGAGCCGGTGGGACCCCTGGCTCTCACCTCCCTGTGAACAGACGGGGACAGGGCTTTTGTCGATCAGCTCCCCTGAGCCTTATGAAGGTTTTTCTGAGAGTCTGGGGCAGCCAGAGGGGACCAGCCAGGCGCTGAGATCTGTGTCTCACGCCGACCCAAATAACCCCACATTCATGGCTTTTACTTGTTGGGTGTTCGGCTTCTACCTGCATTTCACTTTAAGAAATATTCTTTTAGCTAAACGTGAAGACATCGCAGCTGAGTATGGTGGGGAGGGGAGCCAGCCAGCCAGCGACTGTAGGTTCTCTCTTGCCCAGAACAGTCCAGCTTTCCCGTCCTCTGCTCCACCCCTGGCGAGGTGTCGGGAATTAGGTGACAATGTACCACTCTCTCACCTGATTCAGAGGTGTTGGGAGCCCTCATCGGTCAGGTTGTGCTCCCATCATTGGCTGATCATGGTGTGAAAATTAGCACAGCCTTTATTTAAGGTTTTATAGCATCCCTGGAGAGAAGGCATAATTAATCCTGATCTTACAGATGAAAAGCTGGAAATGCAAGCTATTTAAAGGATGCCCTACACGACACCGGATGGGTCATTAGGAAGGAGGCCAGGGTGGGACGGCAGCCTGTAAGACCCAAGCCCGGAGTGACCGGGCTCCCGTGATGCCTTTTGGGCAACTGCCTTTTGAATTTCAGTGGCTGCCCCCGATTGAGAAGATAGTAGCCACAAATTGCCAATTCTTGTCACCAACAGAACTTAGGCTTGACCTCTTGATAACGAGGATGGGCTTTCAGCACTTCCTGCTCCAGAAGCGAGTACAATCAAAAGGAAGACAGGGTCTGTACTTCTTGCTCAGTGCCCTCTGTTGATCCAGACCCTGCAGGCACATGTGTGAATGGCCATGAACCCCGAGCAGCCCTGCAGCGCCGTAACAGGCAAGAGCTTGCTGAAGACTCTAGCCATTATCCCATCGGGACAGGGGGCATGGAGGGGTGGGGCCTCTCTCTGGCTTTGTGTCAGGTGTCTTTCCCCCCCCTTTGGCTGCTGTAGCAAATTGCCACAAACTTAGTGGTTCAAAACAGCACATATTTATCCTGTTACAGTTCCAGGGATTACAGAAATCTGAAAGGCGTCTCAGCTGGCTAAAATCAAGATGTCGACAGGGCTGGTTCCTGCTCGAGGCTCCAGGGGATAACCTGTCCTTGGTGCTTCCAGCTTCTAAGGCCATTCGTTCCTTGGCTACATCCGATCTGTTGACAAGCCTGGGCCCACCTGGATAACCCAGGATCGTCCCTCCGTCTCAAGATCTGCAGACACGTCTGCAGGGTTCTTTTGACATAGAAGGCAACGTATTCACACGGACCGGGGACTGGTACGTGGACATCTTGGGGGTCATTATTCAGCTACCACACCAGGCAGTTCTCAGACTTGGGGGGTGGTTCAGAATGAATCCAGCTCTGAGACTTGACCAGGGCCTCTGATGGCACGGTAGGATTTTCAAAGTGTCTTCTTGCTTTTGGAAACTCACCTCCTCTGGAACTGGAGCCTGGAGAAGAAGGTGCGGAAGCCCCGGGGTTGGCGATATCCTCGGGAATCCGTGCTTGGACTGGAAAGCGTCACAGCGACCTAGAGATTCGCTAGGTGCTTTCTGCCATGTGCCCTGAGCCCTGGAGACAACACGAAGGAGGGTGCAGACCGGGTTTGTCCCTGACCCTCTACACTTGCTGGCAGCTCCCTTGGCGTCGGTTTTCTCCGCTGTGACAGAAGTGTGATTCAGAATGCCAACACACGCAAAAGCCCCGTTTCAATAATTTTATTTTACTTTGATCATTCTTTTTAAAAAGTATATCTACGATTCCTTTCTAACGGTAACTACAATACATGTCAAGGGCAGAATGTTTGAAGAGTTCAGAAATCCATATATTACTCAGGATCCTACTGCCCGCTCATCTACACTCCAGAGGCAGTCCTGCCTTCGTTTCTAAGCAAACACACACATGCACACACATTCACAACTGGGACCAACCATTGTATAAGCACATAACGTATGTTTTTTTAAATGTTTATTTATTTTTGGGGCGCCTGGGTGGCGCAGTCGGTTAAGCGTCCGACTTCAGCCAGGTCACGATCTCGCGGTCCGTGAGTTCGAGCCCCGCGTCGGGCTCTGGGCTGATGGCTCGGAGCCTGGAGCCTGTTTCCGATTCTGTGTCTCCCTCTCTCTCTGCCCCTCCCCCGTTCATGCTCTGTCTCTCTCTGTCCCCCCAAAAATAAATAAAACGTTGAAAAAAATATTTATTTTTGAGAGAGAGACAGAGACAGAGACAGAAACAGCGAGCAGGGGAGGGGCAGAGAGAGAGAAAGGAGACACAGAATCGGAAGCAGGCTTCAGCGCAGAGCCCAATATGGGGCTCAAACCCATGAACCGTGAGACCATGACTTGAGCCGAAGTCGGACACTTAACCAGCTGAGCCCTGCAGGCACCCCAGCATATAATAAACATATTTGTGCACAAACCGTTCAACTACTGTTATGGGAATATAGCAGTTTTGATTTATTCACCAGTGTAGTATACCTCCAGACACACACGTTTTGGTGCTTTTCACACCTACTTCTCCTTGCTCTCAGGTTTCCACGGGGTGGGGACTTCCTCATTCTTTTGTCATGGAAGCCAAGGGCAGTGAACACTGCGCCTGTCTTACTGCTTGAGTGTCTTAGACGGCTTTTAGAATTTATGAAGAGACAATAGTCTTGTGATTTAAGGCTATCGATTTGCAAGAATTGGGCCTTTTGAAAGAGAAAAAGGTGTTTGAAAGTCAATGACTTGTCTTTGCCTATCAAAAGCTAAGTGAGTCCCCGTGTATAGATTTATAAAGTTTATACCAAAAAAAAAAAAAAAAATATGGAGCTGGGGGAAATGGAGAAAGAGCCAGACTATGCTGTCACCCTGCTGGATAAAGATTCAGTGCTTGGTGCAGTTGCGACCGGGGGGACTGGAGAGGATGGGAGCAGAAAGCAAGGTCTGTGGTCCAGATAGCAAGGGACTGGGTCCAAAGGCTTGGGGGTGCACTGGGGAGTCCACATATTGATCACGCTCCAATCTCGGAAACACACAGCGTTTTCTCTGGCTACGTCTGCATCTGACCTGTCGGGTGATGCTGTGGAATTTCGGACAACTCAGCTGATGCAATTCACTTCACAATCATGGTTTCAAACTTCCAGTGACTTCCCAAGACTGCGCACCAAATCTTTCTCTTTTTTTTTTTCCCGCCATGGAATATCTGCTCTCCATTCTCTGGGATAACTATTTCATGCCTCAGTTTTTCTCCTTAAATCTCCAAGCCTCTCTTCCTTCCCATCCCTTCCACAGCCAGGTCATCAGCTAACTAGATGGAAATAGAAGGAATTCGATGGAAGCATCTTTTTTTAATTTAATTTAATTTTATTTTATTTTGTAATGTTTCTATTTATTTTTGAGACAGAGAGAGACAGAGCATGAGTAGGGGAGGGGCAGAGAGAGAGGGAGACACAGAATCCGAAGCAGGCTCCAGGCTCTGAGCCATCAGCCCAGAGCCCGACGCAGGGCTCGAACTCACGGACCGCGAGATCATGACCTGAGCTGAAGTCGGACGCTTAACCGACTGAGCCACCCAGACGCCCCTAGGTGGAAGCATCTTAATTTAGCACCATCAAATCTAGAGGCCTACCAGCCCTGGGAGTCCTTGTCCTTTCTCCGTCCCTAGGCCACCATTCCTGCTGTTTTCTCAAGGATTTAACTCACTTCCTGTTCCTTTCCTTCCTTCCTTCCTGCGACTTCAGTTTCTCTTCGCCAGCATATTTTTCACAGCGCACAAACAGGCTGTGGTTTTTTTCTGATCCACTTAAGTCTTCTTTGACCCTCTCCTGCTTCCGTTGGCGCCCCATCATTCTGCCCCGGTTCACAGCAGACGTCCGCAATCTCGTAAGAATTGTATACACACGCTGTCTCCGTTTGTTCACGATGGCAGAACCTTCTCATCTGGTTTTCACCCACTTCTGTTTTGACTGGCTCTCTTCAAGTTCGCCAGTGGTCTCCACATTCCGTTTCATTCCGTTTCTCACTCGACTTGGAACAGAGGATGACTCTTTTTCTGGAAGACCCTCTCGCACACTTCAGGATTTCTTCTGATCTGGTATCTTTCTTTTTCCCATCTCTTGTTCCTCTGATTCTCCCCAACTGCAACTGTTCGAGGGCCCTACGGCTCACTTTTCATCTCCCTACTCTCTCTGCCCTTGAGAGGTCAGATTTGTTCTGCTGACCTCCACACATCAATCTCTAGCCCAAACGTGTGATGTGAGCCTGAGAGCCCTGCATCTGATACATCTGGTCTGTTGGCTCACAGTCTGGTCTCAGAGTCGTCATGTCGTCCTTCCTTTCCATAATCAGTAAATGACACCCCCACCAGCCAGCTGCCCACCGAGGCTGCTTCCCCATCCCCCTCCCTGTGCAAACCATCCATATATCCTGCCGTATCCCATATCCCCCACCAGGGTGCATTTGCTCTTCTCCACTTCTCTTTGTTCCAAACTTTTTTTTTTTTTTTAATGTTTATTTATTTTTGAGAGAGAGAGAGAGAGAGAGAGAATATGAATGAGAATGAGTTGGGGAGGGGCAGAGAGAGAGGGAGACACAGAATCCGAAGCAGGCTCCAGGCTCTGAGCTGTCAGCACAGAGCCCGACGCCAGGCTCAAACTCACAGACCGTGAGATCATGACCTGAGCCCACGTCGGTCACTCAACTGACTGAGCCACCCAGGCGCCCCTGTTCCAATTTTCTTGACATCTCACCCGGGCCACCACAGCAGCGTTATGACTCTGACCCCTTTTCTGTTCTATCCTCTATAAGGTAAAATCCCAGCTCCCGCCATCACTTACAGGGTACTCTTGTTCCCCTCTGCCCAGCTCGCTAACTTGGTCTCCTCTGTCTCATGTACACTTACCACTGGCTGTGCTGGGACTCTCCTGCCCTAGGAGCATTGCACACACTCTTCTCCGTCTCTCAGGACTTCTCAACCTTGGCCCTGCTGACACTTGGGACTGCATAATTCTTTGTTGCAGGGGTCTGACATATGTATTATAGAGTGTTTAGTAGTGTTCCTGGCTTCTTCCAAGTAGATGTCAGTAGCATCCCCCCCGTGCCAAGTTTGACAACTAAAAATGGCTCCAGACGTTGTCAAAGGTCTCTTAGTTGGTGAAATCTCCCCTTAGTTGGCAAAATCAGCCCCTGCTCTGCCCAAAATTACACCCACCCATCATCCCATAACCTAGGGCCAGCATTAAAATGACTTAATAACTGCTATAGCATAGACTTCAACCAATCAGAATATATGCTGGCCCCAAGCATCCTTATTTTTGTCTGTAAAATGAAGATACTGATAATCCCCACCTTGTAGGCTTGTCATGAGAGCAGATGAGTTTAAGTGGATAAAGTGCTTATCCCAAGGCCTGCCGTGGAGGGAATGCTCCATAAGCACCCAATGTTCCTCTTGCCATCCTTCTTATAATTGGCTCATTACTAGCCATGTCCAAAGCAGCCTCCTTGCTCATCTGTTATGCTTCATTGCTGCACTCTGGTTGTTCCTGAAGAACACTCACAGGTCGTAATTAATTTGTAATCATATCTGTTTTCATTTGTGTATTGGTCTATTACCTGACTTCCCTTGTAAATCCTACCAAGGCAGTGCATCAGGGTAGTTCACTGTTGTAACAAGTAACTTCTACACCTCTGTGATTTCGCACAGTGGAAGATAATTCACTTTTTCCAAATGTCTGTTCCATGTGACTCTTTGGGGTACAAGCCTTCCAGGTGCCCATTTGGGGTCTCCTCCTTCCTCTGCTGGGGCTCGCTGTGGGATCCTCTGCCTCCATCTGGCAGACAGGGGAGGGAGACAGATGGAGGATTTCACGCGGAAGATTTTCAATGGACCTGGGCTGGGAACACCCGTCGTCACTTCCTGCCCCCATTCCACTGGCTACTGCTCAGTCACATGGCCGCAGAGCTGCAAGGCAGGCTGGGAAACGTAGTCTGGCTGTGTCCAGCAGAGACAGGAAAGAGTGCGGGGAGCGTCGGGTCAGTCTGTTTACAGGCAGGCATTGCATCCGTGGGCTCAGCATCTACAACGGTGCTGGGCACAGAACTCATAACAAAAAATATTGGTGAATGAAATCAGTGAATAAGTGAATATGTTTTAACCCGTGTCAGTCTTTCCTGAGCATCCACATTGGAAAGGATTAATTTTTTTTCAGAGAGGCTGTAACATTTATAAACTTTATTACGTGCTGAAAAGCTTGTGGAAGGATAATTGAGTAGTTTAACACTCTTAGATTTGCCAGTTAAGAGCCACCTAAACCTTGGGGAGACCACCTCCTTCTCCGTGTAGGGCCTTAGTTTCTCTACCTGCCCAGGGTCTTTCCTGGAGCGGGTAAGTGCTGTCTGTTTTTGTTTCAGATGTGATCACCAGCATAGCCTTGTTTACAAAAGAGACCTGAAATAAATGCTTCTCGATTGATTTTCTGACCAGCATAGTTCCCTCTGACTGTCATGTTCCTCCGGGTCTGGTCTGCTCTCAGGGAGATACATTAAAAAGAAGGACTCCCGACCAGGACCAGGCAGATTGGAAAGACAAGAATGTTAAAATGCAGGTTGTCTCTCCCTGCCCCCTCCAAGGGCTGGCAACAGCGTGATTCAGGTGTGCGGTTACCATTTCAGATGGCTGGTCAACCAATATTGTGGTTTATATTGGAATTACAGGAAAGTCCTTGACAAGCTTTTTGTTACAGCTCTGAGATGTTCGTGCAGAGAGGGTTGCCAAATTCAGCGGAAAAAAAAAAAAAAACAGGATGTCTATTGCATGGGATGTACCATAAGTATGCAAAGAATTATTCATTGTTCATCTGAAATTCTAAGCAAACTGGGCACTCTCTATTTTATCTGGTAATCTTATTGGTGTGGACCCTCAGTCATCAGCGTTGGCCTGGCTCTGTCTCCTTCTCTGTCTCCATTCCTGATTAGTTTGAACAGTGGCAGAACTGACTAGAAAATTCTAGGATGTGTGAGTTTCCAGAGCAAGTCCCCCTCCTCCCTTATCACATGTGGGTTGGTTACTTGGTGTTGACTTCAACGTTCACCCTATAGCTGCCTACTTCCATTTCAGTGGCTGGCTGGGCAGGTCATGCCATCTTTCTGTATGTTCTAGCTAGTGGGTCGTTTACTTTCCAGCCTTAAGTAGAAGGGACTGTCGAGGCACCGGGGTGGCTTAGTTGGTTAAGCGTCCGACTCTTCGTTTCAGGTCAGGTCGTGATCTCGCGGTTCAGAGTTCGAGCCCTGCATTGGGCTCTACACTGACAGTGCAGAGCCTGCTTGGGATTCTCTCTCTCTCTCAGTCTCTTTCTGCCCCTCCCCTGCTTTTGCTCATGTGCTCTCTCTTTCAAATAAATAAATATACTTAAAAAAAAAAAAAAAGAAGAGACTGTCTTGGCCTCCCATTCATCTTGCTTTCCACCTGACCAAAATTACTCAGCTAAGTCCCTAATGATTGTATTTCCTTCTCCTCTATTAAAATTGGGGTCAACCTTAACATCTGTGAGCCATGTTCAGATTTAATTAAGATACACTTGGTTTGGTCCACAACCACTTATAAATTTTAATTAAGCTGGATATATATTAAACTGAATTATTTTACAAGAACCAGTGCATTTGATAAGAAATGTAATTATCCGTATTTGAAATGCTACAGTTATATATTCTGAAATCCCGATTTTAAAAGAAAACTCATTTTAGATCAACTTTAGTCTTGAATAAGCATTGATGAATGAGGCCATTTCTGGCTTTGATTTCAATTCATATTAATCTCCTTCCGTTATTAGAAAATATTCATTCATTCATTCAACAGTGAGGGTCTGTTTAGTACCAGGAACTATGTAAGTCATGATATTGGAAACTCACGTTTTAGATTCATAATGGTCTTCCTTTGGCCTTGCTTTTCGTCTTCACAGCCTTCATGAGTTGAGTTAGTTATCCGCTTAGGTATAAGTGGATTATCTTTTCATTACTCACGTACACATGTAACTCTATTAGTATCCAGAAAAACGTTTGGGTAAAATGTGTCTAAACATCTTACTCAAAGAAGAAAAGATATCCTCTTTCTTTTTCCTTTCCTTTCCTTTCCTTTCCTTCTCTTTCTTTTTTTTTTTTCTTAAGTGAAGTCTGTGTCCGTTTAGGGAGGTGAGAGAAGGCTGTATAAGGAAGGGAAGATCTCTGGACTGAATTGTGTTTCCCTGCCCCCACCCACCAATTCATATCCGGAAGCCCCAACCCCCAATGTGACTGCGTTTGGAGATAGCACACGCATCAGTTAGGAGGTAATTAAAATTAAATGAGCTGAAATGTGGGGTCTTATGCTGAGAGGATTGGTGGTTTTATAAGAAGTGGAAGAGCCATCAGCCATCTCTCTTTCCCCACAAACACACCCACCAAGGAAAGGCCAGGTGAACATATGGTAAACAAATACCTCTTTGCCAGGAATACATATCTTACCAAAACCCTACCATGCTGGCACTCTGATCTTGGACTTGTGGCCTCTGAAATGGTGACAGATTTCTGCTGTTCAGCCACCCAGTCTGTGGCATTGTGTTATGGTGGCCTGATCTGACTAATATAGCAAGCCTGCATCTAACCCTTTGGATGCATAGAATTTCCATGGGCTTTAGTGTTCCGGCCTGGGAGGTGGGCAGCTCTTTTCTCCAGAGAAGTTTTGCCCTTTACTGTAATAAATCCCAAGAAGTCAGCTACTTCCTGTTCCTGAGAACAGCACGGATCCATCTTAAAGTTCACGGGACAACCCTTGACAGTGGAGCAAAGCTGACCAGCTTGTCCTTGGATTGACCTTGACTTCTTAACATAGCATCTTGACTGATTGAACTTCATAGCCTGGACGCTTGTGATTTACAACACTCAAGTCCTCCACAAATAGATAAATGCAGAATTCAATTTATCAGTTCCTGCAGCTTGCTCCATTCCGTTAGGGGGAGTTTTTCCATTAGAAGAGCTAATAATCCCTTCCTTTTTTGTGTCCCATTGAGTCTCATATGTCAACAGGTTTCAGAACATTAAAAAAAAATCTCAAGTTCAGCTTAATATTTGATGTGACTTTTACACTGCTGAGCCGTGTCCCTCCCTAAAAGCATGGTTCTTGTCTTTCCCTTGGAGTCTCACCTTCCGTACCTCTTTGATGCACTAAAAATGCTCTCTGTGGATCAATGGCGAGTACCAGCCCTCCAGACATAGAGCTGTGACAGAAAATCAATGTGCGGTGTGGACAGTTGAGGAGAACCTTAAATAATGCCTTAAAAGGTCTGCACTCTGCAGTCCTCGATCCCAATGCCCGTAGAGACTGCCAGTAGGGGTCATACCTGCTAACGTGTGTATTCTTTCCTAGTGTGCAGGAGTTTGATAAAACCAGCAGATGAAAGCTACAGTCAAGTCACAATTAAAAAGCCTTTGGATATAGATTATTCTGACACCGTTTTAACCCCTCCTGTCCCTATGGTGAGAATATTTAAAAAATACTGAACTTGGCACTTTCCTTAAGTCACGCTGAGACCTAACGCATGCATCTCATTTTCTTTCTAAAAGCCAGCACTTAGCAACTTTCACTTGCTGGCATCGTCTCGTGCCAAGAACAGTGAGGATGCTCCGAGAGACCCAGTGGCTACTTTCTTCTGGTGTCAGATGAGAGGGGAAGGGGTAAGTACCCCCATTTATTAGCTTCTTGTTACAGTGTAAAGCATCATAAAACTGCCATCTGTAAAAGGACCTACGAAGGACCTTTAAGCTAAATGTCTGCAATTCCCAAGATACTCCAAAATAACCTGGAACAGCATGGATGCTAATGTATGCCAGATTTGGGTTTCTTCTGGTGGAGTATCCCTTGGATAACATCCTCTGAGGTTTTTCTTGAATAAAATTTATGCCCAGAAAACTTTTTAGGGCCCTGTAATTAAAGAAGGATAGGCGGGATAGGAGGGTATACATTTCACAATAGTTTTTGTAGCTGTGTTTGTGAAAACAACAACGACAACAAAAACTGCAAGACAGGTGAGAAAGCCAAAGGGCATGGATGTGTTACTGAAGCACTGTGGCTAAGAGGACTTCCCTGCCTGGACTGCTTTGCTTGCAGCTACTGAGTGGTGTTATAAAGCTGCCGGAGGTTTGCAGCAATGTGCTATCACAATTCAGTTTACAGGCGTTCAGGGGTGAGAACTAGATGTGAGATGTGCCTGGAGGTGGTGTGCCTATTCAGAATGTGAGAGGGACATGGAAGATGGAGCAGAGGAGGAGATGTAGGCCTTTGGCCACAAGGAGGAGAGAGAGTGTGGCTTATGGCAGGGAGAGAGGGCTCTGAGAGCAGGTGGCTCTTTGTTAGCATTAGTTGAAAAGAGACGAGAGCTGTGACGAAATGTTTTTCCAGTTGAGAAATCACCCTCAGCCACAAACGTTTATGACTCGTAATGATTTAAGAAGGGAAGAGCCTCAGGTCACACGGGACTCTGAAGACAGACCTTCTGATGTTTTTTCTAGCACACGATGGCCCAATTTAAGCTCTAGAGCTGCTCTGATCAATATGGCAGCCACTGGCCGCTTGTGGCTAGTGTAAATTGTGTCAAATACACGTTGGATTTCAAAGATGTAATCAGAAAAAGTACTACACTTCTCAGCAATTCTTAAAAATATTGATTATAGGGGCACCCGGGTGGCTCCGTCGGTTATGCGTCGACTCTTGATTTTGGTTCAGGTCATGATCTCATGGTCATGAGTCTGAGCCCCGCATCCGGCTCTGCACTGACAGCACAGAGCCTGCTTGGGATTCTCTCTCTCCCTCTTTATCTGTCCCTTCCCTGCTCACATTCTCTCCTCTCTCTCGAAATAACTAAATAAACATTTAAAAAAATATTGATTACATGTTGTAATGATATTTTGAATATATTGGGTTAATAAAGTTTTTATACAATTATTAAAATTAATTTCAATACAACCTTCTGGTTAGAAGATGAAGTAAATCATGGAATGGAATGTGCAGCATGGTGACTACTTAATGACACCGTGTTGCATGTTTGGAAGTTGCAAAGAGAGTAGATCTTAAGAGCCCTCATCATAAAGAAAAGAGCTGTAACCCTGCATGGTGAGTGATGTTAACTACATTTACACTGGTGATCACTGTCACAGTATATACGAATACCAAATCATTATATTGTTGACCTGAAACTCACATAACATTCTCAGTAAGAAAATTAATTTCACCATTTTTTTTTTCACTTTAAAATGTGTGGGGTTGGGGCGCCTGGGTGGCTCAGTCAGTTGAGCATCTGACTTCAGCTCAGGTCATGATCTCGAGATTCATGAGTTTGAGCCCCCCGTTGGGCTCTGTGCCGACAGCTCAGAGCCTGGAGCCTTCTTTGGATTCTGTGTCTCCCTCTCTCCCTCTGTCTCTCTCCTGCTCACTCTCTGTCACTCTCTCTCTCTCTCAAAAGTAAATAAAAACATTAATAAAAATTGAAACGTGTGGGTACTAGAAAACTTAACATTTTTACCTGTGTTTACATTATAATTTGCTGGACAGCACTGCTCCGGGTTATAGAAACAGATTAGGTTGAATCTCTCATATACATGATTATGCTTTCTTTAAGACATTTGGAAGTTCCCCAATCTAAAAAACAAGTATCCCTAATTTTGTGAATTTCCTCTTTATGCAGCCTAGTTCCAGAGGGCTCACCAAGCATGTCACCCCATTGATCAAACCCCCATTTGTCAATGTTCCCCTTAAACATATGCTGTCTATGGGGCGCCTGGGTGGCTCAGGGGGTTAAGCGTCCGACTTTGGCTCAGGTCGTGATCTTGTGGTCCGTGGGTTCGAGCCCCGCATCGGGCTCCGTGCTGACAGCTCAGAGCCTGGAGCCTGCTTCGGATTCTGTGTCTCCCTCTCTCTCTGCCCCTCCCCTGCTCACGCTCTGCCTCTCTCTCTCTGTCTCTCAAAAATAAATAAATGTTAAAAAAGAAAAAAAAGAAAAAAAACGCTGTCTGCAATTGCATGTAATAATGGCTGACCATGGTTTAGAAAGGGCACAGAAGTAGAGTATGAGGGCCTGGAATCTGCATGACACGGTCCAAGATTGCTCGTAGCCTAATGCTAACAGTTTGCAGTCTTTTCAGGGTGACTTCCCTGGGAGGTGGGCTGAGGTCTGACTCGGAGCTGACCCTCTAGCAATAGGACGGCGCCCAGGTGGATGGGAGCAAGAATCACAGCCCTCCAGGCCCGGTACTCATCCCTCCCTGCCCCGTGCTCCTGCAGATCTGCAGAATCCGCCTTCTAACAGCAGTCTGAGACGCAGTTGGATGCTCTCCCAGAGACGATTAGTGTAAATACTTGCCCTGGTTATGTAAACAAGAGACGCTGCGTTTTTAACCGCTGAGCTTTTGGAATTGGGAACTCAGGTGCCTCTGAAGCCACACAAGGCAAGTTCCATTGTCCCTGTTCTCTGGGCTTCTGATTGCTCGACATCCCATGTAAGCTGACTGATTGCTCCCGACTCACCCTAAGCCATACTTGATCTGTAGTAGGTGATATCGATGTGTTTTAGGCGGATAGAAAATCCAGGCTCTCAAAATGTCCCAGAGGCTCCTGTTTGCTTATTCGAGGTGGCTGGTGAAGGGGCGATGAGCGGGACTGGAGAACTCGCTCTGAATGCACGAAAGTCCAGCCGCGCTGCCCCCCAGTTGCATCCAACACCCTCTGTTGACTGAGAGCTAGGAGGATGGGAGCAGCAAGGGAGGGGGCTGGCGCATGAGAGGGTGGGAAAGGAAGAAGTTTTCTTCTGAAGGAGGGATTTATAGAACCACGTTCTCTCTGTTCCCCCTGGGACGACTTCTCACCGAAATCACCTGTTCAGTCTTGGGAATTTTTCACAAAACTGAAAAGTTTCATTTGACCAATTGAGGGTTTTTTGGTGTGTGTATGTTTTCATCATTTTAGCAAGATAAAGCTAATCTCTTTAAACCTTTATTTAGAGAAAAACCTTGAAAGCGGGTATATGCAGAATTGAGATCTTACCCCCAGGAAATAACGCCCTAATCTCTCATGAGTCACCATTCAGAATCGTGCAAATATTCTGCCGGTTGAGTTCTCCCAGCTGAGTGCCCAAAAGATGTCTCTATTTGGTGAACCACCTTGGGGCTCCCCTGCTTCTCTTGTGAGGGCCCCCTCCTCCTGTCTGGGCCACCGTTGTGCGGATTACACTTCTCCTTCTATGCTTCTCCCTCCACCTGTACCGTCTTAGCCAACCGCGCACAGCCTTCACAGAGGCCTTGTGGGAACCTCGTGGTGAAAGGTGCTTTGTAAAAAATAATACCACATAAATGGAAGATCATTATTACTAGATTAGCTTCTCTCTCCCAGACTAATCATTTCAGTCTCGCAAAATGAACCGCATTAGCCATCTGCTGGCCCAATTACCTAAATGATTCAAATTCTTTGAAACCTGGTCACACAGCTCCTCATTCTTCCCAACTCCCACTTTAGTGCTGCCAGCAGATTTTAGAGCCCCGGTGTCCTCGTCAGAGCCACTTAGCTTTATGGTGAGTAATGGCACTCCTCAAGGTAGGCCAGTGACCCTCTGACAGCTGAAGGCGGCGGCCATCTTGCTTCAGTGTCTAATCTACCACTTGCCTTGTTTTTAACATACTGGTTTTTTTTTTGTTTTTGTTTTTTTTCTGTATCACCTTCCTCTTAAAAGCGTGCATGGAGTCTTTTTGGAAAATCAAAGAAAGTGGAATGATACCTGCCTTCTATATTTCTTTCTTTCTTTCTTTCTTTCTTTCTTTCTTTCTTTCTTTCTTTCTTTTTTAATTTTTTTTTTAACGTTTATTTATTTTTGAGATAGACACAGAGCATGAACAGGGGAGGGGCAGAGAGAGAGGGAGACACAGAATCCGAAGTAGCTCCAGGCTCCGAGCTGTCAGCACAGAGCCTGATGTGGGACTTGAACCCACGAACTGTGAGATCATGACCTGAGCCGAAGTTGGACGCTCAACTGACTGAGCCACCCAGGCGGCCCGAGGTCACTTTTAAAGAATTAATTTTGGGGGGAGCCTGGGTGGCTCAGTCAGTCTGACTTCAGCTCAGGTCATGATCTCACGGTTCATGAGTTCAAGCCCCGCATCCGGCTCTGTGCTGACAGCTCAGAGCCTGGAGCCTGCTTCGGATTCTGTGTCTCCCCTGCTCTCTGCCCCTCCCCCACTCACACTCTGTCTCTCTTTCTGTCTCTCAAAAGTAAAAATAAAACATTAAAACAATTTTTAAAAAAAATAATTTTTCAAAATGAAAATGTGGGTTTTTTTTAATGCTCACAGACATAATATATTCTCATAAACAGAATGTAAAGATATACACAGAAATTACAGCTACTGACAATTTAGAATACAGACCTCTGGGTGTTTTCTTCTATTATAGTTCATTAGTTATTGTGTGCTTTATAAGAAACCATCCCCAAACTTAGTAGCTTGAAGTACCAACCATTTCTTTAGCTCAGGATTCTTCAGGTCGGCAATTTGTACTGAGTTCAGCTGCGCATTCTGGCATTCAGGTCTCATGTGACCTCACAGTCAACTGATGGACTGGCCTTGACCAGCACAGGGAGGACATCTGGGGCCTATTTGCAGTGACTTCTTCTTACTCCGGCAGCCTCGCCTGGGCTGGCTCACACGGCATCCTCAGGTTTCAAGAGCTGCGGAAAGGCAAACTGCCTGCGAACACTTTCCAGGCCCTTGCTTACGTCACATTTACTGCTGTCGCACTGGTCAAAACCAAGTTAAATGGGTACCTAGTGTCACTGTGAAAGGGACCGTGGAGGAGCAACGGATACAGGGAGGCCTGAGCGGATCGGACATACTGCGATCAAGCCACCACAACTAAGCCTACCTTGTCGTGATATTTTAACAAAATGAGATTCTGTTATACGTGCTCTGTTGGTCAGGGTTCTCTAACCAATAGGCTGTATGTATATCTCTGTCTACGTATGGAGAGATAGCTACAGATACATCAATATAGATAGATGCACAGATGCAGATCTATTATAAGGAATTGGCTCGTGCAGCTATGGAGTTTGGCAAGTCTCGAGACCTGCAGGATGAGTCGGCAAGCTGGAGACCCCGGAGAGCTGACGGTTTAGTTCCGGAGTGAGTCCGAAGACCTGAGAATCACCACGGCCGCTGATACAGCTCCAGGCCGAAGGCTGGCAGGCTAAAAAGCAGGGAGAGCTCATGTTTCAGTTTGAGTCTGAAGGCAAGAAAAACATCAGCGTCTCAGTCTGAAGGCAGGCGGGTGGGAAGAATTTCCTCTTACCAGAGGACGTTCAGCTTTTTTGTGCTATTTAGGTCTTCAACTGATTAAATAGGGCCCACCCACATTAAGGATGGCAATCAGCTTTACTGGATCCCTTGATTTAAATGTTTTTCTCATCTGAAATAACACAAAACAAAACCCACTTTCACAGACTCAGAAACATGCAAAATAAGGTTTGACCAAATATTTGGGCACTCCATGGCCCACTTAAGTTGACACGTAAAATTAACCATTACGCATGTTTTTGTTTTTGTCTCTGAGTTTAAATATATGTCATGGACATTTTTGCATGTCAGTAAATAGAGATGATGATCATCTTTTTTTTTAAGTTTACTTATTTTTGAGAGAGAGAGAGAGAGAGAGAGAGAGAGAACAAGTGGGGGAGGGGCAGAGAGAGAGAGAGAGAGAGAGAGAGAGAATCTCAAGCAGGCTCTGCACTGTCAGCGCAGAGCCTGACATGGGGCCTGAACCGATGAACTGTGAGATCATGACCTGAGCCAAAATCGGATGCTTAACTGACCGAGCCACCCAGGTGCCCCTAAGGATGGCCCTTGTGCGAGTGCCCCTGATCATCTCTGATGGCTGCATAGCATATTACTATTTGATGTACATCACTTATTTCCATTTTCTTGACAAACGCTTGGGTTATTTTTTTACACTTCACTACTATATTCGCGTAACAAGGTTTGATTCGTATCGCTAAATTGTCCGCTAAATAATTTGTACAATCTCGGCAGCAAGCATAGGACTGACTGTAACACCTTCAGCAACACTAAATGTGTATTCTTTCGGCAAATACGTATTCAGCATCTATCATGTGCTAAACACTGTGCAAGGAGCGAGGTATGCAGTAGTGAGCAGAGCAGGCTAGGTCCCTGCCCTCAGGAGGCATCCATTCTACGGGGAGAGACCCACAGGAAACAAACAAAAACATAGCCTGGTAAGGTAACCACAGCACGTGATAGGTGAGTGAAGGAAGTAAATGGTGTAACATTATATAAGCATAGAGCGGTAGAGGGGACTGCTGTAGACAGGGCTATCTAAAAGATAGAAGGAGAATTCACTTCAGTCTTGAGGCAGAAAGGAGGATACTATGAAGGTGGGGTTTGCACCGGATCTTGAAGTACACAAGAAGGATTTGGGTCAGACGTTTGGAATGAAGCATTATGGAGGTTTTGCATGACCCAGATTGTCACAACCCAGGAGCCACTGGAGGGAAATGGGCCAATCAGTTTCTTAAACCAAGTTTGGAGGACTCAGGTGGGTGTTGTCTCCAGTTCACACCGAACGCCAAGCCGTCTGAGATGTGCAGGTTGAAGTAACAGAACCTGAGTGTACCCACGTCTTTCTTTTTCCAATGCCACTTAATAACTTGGTTTGACTGCTCTGAATTTGGATATTAATAAAGCCAAATTTTCAGGGTGCCTGAGTGGTTCAGTCAGTTAAGCATCCAACTTCAGCCCATGTCATGCTCTCATGGTTTATGAGGTCGAGCCCTGCATCGGGTTCTCAGCTGTCATCCCAGAGCCCTCCTCGGATCCTCTGTTCCCCGCTCTGTCCCTAGCCCTCTCACACTGTCTCTGTCTCTCAAAATAAATAAACATTAAAAAAAATAAAGCCAAATTTTCTAGGTGGTGATTTTATTTCTTAGTTCGTTTCTTAGTTTATTTTTTAGAACAACAGAGGTCACAGTAGTCTCTCTCAAAGGATAGAGATGGATGTTTGGTCACAGCTCTCCCACCACAGACCTCAGGGCTACATTGCTTAATGTCATGGTGTTTGTAATCACCTGAGGTTTCATCTTTCAAACAACTGTTTTTCAAAAACCTGTTCCTGCAATTAAGCTGCAGTACCACCAGGAGGCAGTATTGGGATGCACCCAAGGGCAGGATATAAGAAATTGGCCGTTCATTATATTATAAAAGCTAATCTTACTTTTTAAATTTGAATTTAGCATTAACCTGCCAAATGTGTAATTACTCTAGAGTGTCTTTGTAAAATAAATAGAAGTCTAAGCTGCAATTTGGTGGCTATTTTTCTTATTATCCATGTGCTTTATAGAGATTGTGATTAAAATGCCTTTTGTAATTCACCATGAATATTGCACAGTAAAAGCCCAACGAGCGCTCATAGCAGACCTGCATTTCAAATTGCCGGTGGCCTCAGGCTGGCCAAGGCCGGTGTTGACGTGGATGCTTGGGACACATCTGCTTATCTGCATCAAGTTTGGGTTTTTCAAGTAGCAAAACCCAGAAGGAAAAATAAATCTGTAGTACACCTTTCCTGACAAATGTGAAGTCCTTAGAAATTTCCCAATTACAAGTTTTCTGAATTTACCTGTTTATTTTGTTATGTTTTTACAACAGCTCATGGCTCATTTTCACCTTCTGGTATCCCCTTGGTTATTTCTCTTCTTTAACTACACCCGAGCATAACCTGATCTGCATTGATGCTCGTTTACTTTTCCAATAAGCTGCAGCAAGAGCTTAATATAGAAACATAGGATAGTCAGATTACTTTTAAAAACTGTTTTGTTAAGTTTCTCAGGATCCACATAAGAGTGAAAACATATGGTATCTGTCCTTCTCTGGATGACATAGTTCATAACCCTCTCCAGTTCCATCCACGTTGCCACAAAAGGCCAGATTTCATTCTTTCTCATTGCCAAGTAGTATTCCATCGTGTATATCAACCACAATTTCTTTCCCATTCATCAGTTGATGGACATTTCGGCTCTTTCCATAATTTGGCTACTGTTGAAAGTGCTGCTATAAACATTGGGGTACAAGTGCCCCTATGCTTCAGCACTCCTTTATCCCTTGGGTAAATTCCTAGTGGTGCTACCTGAGAAACTTAACAGAAGACCATGGGGGAGGGGAAGGGGAAAAAAAAGTTAGGGAGGGAGGCAAACCATAAGAGACTCTTAAAAACTGAGAACAAACTGAGGGTTGATGGAGGGTGGGAGGGAGGGGAGGGTGGGCGATGGGCATGGAGGAGGGCACCTGTTGGGATGAGCACTGGGTGTTGTATGGAAACCAACTCGATAATAAATTTCATATTTTAAAAAATAAATTTAAAAAATAACCGTTTTGTTCAGAGATTACTAGATCTCTTATGTAGAGCAGACCATTTCAACAAAATTAAAGTCTTGAGAAAGAGGTTAAAACTGGATTTTACTACAGTCTTTTCAAAGAGTCACTATCACCAACTGACTCTCCTGAACCTCCAGTGTGTTTTGAGCTGATGGCAGGAAGCTGGGGTTCAAGGAGAGTCTTGGCAGCGAGAAGAGGGTTTGTCAGAACAATGAGAAGGTTGAGGCTGGGTTGCCAGCACCAGTGGGATCACTTGGGCCAAGGGCAGCAAAGACAGAGGGCGCCCGTGGGGCCGGTTGGGTATGAGCTGCCGTGTGGCTCAGTTTCCCCTACAGACACACGTTTACCTGGGCCCCTGCCTGGGTCACATTGGTCTCAGGCGAGATCCTGCAATCCGATAAGAGCTTGTTTACAACAGCAGGTGGTCATGTTTACCTGGGCCCCTGCCTGGGTCACATGGTCCCTGCCGTGAAGGACTCTTCGTGTGTTGGTTCCACCGCCTACCCAGTTCTGTATCCCGCTGTGGCACGCAGGTCCCGCCCTCTCCGTGCTCCTGCTCCGGATCCTTCCGTACCCCTTTGTCCGTCTCTGCCCTCCCTGCATGTCCAAGCGGCAGCCCCCTTTCCGGACGAGTCATCCCAAACCTCCATCAGAATAGAGAAGTAGAACAAAGCTCTCGTCGTGCTGTTTCAGCTGCTCAGATGGGAAGACGCCCTTTTTTGTTCATCCTTACGACGTCTGAGGGCACACTTTGTCTTCTCAACGAGGCTGGGAGCTGGCGGTCTCAGGAGGAACAGTTGCGGAGAAGGGCTGAGGGCTGAGCAGGACGGTCCCAGCACGGCATCCTGTCTCAGGTCCCACCGCTGGAGCCGCACGCGTTGCTGGCCTGGTTCAAGAAGCCATTCCAAAGACACCATTCCACAGAAAGGAAAATCAGCAAGTAATTTCTTTCCCCCGTGTCGCTCCGTGGGTGACAAGGACACGTACACCCACCCGCGACTGTGAGGGAGTGTACCCGGAGCGAAAGGCGTGGCTCTAAATGAAAATCAAGACAGATGGCGGAGGCAAAGGAGGCCAGATCAGATGGACGCTGATGTGCGGGGAGCCCTTTTTCATGGGCATTTAATTTGTGTTCACCCGGGCACTTTGCGCCCCGGCGTGTGTTGCCGGGGCCATAATTCCATTTACAGAGGGACAGCGTGGAATGTTTTCCAGGGTGAAGGGTGAGTCTCGAATCTCTTGAATCTGAATCTGTCCCGTGGCCTCCTCATCTTTCCCAGTTTGGAGAGTACTCTACAGAAATTGCAAGTAAGTGATGAAATGTGAGTGCCGACGGAAGAGAATTCCTCCTGTGCTTTCGAAGTGAAGCTCACCGCAGCTGTAATCTATCATTTCTTGCTTCCAGAGCGTTGCCACCGAAATGGAGCTGATTCAGCGCCGTTGGAGGAAACAGTAGCAACATCACGTTGAAGAAGCTTCGTGGTTTTGTGGCTGATCTATGCTTATTTCTTTGAGGCTTTCTGAAATAAGTATTGTAGACAAAGCTCTTTATTCTGTTCTTTCAATGGCTGGAAAACTATTCAGCCCTAAAACGGTTCTTAATGCTTTGGCGAGAGGTCATTCCAGATAGAGCTGACCTTGAACGATGCGGGGGTCAGGAGTGCCAAAAACACTCCCCTACCCGCTGCAGTTGAAAATCCCCACGTAACTTTTGACCCCCCCCCCAAACTTAACTGCTAATAGCCTACTGTTGACCGGAAGCTTCACCGATAACATTAATAGTCGATGAACACATGTTTTGTATGCTTTCCGTATTATAGACTGAGTCAGCTGGAGAAAAGAAAATGTTATGAAGCAAATCATAAGGAAGAAAAAATACATTTAGAGTCCTGTTCTGTAGCTATTGGAAAAAATCCACTTACAAGTGGATCTGGGCAGTTCAAACCCATATCGTTTAAGAGTCATCTGTAGTGCCTCGACTATTTTTGACACTAGGAAACATTATTTTTCTAGGCAAGGTAGCAAACTTATTTTCTTTCTGACTTGCCTTTTGCAGTAGGTGTTGAAATGCAGATGTAACAATATTGCCAATTATATCAAGATGATGAAGCAATGGAAAGGTTCTAGAAACAACCCTTGATCCATTAATAGAATTAATGGTCCCATTATGTCATCTAACAAGTTTTATTTTCCTCTGTGTGCTGAGAAGCATGAAATTATCATGTAAATAATGTCACATCTGTGCAAACAATTTGCAAGGTGCTCTCCAAATTCAAATTTAAGCTGTCATTTCTCTTTGTTTGTTAACTGTTTTACGCCCTGAAGTTTTTTTCCACCTCACATGAGAACTGTATAGTGATTTTTCATTCAACCCTCATGCTTGCATGTCAGGAACCGTGTGTCTTAAAGGATCTGGAGAAAGTGCAGTTCGGAATTCACATTCCGTGAGCAAGAGGCTTGTGTGAATATCCTTTAGTATTCCTAGCTGGCTCCATAACCCTTTTAAAGGTCATTTAATTTCTCTTTTTGCATTTGCCAAGTTTGTTTTTATGTCTTCATGCTTGTGTGATGAGGGTCCCTGTAGTCTTTTAGCTTCTGGATTATTCTCTGTGGACTCCCCATTAGATAACTTTGCATGCTGAGGCTGGCAGTGATTGAAAGAAAGAAATCACTAGAACCATGGCCATCCTGGTTCCTCAAGCAGCCTCTTAATTCTGGTGCTTACCTCCAAATCTTACATGCTGGAGGTTAAAACTTAATGGGATTCCATAATCTGGCTGTTGTTGAAAGCCTAAATGTCCGTCAACTGAGGAATGGATAAAGAAGATGCGGTTTATATATACAATGGAATACCACTTGGCAATGAGAAAGAATGAAATCGTGCCATTTGGAGCAACGTGGATGGAACTGGAGGGTATTGTGCTAAGTGAAATAAGTTAGTCAGAGAAGGACAGATATCATATGTTTTCACTCATGTGTGGAACTTGAGAAACTTAACAGAAGATCATGGGGGAAGGGAAGGGGAAAAATAGTTACAAACAGAAAGGGAGGGAGGCAAATCATAAGAGACTCTTAAACACAGAGAACAAACTGAGGGTGGATGGTGGGGGTGGGGGAGAGGGGAAAGTGGGTGATGGGCATTGAGGGGGGCACTCGTTGGGATGAGCACTGGGCGTTGTATGAAAGTGATGAACCACGGGAATCTACCCCAAAAGCCAAGAGCACACTTTACGCACTGTATGTTAGCCAATTTGACAATAAATTACATTTAAAAAAACTTAATGGAGGGGCGCCTGGGTGGCACAGTCGGTTAAGCGTCCGACTTCGGCTCAGGTCACGATCTCACAGTTTGTGAGTTCGAGCCGTGTCGGGCTCAGTCCTGACAGCTCAGAGCCTGGAGCCTGCTTTGGCTGCTGTGTCGCCCTCTCTCTCTCTGTGCCTCCCTCTCTCTCTCTCTCTCTGTCTCTCTGCCTCTCAAAAATAAAGACACGTAATAAAAAAAATTTAGGAAAAAACTTAATGGGATTCATTTTCAGAGAAATGAAGTTTCTGGACGTTGTGTATTTTGGTGTGGGCATTTGCCATTGTGGACACTTCACACACACACACACACGCACACACACGCATGCACACACACACACACGGTCACTGGGAACTTGTGTTAATTGGTGATGCAAACCCAAACTATCCCACAGAGAACTGAGTACATTCCTAAGCACACATTTTACATCATTTCATTAAATTCAGGCCTACCCACTCAGCGCTGTAGTTCTGTTAGCCCGACGGTTATTTCTAAGGTACCTTTTGTTCTGCATTCAGATTGTCTTCAGTAAGTGTGCTATTTAGGTTTTGCAAAGCAGAACCATCGGTCTTGCTACGATGCTGTTCCATTGGGCACTGTGTGCAGCACCAAGCTGATTGCAAATCCAGTTTTAACATCTCAAGGACGTGAGGGCTGGGAAATATTTTCTCCTGCCACTTGGGTTTGGGCAGAACAAGATAATTTCTTGCCCTCTGCTCCATGCTGCATTATTAAAGAGGCTGTTGTTAGCAGAGGCTTTGTAAGAGTGTGAATGGTGTGTGCGTGCGTGTGGATGGTGTGCGTGTGGGTGCGTGTGGGGGGGGAGGGGTGGAAGGAGACACCAGGCTCAGATACGAAGGCTGACGACCGTATGAAGTTGCTACGATTTACAGCGTCCTATCTCAACAGCTATGTCTGACGAGGATGTGGCTGGGATTCTGCTTCTGTAAATGTTGGATATTTGGATATTTGCTTACTCTCCTTTAGCATGACTTAAAACTCCTAGAAACGATCCTACCGCTTACTGGCCGTTCAAGGGCAGCGGTCTCCAGGTGACTGTGGCGGCCAGTTTGGTAAAATGGCCGGTGTTAAACATACATTTTACATCGTGGGTGATGAGACCTGCCCAGGCAACTGACTGCGTACCTTTCACTCAGGCTCACCTGAACGGAGAGCTGGTCAGGGCTGCTCCGGGACGGTGAGCGGGCGGTGGCTTCTCCCTCGGGGCTTTTTGTCGCCCCTCTGGGCGCCTCTGGGTGGAACCCTGCAGCCCAGGGCACGTTCACGGAGGCCTCGTGGTGGAATGTTACCGCGGCTTACAGTAAAAGCGGGCTCCTTGGAATTACCGGGGTTGTTGATCCATCCCGGATTGACCTGGTGTTGACACAACCATCCAAGCATGGAGTGATCTCAAAGACCACCGGAACGGATGGCGTTTGTCCTTGTGACAGATCGTCGGGAAAATGGAAGACTCTGGTGTAGCGTCATTTTCCGTCACCTTTGGATCACTTGCAAATCTGCCCCCGGCAGGCGTCTCGGGAGCTGTCTGAAAAATTGCAGTTTGCACACTTAACAGCATGCGACCGTCCTGCGGAGCCCTGGTCCTCAGGGACGGGCAGTTGTAGAGTGTGGCTCTCCTGGTCCTCCCTGGGGGCAGAAGGACTTCGGGGAGACGAACTCTCAGAGGAATGCCTCACCTGTGTCAAAGTCACAAAGAGAAATGAATGCCTGTTTCCTCTTCCTTAATCTCTCCGTACTCATTCAGTCATTACTGTAGGAACGACAGTGAGTTATAGGGACACAAAAACACTGTTTTTCCGGGAACCAACGAGAGAATTTTCTTAAAATGTAAGATCATCTATTCTCTAATACAGCCTCTGGAAATGGAACAGCGTGTGCATTTAGGTGTATGGTTTGTTTATCGTTATTTTATCCCAGCAGGTGTTGACTGAGGATCCACCCTGTACCAGGTTCTATTCTAGCTACCGAGATCAGAGCCTTGAACACAGGAGAGTGTGAGGTCCTAGCCTCACTCTGCTGACATTCTAGAAGGGAGAGAGATGGTAAAAAAGCAAAACATGAACGATAGAATCACCCTCAGCATAGACGCCAGGAGGAAAAGGAAAGGAGGAGTAGCTGAGAGTGAGGGGGGCCCTCCTGTGGACGGGGCCAGGGACAGGCTCCCTAGCACGGAGAGATGTGAGCCCTTCTGAGCGTCCCGAGGGAGAAGCGTGGCAGGTGCTTAGCGAGGAGCACCGGGGCGCGCGGAGGCACGTGCTCGGCTCCCGAGCTCGTTATTCTTTTCAAATCCCAACCTGTAGTGAGTAGATCTCCTCCTCTTTGTCAGCTCCCAGGCAGCCTTTGGAGAAAATGCCCCTGAAGTTTCAAATCTTGACTTCAGTGTTCCTTGTGCTGCTTGTACCCAAGGTCGGAAAGGTCTCGGGCGAAATTTTGTCTTAGTTTCTTTTGAAATTAAAGAAGGCAGTAAAAATCACATCTTGGCCAATGATCCTGGTCTGTGACCCCACGTGTGACTTGCACTGGCTGGGTGGGGAAAAGCCCTGGACCCTCCAGGGTCACTCTTCTTCTATTAAATGGGGAGTTGTTTGAGAGGGATTTTTAGGTCCCCAAGAATTATGTGCGTCTCCCACGTGAGCCCCTGTGCGTCTCCCCATGTGGCCACTGTGGGTCTCTCCACGTGAGCCTGGGCGCCCCTCCCCACGTCGGTGTGTGCTTCTCCATGTAAACCGTGTGCAGTTTCCACGTGCGCCTATGCTCTCTTTTTGCCACCTTGTGTGCACTCCTCACGTAAGCTTCTGTACATTCTCTTGCAACCTCATGTGCACTGCTCACTGTGTCTGTGGATGCTTACAGGTCCTCTCTCCGGTTAAGCCCCGGTGTACTCCCCTCTTACCGGATTATGGCCTTTTCCTCCTGCAGGCCTGTGCGTATTCTTACCTTGCAAATCTTGAAGGCCTGTAACTGTGATTGCTGGGGTCCCAAGGCCTGCGGGAGCCCAAGAGGTGCACTGCCTTTAATGGTTCTTCTCTAGGACTTCCATCCAAGTAAGATAGCCTCGGGCCTGGAGACCAGGGGTTGACCATGGGGATCATCCATGGACAGTGCATTCCTGGGCCCACAGTGGGCCTTCTCGCTGGTTCCTCTTGGAACCTGCACAGCCCCACAAGGCCATGTAAGCACGGAACTACAGGAGAGGGAGCCCACTCTGGAAGGAGAGGGTCCCGCGATCTGTCCCATCCCCTGACTTGGCCCACGGTGGGCGTTCACTAAATTCTGCTGCTGAGAATGACCCTGAGTTTGCTGCGTCACACGTAGCTCTGAAGTGTTCTTCACTGGACGATGGTATCTGGCCAAGAGTTAGAGGTGATTGAGGGTTAGTTACGCCCCCCAAACTTTCCTACTAATTTGTAGTGAAAGCAAGTCTCAGGCTAGACTCACCACCTACAGAAAGCAGCCAGGAACAGGTCATATGACGTACGGTATGAGCCTGATAAAGTCTCTGTCTCTATCCTTCCAGGTGACTCTTGCCCATCTTGCTGGAAGGCTCAATGACACGTGTGTGAAAGTTCTCCTGCGACAGAGCACTGCCGTCCTACCAGGCTTCCGGCACCCAGAGCCCTCTGACTCGGCTGCTGCAAGTAGGACCTTTTAGGGTTAAGCCTTGGTGCTGTCTCTACGGGTGGGGGCTCAGGCCACGAATACATTCTTCCAACTCAAAGGCATTTTGCAGATGTGAGAGATGATTAGGAGTCTCTCTCCCTTTACAGACGCACAGATGTTAACATTGTTGTGACTCAAAAGAAGTCCCATTTTCTGACAACCTTCTTTTCAAAAACATAGGTAAGCTGAGTTGCAAGAATATGCTTTCCTCTCACTCACTCACCCTCCCTGGAGACTCTCTAGTTACTTTCCTTAATGACTGAAATGTGTTATGATTGAAAATGTCACTCATCCTAACCTGAGTGAGAGGCGGGTTCTCTTTTTGGACCATATCTGGTGGGTCGCTGTGGGAAGGATGATTGAGAAGAATATAGATGAGAAAGTGTGTCCACGGAAGTGTGGGGGGCGGGGGTTGCAGTAGAATCAGCATGCTTCCTGGAAGTGGAGGCAGGTTTGGGCGGGAGACCCTGGGCTTAACGTGTTACCTTTCCCCCGTGGCGCTCACCCCTGCAGGACGGTGGGTGTACAGAGCTTGAAAAGTGGAAAAGGAGGCGCAGCCTATGTTAAAGAGAAAATGACCCCCGAGTACAGACAGCAGTAATGATCTATCTGAGAATTCCCGGGAGGGCATGCTCACCACCAGGCCTCAGTTCTGCTGAGAGCCAGAGCCGGAGTCAGAGTCAGAGAGTCAGAGGGAGAGAGAGAGAGGATCCCAAGCAGGTTCCACACTCAGGGTGGAGCCTGGTGCGGGGCTCAATCCCATGACCCTGGGATCGTGACCTGAGCCACAACCAAGAGTCAGACGCTCAGCGGACGGAGCCACCTGGGTGCCCCAGGTTACTCTTCTTCTTAAGCAGTGACTTTCATCTCTTCCCCGGACGTGGCTTCTGTTGGGGGGCCCTGCCCAGATCCCCAGGCTGCCATGGCATGCATTGGGCGAGAGCCACTGAGCTAGTGGGAGGCTCAGTGAGATCTCACTGAGCGAGAGCCAGCACCTAGTGGGAAGCTGGGCAGCCTGTGGAAGCTGGAAGAGGCAAAACCAGAAGGAAGGCAGCCTTGCCATCCCCTTGGTTTTAGCCCAGAGTGGTGCATCTTGGACAGAACCACAAGAAAATGAATTTTGTTGTCTGGAGCCTCTGTCTTGTGGCAATTAGTTAGAGCAGCAATAGGAATGAGGAGAGACAACAGTACAAGAATTGAGGACACGTATGGGGCAGTGGTGATTTGCCTAGGCTTAGGGTGGAGGGAGAAGAGCCTGGTCTGTGGATCCCAAGGCCAAGAAGCCTGCGTCTGCGTTGAGGTGGTGCCCCTGGGGAGCTGGCCGGGCCCTGCAGGGGAGTGGCTGCAGGGTGGGATCTGGGCACTGGGACTCTGGGCTACCCTGGCTCGCAAGTCAGAGACCCGAGATCAGAAGGGGTTCTCAGCCATGTCTTGTACTTGAAAAGTCCTGCACTAGACCCAGGGCCCTCTTCTCCAATCCCGGTTTGCCGTAGCCCCTCCATCTGGTGCCACAAGACAGAAATCTAGAAAGTACTCTCCCTGCAGCCCCTCTTCATGGATGGATCCACATGCCTAGTCCATCCAAATATATTAGTTCCATCTGGCTCTGACCTTCCTCTTTGATTTCACCTGCTGTTGTCCTCACGGCCACTGCTGTTTGTCGCAAAGGCCAAATTGATGTTCACATTAGGGTTTCTATTTTCCTTGTTGTGGGGTCTTCTTTCTCTTGGCTTTGCTCCTGTTTGTTTCTTGGGTTTGCACTCACATGTCACTCTCTAGGGAGACCTTCCCTGACCCAGAGCCCTTGCAAAGTGTTGTTCTCTGTCACATCTCCTGGTTTTTATTCAAGTCAGAGTTGGTTACGTTCAATTCAGAGTTGTTACCTGAAATCATCTTGTTTGTTGAGTTTTGTGCACATTGTCATTCTTTCTTGAGAATGGGCAGGATCGTGACCACCTTGTTCACTGCTGGGTCCTGCATGACCAGAATGGCATCAGGCACATAGTAGGTGCTTTATATCCTAAGCATTTCCAGAGTCTTTGTAATATTCCATCTCCAGCTCCCTCACCGACGCTCTCACTTGGGTTGACAGTGGGAAAAGCTTCATAAAATAACGAACCTTGGATTATGTTCTCTCTTGAATCTGCCAGAGTACTTATTTTTCAAGCTGGCTTGTAAGGAGAAAGCTAAGTCCCGGAGAGTCTGGGGCTTTCCAAATACGGGGAGAACCCACAAACGTGGGGTGATTGATAGAAGGTTGAGGAATTGATTCATAAATTAAATACACGAATTCCATATCCTACGACAAACACGTTCGATGGATTTAACGAACAATGTACTATTTCACCTGCTTTGAGCTCTTCACGTGCTTTCACACTGAAGACTGCATTCCTGGGAAGTTGAATAAGACATATGTATTTTGGGAGTGAGTTATTTTGGGAAGCTTCTTACGTCCTCTTAGTAAATATCACAAGGGACCGATTCAACATGGGTTTAGATTTGGGTGAAATATCTCCCCTCCACCTTCACACGGTTCCTTCTTCGCTATGCCTCAATGGTGGGGAATGCAAATGTTTCCTATCAACTGCGACTACTGCCTACGATTCTTACTACTATTGCTCTTAGGACTACTACAACGGCTACGATCCCTACACTTGCAGTTGCAACGACTGCCACTTGTGCAACTCCTCCGCCTCCTCTCTACTGCTGGCGATGATTCACAGAGCTCTTCCCTAGTTCGCGAGCTTCTTCCCTTCCAAGGTCCACCTTCATTTCTTTTGTGGGTAGAGTATCTTTCCTCACTCGTGCGCGTCTTAAACGTTTAGTTCTAGAATAATTCTGGATGCACAAAAATTTGGTGAAAAATATGCAGGGAGGCCCCATGCACCTCCACTCAGTTTCCCCTAATGGCAGCCTCCCACATAACTTTAGTCCAATATCAAAATGAGGAAGTCAACATTGGGGGTTTCTTTGAATGTTGATAAAGGCCAACTCAATCTCCCTCCCTCCCTTCCCCATATATATATATACATACATACACACATACATGGGAGGGACATGTATCTGTATCTATATCACTAATGGAAAATAATAGGTCAATGTGTTAGAAGTCTAAAGTCTTTGGGCTCGACTGTAATTTCTTTGTTCTTTGTTTAGGGTTTTTTTGGGGTTGTTTCTAGGTGTTATTTATAATATCGGATGTTGTAGAAGCTCATGCCATTTTCTAACATAAAGCCTTGAAATGGTACATTGTAGTGAGACAAACTTTTCAATATGGCAATATTTTATTACTATGAGGAGACCGAAGTAAAATACAGTTTTGTCTAACTGCAGGCGTATTGCTGTTTGCTGGGAAGGGCTCCTCTCTTTCTCTCTCAGTAGGGAACCAGCACCACAGCCTGTGGTATGGGGCTCAGGTGAGGAATTTCTAGGTAGCAGCAATGTTATTTATACGCTGGAGGCACTTAGGTGGAATTTCTTTCTTTCTTTTTTCTTTTTTTTTTTAATTTTTTTTTTTCAACGTTTATTTATTTTTGGGACAGAGAGAGACAGAGCATGAACGGGGGAGGGGCAGAGAGAGAGGGAGACACAGAATCCGAAACAGGCTCCAGGCTCTGAGCCATCAGCCCAGAGCCCGACGCGGGGCTCGAACTCCCGGACCGCGAGATCGTGACCTGGCTGAAGTTGGACGCCCAACCGACTGCGCCACCCAGGCGCCCCTTTCTTTTTTTTTTTAAATGTTTATTTTTGAGAGAGAGAGAGAGAGACAGAGAGAGACAGAGAGAGACAGAGAGAGAAAGTGTGAGGGGGCAGGGGCAGAGGGAGAAGGAGATACAGAATTCGAAGCAGGTTCCAGGCTCCATGCTGTCAGCATAGAGCCCGACGCGGGCCGCGAACCCACGAACCGCGAGATCACGACCTGAGCCGAAGTTGGACACTTAACCAACTGAGCCCCCCCAGGCGCCCCACTTAGGTGGGATTTCCTGTGGGGCGTTCCCCTGGAAGTCAGCAAAGTTAGGTTTATCTGCATCCGTGCAGAACGACCGTGGACAAAGGGCCTCACAAGACCCCTTTCAAGCTTCATGAATTTCTACTGCAGATTTCCTGGCATGAGGCTAGGCCCGAAATACTGGTTTGGCCATTCTGCCTGCTCCAGCAATCTGGTTAGAACTGCCAATAGGGAGCACTGTCCTTTCTTCATTCTTCATATATTTTCTCCCCCACAATCATGTTACTTCACTTTGGAGACCAGGTGTGGGGAACAGGAGGCATGCAACCTTCACATAAAGTTTATCATTCAGGAGCAAGAGATCCAGTGAGCACAAATTGGAAGGGTGCTGAAAAGGGCCCTCCTAACACAGGGCTCATGCGGTCGACCTGAGGATTAGAAAGAGTTGAGCTAGTTAATTTGCTACTCGCTTGTTCTTACCCAGGGCTGCCCTTCACAGCAAAAATGCCAATGCTCCAGTCCCGCCAAGACTGATTACATCCTAATCTGCAGGAGGTGAGGCATAGGCGTCAGCCTTCAAAAAAAGTTCAGGTACATAGTCAAGGTTGTCAAACACTGACCGAAGTCCTGAAAACAATATATCCTGGATGAAATAAACTGTGTTGCGTTTGAATTCTTTTATTGAGGATTGGACTGTGTAAATTGTGTGATGTCCAGCGTGAAGGAGAGATCAGGAATGGAGAAGACGCGTCTGTTCCCTGGGATGTGGGTCAAGGGGAGCAACAGGGCTCATTCTGGCAGGCGGTGCCGGACAAGTAGCAAAGTCGGTGTAGAGGGCCAGGCTCACAGTCAGGCGGACTTGCAGCTCCGGGCAGCCTGTGCCTTCCAGGTGAGGCCCTCCGTCAGCGGACGGAGGTTTAGGAGTAGGACTCCTTTGGTCAGGAGGCTTGACGTAGTCTCCAGGTAAGCTGGATTCAGGAAGTGGGGTGTCATGGTAAGGATGAAAGACACACAATGTGGGTGACCTCCCACTGTCCCCACTTTCCGTGCAACATGGCACTTCCCCCTCTAAGCTTGGATGGAATTGCAGATCTCTTCAGTCTCTTGGAGGCCACTCTCAAGTGACCGGGAAGGAGGGGGAAATAGGATTGGGAATTAGCAGCCCCCAGATCTTGGGCTTCATCTCGTGGGAGGCAAGACTGCATTCTGGATGCCCAGTAAGACTGAGGCTCCTTCTTGGAAGTTTCCGCCATGGCTGCCCCAGTGGGGTGGACTTGGTATGTGGGAACGGCCCCCTGGGGGAGATCCTGCTCAGAGAAGTCAAAGAAGGGCGTGGGGGTGGTGCTCACAGCCCCCCACCCCCAACACTTCCTTGGAAACCCCACGCTACTGTGAGTGGTGGCATTCATGCTCCGTAATTGGCTTTAATAATTTAAACCATAATCTTATCATTCGTCTCTTCTGTCTTCTTTCTAATCAAGTTTCACACTATCATGAATTAAAAAAAAAAAAAAAAAAAAAAGATCGTAAAACCCCATAACAGAAGCGAGAATACAGACACTGGGCCCGTTTAAAGTGGCCTCTACGAGACTTGACACCACTCAAGTGAGCGGGTCTCCTGTAATCACAATTCTCTACGCTCCCCAGCCCTGCTAGAAGCCACTCATTAATAATGGATAGAAAATATAAAGGTTGGTTTTCCTGCCTTACATTCATCACAGAGATGTATAGTAAACGCAGCGATATTGCATTGCTAAACTTGAACTCATCTTAAATCAAAGTGACCTTTAAATTATCCTTCAAACGAACCACCCCCCCCCCCCGCCCCCAGTCTTCATCCCCAAACAACTATTGGTACATAGACCAACTTTTGTTAATGACATATTAAATTAGATTAACTTTGCTTGAGCTCAGGCTGAAATGTTAGACAATAGCTTTTATTGCACACTGTAGGTGAAATCTTGTGTAATGCATTATATTAATATGCTGTTTGATGCTCCAGTTGAGATAAGGAAACGGAATTATGTTGGAGGATGGAAATCACAGTGCAATCTCACACTGGACCAAGTCATCAAAACTAAAGGCTAAATTCCTACATTACACAACCAAAGAAGAAGTGCCGTAGACAGAAGCCATGATCCTTACCTTTCCTGGGAATATCTCCTGTAGTTTGTTTGGTCTTCAGAGACAGTGATCTTCTGTAGTGTTGCTCTTCCTCAGTGGCCTTTCGGACCTTCTCACATTTTCTGGGTCCCTATGTGTTGGCCGTTGAGTTTTGCTGTGTTTCTGGTCTTTGAGCTGGAAGAGCAGGTACAGAATCACGGGAAAGCCCTGATCCATCACTTGAACCCAAACAAGAATCTGGGCTAATTTAGGATCATGGGACCACTACATAACGGGCAACTGCAGTGCCTTATGATATGGAGACCATGGAAGCTTTCTTCCCCCTTGTTCTTCCAGCCAGGTCCCCCCAGGTCTCCTCCTCTGGCGCTCAGTAACTTGGAAGAATAATGTCTGATACAATACATGCCCCTGTGTGCAACTACAAGAATCCTAAGAAATGCTCTCAGAGATGCTGGAGGTCACTGTTGATCCTCTGGAAAAGTGACCAGGTAAAGGGAACTCCAGACGGTCTCGTATACACAAAACAAACGTCCGAAAATGTTAGCTAATGGTTGCTGTCACCCCTGAGAAGTTGTTATAGAGCTGTGTGTTCAGACCTTAGAAGACAAGACCCTCATATTTGCAGAATTGAATAGATGAATGGAGAATGATCCACATATTCTATATGTTTTATATGTTTGTTATGGGTTGAATTGTGTCATGATTGTCAGTAAATTGAAAAATACAAATGTTTAAGTTCTAATGTTCAGCATCTTCGAATGTGACTTAATTTGGAAGTCAGGTCATTGCAAATGTAATTGGTTACACTAAGAAGAGGTCATTAGGTGGGCCCAACATGACTGGTGTTCTTATAAAAAAGGAAATTTGGCATACAGAGAGAATGCCATGTGAACTTGAAGATGAGCTAAGCAGAGAGGCCTGGAACAGATTCTCCTTCACAGCCCTCAAAAGGAGGCAAACCTGCCGACACATTGGTCTTGGCCTTTCCAGCTTCCAGATCTGTGAGACAATAAATTTCTGTTGTGTAAGCCACCAAGACTGTGATACTTTGTTATAGCAGCCCTGGAAAACAAATAAAATATTATATGGAGAGGGAAAAAGGAAGGAAAAAATAAGAAAAAATGAAATAAGAAAGTAAACATTTATAGGACATACCAGTCTCATGTCATCTGAGAAAGTATCTACTGCAAGGCAAACATTTAATTCTAATTTTACAGGAAAAAAAAAACAAAAAAAGGCTTAGACTTTACATGAAGTGCCCAAGTTTGCATCATTTGGAAATTGTAGAACCAAAATCCAAACTATTTGCCATATAGCACATCCTATATGAGGAATAAACACTTCTAGTTAACTTCAAAAAAGACCAGGAAACCTGTCCCACAAGAGGAAGGTTTCAATCAGTTCAAGTTATGGATCTTTGGATTCTAAGAAATAGAAACCCACCCTGGTTCAACAGAAAGAATGGTATTGGGCTTCTCCTTGCTTTAGTGACAGTGTCAGGAAAAATTAATGAAACCCAAGGAAGGAAATATCCTTGGGGTCAGCTGAACCTGGAAGGGTAACTGAAGACTCAGAAATGAAGGTCCAGCCATCACCCGCCATCTCTCATGGGTGCATATTTTCTCTCTTCTCAGATTCTGTCCATCATGGCTTTGCTGGTGGCTAGAGTCCAGTGTTGTCCCTAAGATCCCTGCCTCTTCATGTTCATGCTTTTGTGTAATCCCCTCTCCTTGTGTGAGATAATAAACGTGGGAAGTTTTAAGCCACTGAATTTGTGGTGATTTATTATGCCAAAATCTCTGTTTTCAACATCTTCTATTTTCTTGTCTTGAACTTGGTTCTATATAGCTGCTTTGGTACTAATGGCTCAGCTATTAGCTGAGGTGTTAGAACACCTACTGGAGGTTCTAACTTCACTCTGTCACAGTCCCTTTTTTCCCTTTTAAATAGACTTTAATTCTTAGAGCAGTTTTAGGTTTATAGAAAAATTGAGCAGAAAATAATGAGTTCCCATATGTCCCTTCCCCCCGACATGCCCAGCCTCCCCTACCATCAACATCCCACACCAGAGTGATACATTTGTTACAACTGATAACCCACATGACACATCACTATCACTCAAACATCATGGTTTACATGACATCATACATTCTGTGGGTTTTGACAAATGTATAATGAATGACCTGTATTTACCATATAGTGTCATACAGAGTATTTTCACTGCTCTAAAAATCATCTGTGCTTCTTTTATGCATCTTTGTCTCCCACCCTAACCCCCAGAAAACACTGATCTTTTTACAGTCTCCATAGTTGCGCTTTTTCCAAGATGTCATAGAGTTGGAATCATACAGTAGGTAACCTTTCGGCCTGGCTTCTTGCACTTAGTAGTGTGCATTTAAGGCTCCTTCATGTCTCTCCATGGCTTGATAGCTCATTTATTTTCAGTGCTGAATAATATTCTATTGTTTGGATATACCATAGTTTATTTATCAGTTCACTCACTGAAGGCTTCTTGGTTGCTGTTGCTTTCAAGTTTTGGCAATGATGAATAAAGATGACATAAACATCTGTGTGCGCATAAGTGTGGACATAAGTTTTCAGCTCATTTGGGTAAATACCAAGGAGTGTAGGTGCTAGATTGTACGGTAAAAGTATGTTTAGCTCTGTAAGAAACTGTCAAACATCTTCCAAAGTTGCTGTACCATTTTGCATTTCCGCCAGCAGTGAATGAGAGTTCGTGTTCCTCCACACCCTCACCAGCATTGGGTGGTGTCATCAGCATTCTGGATTTGGGCCATTCTAATAGGTGTATAGTCACATCTCATTATTGTTTTAATTTTCAGTTTCGTAAGGACATACGATGTGGATCATCTTTTCATATGCTTGTTTGTAATCTATCTTTGGTGAGGTGTCCAGGTTTTTGCCCATTTTTGAATCTGATTGTTCACTTTCTTATTGTTGAGTTTTCAGAGTTCTTTGTATATTTTGAATAAGAGTTATTTATCAGGTTGTCTTTTGCAAATATTTTCTTTCAGTCTTGGGCTTTTCTTCTCATTCTCTTGACTGTGGTTTCCACAGGGAAGAAGTTTTTTGTTTTTGTTTTTTAACGAAGTCCAGCTTATTAATTTATTGTTTCATGGTGCTGGTGTCGGTGTCTTTGGTGTCTTACCTAAAAAGTCATCACTTATGCCCAAGGTCATCTAGATTTTGTCTTGTTATCCCATAAGAGTCTTATAGTTTTGTATGTATTTATTTATTTATTTTTAAATGTTTATTTATTTTTGAGAGAGGCAGAGTGCGAGCAGGGGAGGGGCAGAGAGAGAGGGAGAGAGAATCTGAAGCAGGCTCTGTGTTGTCAGTGCAAAGCCTGGTGCCGGGCTTGAACTCACAAATCATGGTATCGTGACCTGAGCCAAAGTCGGACACTTAACCAACTGAGCCCACGCAGGCACCCCAGCATTTTATATTTAGATCTATGATTAATTCTGAGTTAATTTTGGTGAAGGGTTTAAGGCCTGTGTCTACGTTTTTGTTTTTGTTTTTTTTTTTCTTTTTTGCATGTGGTTGTCCAGTTGTTCCAGCACCATTTGTTGAGAGGCCATCCATTCTCCATTGTATCACCAGTGCTCCTTTGTCAAAGATTAACTGACTATATTTATATGGGTCTATTTCTGATCTCTTTATTCTGTTCTATTGATCTGCCTAGTTTGCCAATGCAATACTGTCTTGATTACTGTAGCTGTATAGAAATCCTTGATGTTGGATATCGTCACTCCTCTGACCTTGTTCTCTGTCAGTATTGTGTTGGTTATTCTGAGTTTTCCACCCTTTGTGGAGATTTTAGAATAAATTTGCCAATACCTACAAAACAAGTGATTGGGATATCTGTGGGGATTACATTGAATCTATAGATCAAGTTGGGGAAAACTGACATCTTTACAATATTGAGCTTTTCTATCCATGAATATGGAAAATTTCTCCATATATTTAGTTCTTTGATTTTTTTTTTTGTTGGAGTTTTGTGATTTTGTTCAGATAAATCTTGTACACTCAGGCCATGTCATCTGCAAACAAAGGCAGTTTTATTTCTTCCTTCCCCATCTATTACCTTTTAGTACCTTTTTTTCTTATTGCATTAGCCAGGACCGGCATATGATATTGAAAGGGAATGGTGTGAGAGGACATCCTTGCCTTGTTCGTGATCTTAGTGGGAAAACTAGTTTCTCACTAGTAAGTATGATGTTAGCTATAAGATTTTATAGACGTTGTTTCTTCAGTTGAGGAATTTGCCCTCTATTCCCGGTTTTCTGGGAGTTCTTACCATGAATGGGTATTGGATTTTGTTAAATTCTTTTTCTGCATGTATTGATACAACCATGTGATTTATTTTCTTTAGCCTGTCAATATTACGGAATTGATTTTCAAATGTTAAACCAGACTTGTATACTTGGGATAAATCCCACGTTGTCATGGTGTATAATTTTTTTGAAAAGTTGTTAAATTTGATTTGCTAATATTGTGTTGAGGACTTTTGCATCTATGTTCATGGGAGATATATAGTCGTTAGTTTTCTTTTCTTATAAAGTCTTTATTTGGTTTTGTTATTAAGGTGATGCTGGCGTCATAGAATGAGTTAAGAGGCTTCTATATTTCTCTATCTTCTGAAAGAGATTGTAGAGAATTAGTACATTTTCTCTCCGAAATGTTTGGTAGAACTCACCAGTGAACCTATCTGAGCCTGGTTCTTCCTGTTTGGAAGGTTATTTAATTATTGATTCAATGTCTTTAATAGATACGGGCCTTTTCAGATTGTCAGTTTTTCCTTGTGTGAGTTTTGGCAGATTGTGTCTTTTAAGAAATTGGTCCGTTTCATATAGGTTTTCAAATTTGTGGGCATAGAGTTGTTCATAGTATCCCTTTATTATCGTTTTAATGTCCATGTAATCTGTTATGTTCCCTCTTTCATTTCTAATATTAGTAATTTGTGTCTTCTCTATTTTTTTATTTTATTTTTTTTAGTTAGCCTGGCTAGAGAATTATTGATTTTTTTTTTTTTTTGGATCTTTTCAAAGAACCAACCTTCGGTTTCATTACCTTTCTGATTAGTTTCCTCTCTTCAATTTTATTGATTTCTGCTCTAATTTTTATTATTTCTTTTCTTTTGCTTACGTGGATTTACTTTGCTCTTCCTTTTCTGCTTTTCTAAGGTGGAAGCCTAGATGATCAGTTTTAGATCTCTCTTCTTTTCGAAGACATACTTTCAATGCCATAAATTTCCCTCCAGGCACTGCTTTCACTAAATCCCACAGGTTTTGGTAAGTTGTATTTTAATTTTCAAAATATTTAAAAATTTCTCTTGCCGTGTCTTCTTTATGTACAAGCGTGTTGTTTCATGCCAAGTGTTTGAAGATTTTCCAGCTGTCAGCGACCTCCGGTTTTAGTTCCATCATGGTCCAAGAGAAGGCACTGTGGGATTTCCACTCTTTTAAACGTGTCTAATGGCCCCGGATGTAGTTGATGTTGCTGTTGTTGTTGTTGTTGTTGTTGTCGTTCAGCTTTTTACTTGTTGAGATGGAGTTGTGACTTCCAAGCTCCTTACATGTTGGGTTAGAGACCAGAAGTTGAAATTTTATAAGGAAGCATCGTATTGGTTTCTGGCCAGCCAAGCAGTAACATGTTGGGCAGTAATGAGTCTAGCACGTCGTCTAGAACAGCACTTGCTACCCTCAGTTCATACATACCTAGGTAGCATCCAGTCACATAATAAACTTATGAGGAAGAAATTTATAAAAGAGATTTTACAACCTCACAGATCATTGGCAAGTCTACAGAGGAGAGCATGGTATTCGATGACACAGCGAATTTAAGAGCCGTTCAACTCTGTGGGGGTTCCCCAGGTGTTAGTTGTGATGTCTTGGCGTGCTGGTGATATCTGGTAGACAGCGGTAACACCAAGTAGCAATGGGAGATGAACAGGAACGAAATCTTGCAGTCAGTGAGGGCACCAGTTCTGAAATCCTTTCATTCAGTTCAGGTCTGCTGGGTTGGACCTGGGAAGATGATAAATAGGCCGGTGCAGGTGCAATTACCCGGTGGTCAGTTAAAGCAAAAAAACCCTGGGTGAAATAAGTGAGGGACCATCTATTATGTGCGGCACCTGCCAAAGCTATTTTTCTAGGCTAGTTGTACTTTTCTTTTATTCTCCAGAAAACGAATAGAACAATTTGATTTGCAGTCTCCCTGCCTCACTGTGGTCTACACCCACATCACTTCATGCTTGCGTAATTGAAATTGTTTTCCCACGATTGCCCAGCTTTCTCTCTCCCTTCCAATTCATTCTTACCGCAGGAAAATGTATTCCCTAAAATACCCCATTTATCATGTACGCTCCCTTGGTTTTTTGTTTTTTTTTTTTAAATTTTTTTTTTTTCTTCAACGTTCACTTATTTTTGGGACAGAGAGAGACAGAGCATGAACGGGGGAGGGGCAGAGAGAGAGGGAGACACAGAATCGGAAACAGGCTCCAGGCTCTGAGCCATCAGCACAGAGCCCGACGCGGGGCTCGAACTCACGGACCGCGAGATCGTGACCTGGCTGAAGTCGGATGCTTAACCGACTGCGCCACCCAGGCGCCCCAATCGTGTACACTCCCTTTTAAAAAGTTTCCAATGGCCCCCATTACATACAGGACCAAGTATACATGCTCGCCGATATTCCAGATCTTCCAAGTGTTCAGACTAGAGACTTGTCGATAATTTTTTCTCACTCTTCCCTGGCACCCACTTTCACCTCTGGCCATATTGTTGTCCAAATGAGCAAATGCCCTTTTCTGTGTCTGTGTCTTTGCCTGTTCCCTCTCTTTATTCAGGTGGACACTCTCCTCTCTGCCTAAACAACTCTGTTTAATTCCATCGTGGTCCGAGATAAGGTGCTGTGTGATTTCCACTCTCTTAAAGGTGTTATGGTGTGTCTAATGCTTAAGTCCTGCTGAAATCATCTCCTCTGAGAACATGTTTTTTTGACCATTTCAATCCCCAGTGTCTCTGTGAAACAATAAGAAACATACATGTTGGTCTTTACCCCTGTTCGTACACAGAGCTCCTAAAACCCTTGTAAATAGAGGTACTAGGAGAATCTTTTTTTTTCTTTTAAGTGTTTATTTACTTTTGAGAGAGAGAGACAGAGCATGAATGGAGGAGGAGCAGAGAGAGGGGGGCACACAATCCAAAGCAGGCTCCAGGTTCTGAGCTGTCAGCACAGAGTCTGATGCGGGGCTCAAATCCACAAACTGTGAGATCAAGACCTGAGCGAAGTCAGACACTTAATCGACTGAGCCACCCAGGGGCCCTGGAAAATCTTTTGTTCTAATAGTCTTTGACCCTGGTTCCTGGCACAGAGCTCCTAAGACTTTATAATTTCCTGAGTGACAAGAGCGTTTGATACTGAGCATCTAAATCTCTTGGAATTCCCTGGGGGATGGAATGCCTTTTGTTCCAAAGAGTTGACTCTTGATGGGCTCCTGGATGGGGGTTGGTCACCAGAGAACTTTCAGGCCCTCCCTCCATTGTCTAAGAAGGGAGAGGTGCTGGAAATAGAGTTAATAATCAATCATGCCTGCATGAGGGAGCCTCTGTAAAAATCCCAATAGTGTGGAGTTCGGGAAGCTTCCAGGCTATGGAACACATACACATACCAGAAGGGTACTACACCCCAACTCTGCGGGGACAGAAGCTCCTGCATTCGGGACTCTCCCAGACCTGTGTTATCTCTTCATATGGCTGTTCTTCTGTATCTTTTATTATATCCTTTATTGAATAATAAGCTAAGTGTTTTCCTGAGTTCTGTGAGCCATGCTAGCAAATGATTGAATTAATGGAGGGGACGCGAGAATCTCTGATTTGTAACCAGGTTGGATTGAGATCGTGGAAAACCTGGGGACCCATTATCTGTGATTCATGTCTGAAGTGGGGACAGACAGTCTTGTGGGACGGAACCCTTAACCTGTGGGGTCTGCCCCAACTCCCATTAGTGTTAGAATTGAGGTGAAGGGCAGGGCACCCCGCTGATGTTGGAGGATTGTGGGGGGGGGGGGTGGAAAACTCACACGTCTGCCGTCAGAAGCCAAGTGCGGTGGTTGTGTGGGAAGCAGGAAAAACTAGTGTTTTTCTGACACAGTCTCCATTTTCAGCTCCTATATCATTTCTGGACAGTGACATTCGTTTGTCATTCACCACCTTTCACATTCATTTGTTCTGATTTTAAAATCAAATTCAGAACCAAATTCCTTGAGAGCTGCACCCATGCACCACCCTTCTTTGTAATCGTCACAGTAAATATTTGATGAATGAATGACTGCTACAAAACAGCAGTGAATCTGAGTCAAAGGATCATGCCTGGGGTGGTGGGGGGTAGGTGGGAGACAAGGGCAGGGAAACTGAGTTCTGAACCGAGAGACTTTCCTCAGAGTCTGTCCCTGATAAATAGTTCTGTTGGGCGAAGCTCAGCCAGCATTGTTCTTCCTGGCACAAGTTAAATCTCTTTGAGCAAGTGTATCTTAAAATATCGAGTGATAACTTAGACACAATGAAACATACCCTTCCTTTTGTGTAAACTGCCTGCGATCTGCCCTGGGGGCGGGCTGCACTTTATTGAATGAGGTGCTACATTTGATATTGAAGCAGAGTGAAATCCACTGACCTATTTGGAATTGCACTCTGGGCTGGGGCCACCTCCCTTCCCATGATGTCCTGACCACCTGGACTCCGTCCAGGGCCACCTCTCAGCTTTGTTGCTTGCACAGAAGCCCTGTACCGTTGTGGATCCTTTCTAGAACACTGATCAGAGAAAAGCACTTATAATGCACATTGTTTTCATCACTGTTTGCTTAGACCTCAGTTTTTATGTTTCGAGAGGTGGCTGCTTATGTAAAATTTTCACCTCTAGCTATTTGATTGTTTTCTGTTTGAACTGGGAGAAGGAAACAAAACAAAACAAAACAAAACCCTCCTGGTGCTCTGGTTCAGAAAGCTTGGGCCACGTGAAAGGGACTGGAATAGAGAAATTAGCAGAATGGTCATGCCTGTCCCTCTGAACACATCTTTCGGTCACGTATCCTATAATTTTCCTTTAAAATACTTCAGCACAGGGGCGCCTGGGTGGCTCAGTCGGTTGAGCGTCCGACTTCGGCTCAGGTGGTGATCTCACGGTTCGTGGGTTCAAGCCCCGCGTTGGGCTCTGTGCTGACAGCTCGGAGCCTGGAGCCTGCTTGGGATTCTGTGTCTCCCTCTGTGCCCCTCCCCCGCTCACACTCTGTCTCTGTCTCTCTCTCAAAAATAAAGAAATGTAAACAAATTTAAATAAAATACTTGAGCACAGGCGGTGTGGAGGGCTAGTTAGTTTCACTCTGTGTCCTGGGGGAGGTTCACACTTACGGTGTCCTGCAGAGGCCTGTGAATTGTAGCAGTGGAGCCGTTAGCTTGTAAAGATGCCTCGCAGTCGAGCTCCCTCCGCCCCAAATCTTCATGCAGTTTCATCTGCAAATCTCTGCACTGGAGGTTTGTTAATTAGGGTGTTTGGAGAGAACTTTGAGGGAAACAAGCGATGCTCAGCATCCTCGGAACGCGCATGTTGGTTCAACTCTGCCCAGTGCCCTTGCCCTTCCCCGGACAGGAGTGCAGGAGTTTGGAGGCGCCGGCAAGATACGTGTGCACCTTTGGAGTGTTGCCCTTGGCCTAGGGCTCTGCTGCATTTTGTTTCCTGCCTCTTAATTGAGCAGTCTGTGTCCAGATCATGCAAGGTCCTCAAGGAGTACTCAGGGGCTGAGCTTCCGAGAGCAGCCCCTCTCACCTGCTTGCCAGGAAACATCCAGGTGTGCGGCAGAAAGGTGTTTGAAACCTGCCTTCATGGTGACGTGCCATCTGGTGGAGGCAAGGCCATGTGGAAGGGACCCCCTTGCTCTTTCTCGTCTCCAGAGGCCATCAGCATCTGCTGGCAGGATTCAAGTTGAAGTCTAGGTGGGTTGTCAGAACACACGTACGTACAGTTTCCACCTCGTTCGTCTCACTTAAAGAATTCCCTCTTCCGGCACCTGGGTGGCTCAGTCGTGTAAGCCTCTGACTTCTTGATTTTGGCTCAGGTTATGATCTCACGGCTGCATGGGTTCAAGCCCCGCATGCTGGCAGCACAGAGCCTGCTCGGATCCTCTCTACCTCTCCCTGCCCTTCCCCCACTCATGCTGTCTCTGCCTCTCTAAAATAAATAAATAAACTCAAAAAAAAAAAAAAAAAAGACTTCCCTCTTATCCTAGTGCCAAGAACTGAGGATAAGATTAGGTTACTGTGCCACAAAACGAGAGGTACTTTGAGATTCGGGATCCCCCGTCCCCGTGAATGTCTTATTCAATAACCTACTCTCACATTTTCCCATTGGTAATAAAGGATACTGCGATGGTTAATTTTATGTGTCAACTTGACTGGGCTAAGGGATGCCCAGATGGTTGGTAAAACATGATTTCTGGGCGTAGTCTGTGAAGTTGTTTCTTGAATCAGTAAACTGAGTGAAGACCCGCCCCCCCCAACCCCCTCACCAGTGAAGGTGGGCATCACCCAGTCCGTCAGGGGCCCAAGTAAAACGAAAAGGCGGAGGAAGAGCGGATGCTCCAAATACTCTGTCTGTCTCCTTCAGCTGAGACATCCACTTGCTCCTACGCTCTGACACTGGGGCTCCTGGTCCTCGGGCTTTCAGATTCCACCCGCTTTCCTGGTTGCACACGGTGGATTGTGGGACTTCTCAGCCTCCAGACCCTCGTCAGCCAACTCCTATCATCATCCCCTCTTCTATATCTCTGTATAGCCTACTGATTCTGATTCTCTGGAGAACCCTGACTAATACAGATACACATAAGTTGGGGATGTGTATGTTTCATAAATGGTCATTCTAGAGTTTAAAAACAATCAGACAAAAAACCAGGCTAGGAAAATTCGCCTAATTATCCCCAGTTGAGATATGTATTGGTCGTTCAAAACTTAGTGGACAGAGAGGGAGGGAGGCAAACCATAAGAGACTCTTAAATACAGAGAAAAAACTGAGGGGGGGGGAGGGGAAAATGGGGGATGGGCATTGAGGAGGGCGCTTGTTGGGATGAGCACTGGGTGTCATATGGAAGCGATGAACCACGGGAATCGACCCCCAAAACCAAGAGCAGACTTTACACGCTATGTTAGCCGACTTGACAATAACCTATATTTAAAAAAAAAAAAAAAAAAGCTTAGTCCGTAGACACACAGGATGACTGTGAGGGGTGGCAGTCCTACTTGGAATTCTGAAGCAAGTCCTGGTGCAATTAGAAAATACATTGTTATGAAATTCAGAGAATTAATTCGAGTTAGAATCTGAAGCAGTACATTGAAGATAGGTCCTTCGCCCACGTCTCGTCTCCGACTTTTGCGCCTCCATGTCAATCTGAAACAGAAAATGGGTTCCTTAATCTGCAGGCTCCTGGCTATTTCTTTTTTTTAAATTTTTTTTTCAACGTTTATTTATTTTTGGGACAGAGAGAGACAGAGCATGAACGGGGGAGGGGCAGAGAGAGAGGGACACACAGAATCGGAAACAGGCTCCAGGCTCTGAGCCATCAGCCCAGAGCCTGACGCGGGGCTCGAACTCACGGACCGCGAGATCGTGACCTGGCTGAAGTCGGACGCTTAACCGACTGCGCCACCCAGGCGCCCCTGCAGGCTCCTGGCTATTTCATCTTTCTTCCCCTTCAGACCAGTGGCTTCCTTGCTTACATCATCTTCCTGGCAGATTTTGAGCTGCTTGGTCTACTAGAGGGAGGACCCAGGCTGACCAGAGTCCAGTGACTCCTTTCTAATGTCAATTCAGTAAAAAATGAACCCTCCTAAGAATGAGAATGTAGACGCTCCTAAAAGCTGTCTGTGGATGAAGGTCCAATACGTGCCCATGCTGTCATCCCCAGAAAGCTCTGGAACCCGCACACAGCAAATGCCTCTCCGAGCTCGGGCATGGAAATGCACTTTGCATCATAGCAGACAAAATGAGAACGCGTAGGTCTACCTGAAGGGAGCCAAGGTCAACGCCCATGCTTTAGAACTTGGCATTCCCAGAATCACCCAACGGAGATGAACGGTGTATTGCGTCTAATTAATGGCCTCTAGCTCTCCTTTGAAAAGAAGTGAAAAAGCCCCAGATGTGAGACAGCAAGGGTGTGAGAAGTTCTGTGTTCACCATCTATTTTAAGAAACAAAAGTCTTTCTGAAATGCAGCATTTTTAACTCAAGAAGAGATTTTTTTTTAAATAAAGTCTTTTTCTTTTCCTTTAAAGTTTCTAGTAGTTTATTTGGGAAAGTTCTGACTGACTGAGATGATAATTTCAAGACGATCTTGGTGTCAAAAGAAGTGAATACTTGAAGATACCAAAGCGTTACACTTGTGCAGCATTTTAGAACATACGGAGCCCTTGACGGTTCAATCCTCACAATGACCCTTTTGCATAAACAGTATTTCTATTCTATATATGAGTGCCTGGAGGCAAAGAAATTAAATAATTTGCCTAAAGTTACATACACGGTGGTGGATTATTACCTTGAAGCCACCAATCGCGGATCTTTAGAAAAGACCACAGTAGCTCCCTTTGAAGAATTAGCTGAAGGAAAAATTGAAACCATTCTTAGCCCCCTTTCCTGGTGTTCCGGAAATTCAATAATGCGGATGTTTTCACTGTAAAATGAGTAAATGCTAAGGCTCTCTAAGAGATCTGTCTTTTCAGAGAAAGACAAATGCCATATGAATTCACTCATATGCGGAATCTAAAAACAAAACAAATGAACAAACAAATTTTTAAAAAAGCAGAAACAGACCCATAAATGCAGGGAACAAACTGATGGTTGCCGGAGGGGAGGGGATGGGGGGATGGGCAAAATGGGTGAAGGGGAGTGGGAGATAAGGGTTTCCAGTTATGGAAGGAATAAGTCACAGGGATGAAAGGCACAGCGTGAGGAATATAGTCGATGGTATTCTAATTGCTTCGTATGGCGAGCACAGCGTAACACACAGAGCTGTCCTACACCTAAAACGAATGTAGCATTTTGTGTGTCAACTAGACTTCAATAAGAGGGGGGCGGGGAGGGGGGGAGAGAGAGACCTGTGTCCACACTCTTTTTCTGGATCATTTCTTGGGGATCAGAGCCAAGCTGTGGTCTCCCTTCGTTGACTTGTTACCATGCACACGGTAGGCACAGAAACAGATGCATTTGGCAAGCCCTTCTGCGTTCACGGAATTGAGTTCGTTGTTTAAATATATACAAAACAGGGGCTCCCGGTTGAGTGTCCGACTTTGGTTCAGGTCACGATCTCACGGTCCGTGGGATCGAGCCCCGCGTCGGGCTCTGTGCTGACGGCTCCGAGCCTGGAGCCTCGTTCGGATTCTGTGTCTTCCTCTCTCTCTGCCCCTCCCCAGCTGGTGTTCTGTCTCTCCCTCTCTCAAAAATAAATAAACTCCAGTTTTTGTTTTTTAAATATACAAAACAATTAGCAAATGTAGAAAATGAGGTCCTTGCCTTCAGAGTGTTTAAAAGATCAGCTTGAAGTACTTAGACCTAGAATAGATTGCCAGAAACGTCATGGCAAGCTGACAAGAGTCTAGCATAATTTCTTTAGCTCTTGTTTTCTGGGAGTAAAGGAAGATGTTAGATAAGGAAGACTTTCTGTATAAGGAGGTGGCTGAAAGGAATGCTAGATTTGGGGCTAGAGAAGGGAGGGCAAGTAACATCAAAGGACTTGGAGAGGTGCTACCAGTTTGGAGAATAATAATGGATATGTTTTTTAAGCTGACTTAAGCCAGTTAGGGTTTTCTTTTGGGGCGGGGGCCCGGGTAGATAATGTAGCCTTCTAAGGGCTAAAGGTGGCTGGAGGTTAGCTGTTCTCTTAACACCTAATGAAGGTTCTAATGTATGTGGGTCTCAGGCTAGATGCTTCCAGATCTTGTGTGTCTTTTGCCAGACAAATGCCTATTAGGAAGAGATCCAAGATCCAACCTGTTGTGTAAGATCCATGAAATCTCACTTCCCTGTGCCTTAGGTGTCCCGGTATAACTAGAGAAAGCGACAACAACTTGTCAGAGGCAGGCTTCACCTTTGCAATCGCCTCTGACAGCCCCAAACACCCCCCCAACCCCACCCCCACCCCTCCCCAGCTGGTGGCCAGACCCAGGATACTGCGGGACTCAGTCCTTACCCTATTCCTAAGGTGGCGGGGCGGCCATCACAGATCACTCTGGATTCGTATATTCTCTGTAAGAATGGGAATATTTCTGAAATATTATCGCCAGTGCACATACCCTGAAGACCTTTAACTTAACCCAAGAGAACCTATTTCTGACATTCGTCATGGAAGTTCCAGAGGCCACCATTTTTGCCAATAAAGACCCACTGTTTACACTGAGATGCACAATGTAGGTCGGTGATTGAGAGCCAGGCAACAGACACCCTGTAGCAGTCCTGCTGGAGAACTGGCTTCCGGACTGGACCTCTATCAGACCACCACTGGACTCTCCAGTTTTTATTAGGGCAACTGATGCCGCTAGAGTTGGAATTTGAATGAACCGGCCCATCCACAGTATTACACTGTCTCTGATATTTCTAGGAGCATTCCAGACGGTGTGATAAAGCGTTGGTAGCCGGGTCAGCCCTGTTCTGGAATGCCTGGAAGGGCAGATGGCATATATTGGGTTTGCAAGAGAACAGGTCTCCAACAGTTAGTGTTCACCTCCAAGGGTTTTGGGGGGGAAAGCAATCTGAGTTGACCGTGGCACTGATTCCAAAGAAAACGTTGCCTTTTGCATGCAGGCTTTTGGAGGCAGTGCTCTTCAAGCAAGCAGCCAGACTGCCCTCTGCCTGGCGGACCCGCAGCGATGCGCGTGGACCGCAGCCTCTTATGTCACCGTGGGGGGTGTTGACTTTCAAAGGCTATGGCGGTGCCTTCATCTTGTGCCATTTCCTCTGAAACAGAAGTTATTTTCTCTCACAACTGTGCATCCCATTTCTAATAGCTTATTGATCAAAGCCAGGGCTACTTTCGGAGCAGAGAGGAAACCAGGAATCTCTTCCCTGTGAGTTAGTTTTCCACCGGAAGGTGCTCGTTTTGCAGTCCTAGCTCTTCCTCACGAGCCCTTGTGCAGTTACGCCCACCCCTCCCCGCCCCTTGCACTGGATCCACGTGTAAGCACGAGAAAGTCAAAGTCAAAGTCAAGGTGTGGAGCGAGGGGTGCCCGGGTGGCTTAGTCGGTTGAGCGCCTGACTCTTGATTTCGGCCCAGGTCACGATCTCACGGTGTGTGGGTTTGAGCCCCGCATCGGGCTCCACACTGACTGTGCGGCATTCTCTCTCTCTCCCTCTCTCCCTCTCTCTCTGCCCCTCCCCCCTTTCTCTCTCTCAAAATAAATAAATAAACTTAAAAAAAGAAGGGGTTTGGAGCGGGCAGAATTTGTTCTTGGGCTCCTCAGTCTCAACTGTACTGCTGCTCATGAAGAAGTGTCCCCACCATTCTGTGGCCTTCTTTATGATGTTAGCTGTTTATGCGGACCGCTTTTAGGCATTCATGTTACACATTTCAGGAAAATGTGGAACCTCATGCAGCAAGCCGGAAAGCTTTATTCTCATGCTTTTGGGTGGCAGTCAGCATAAGGCAACTTTGCTTTACATCTTGGCCCAACAGAACCACACCAAGGAACCTGCTGGGAAATGGTGTCACCTACAAGGGGGTCCCCTGGCATGCGGGCTGACGACATCACTTTGGGGGTCTGCGTTGTCCAGCAACTCCGTTCCTGGTCCGCCTTAGGATCTCCACGCGACCAGAGTGGAATTAGGTTAACTTACCTGTCCTTGTCTGCTGGGGCTGCCGTAACCAAATACCGCAGATCGGGTGGCTTGGAAGCCGGTTTATTTCCTCCCAATACTGGAGCCTAGGGGTCTAGGACTAAGGTTTGGTTTGTTTGCTTCCGGGTCTCTCCCTGCGGTTGGCCGATGCTGCCTTCTCCTCATGTCCTCACACAGCCTCCTCCTGTGTGTGTATTCCCTTCGTCTCTTCTTGTGTATCCATCTTTCCTCTTCCTAGAAGGACACCCGATTGTATTAGGGCCCTCGCTGTAGACCCCACTGTAATTTAATTACCTCTTTAAAGGTCTTATCTCCAAGTACAGTCATTCTGAGGTTATGGGGGTTAGGGTGTCAACCTATGAATTTGGGGAAGGGAAACAATATCCCGCCCATAATGCCTACAGATATTAGTACAGGTATCAGTAATGACTATGCTCACTTCCTTCCAGCAACTTGGAGCTATCTTATCACTTTCTGTTAAACCTCAAAGCTCCGTAAGTGCTTGAAGGCTATGCAAGGGGTGGCATGTCACAGGCACTCTTCTCAGACCCATCTGATCTTCGACCTGCAAGCAGCTTTTAAAGACACAGATTCACGGGACCCTCCTTCCCTCCCTCCAGGAGTCTAATGCAGTAGACAGGCCTTAGGGATCTACACTGTCTTTATGAAATAGAAAAGTCCCTTAGGGCACAGAGGTACAAATAGGAAGATGCGTTTGTCCAGAAGTCCCTTCTGGGGAGGGGCCGGAAACCAGAGTGGGAAGAGAATGGTATAATTGTTACACACCTGATGCTGTTCGGATTTCTTCTTATGTGTGTTTTTACTTTTTCAATAAGTACATACTAATTTAGGGGCACCTGGGTCGCTCAGTCGGTTAAGTGTCCAACTTTGGCACAGGTCATGATCTCACAGTTTGTGGGCTTGAGCCCCGCATCAGGCTCTGTGCCAACAGCTCAGAGCCTGGAGCCTGCTTTGGATTTTGTGTCTCTGTCTCTCTCTGCCCCTCTGCTGTCACTTTGTGTCTCTGTCTCTGTCTCTCTCTCTCTGTCAAAAATAAACATTAAAAAATTTTAAAAACTTCAAGAAGTATTTGCTAATTTAAAATAAAGACCTTTTTTTTTTTTTTTCAAGTGGATCTTTTGAGAAATCAAACTGGAAAGCCATGGCTGGATTAACCTTGGGGTCTAGAAGCTTACAGTTAAAGATCAACACCCATCTGAATTGCAGAGCTTGGAGATGTGGCCTCTGCCGGGTTTGGGCGGAGGCAGGACAGATGGACAGACTCACAGAAAAAAGCACAGGTTGCTCAGGTGACCTATGAGATTTTGGACAGAGGAAAGCATAAAATGGAAAGCCAGGCCAACCAAGGCATCACCATATTTGCAGTGGAAGGCAGGAGGCAGGACCTGCCAAGACCCCTGAGACACAAGGCTCAGTGGTTCTTATGCTGGTTGCACAGAAGAATTATTCGTGAACCTTCCAGGAAGCCTGGTGGATTTCACTGGGGTACAGTTGCAAACATTAGCAGTTTATTTATTAGTGTTTAACATTTAGATTCATGTTAATTAACATATGGTGCAGTATTGGTTTGGGGACTAGAGTTCAGTGATTCATCGCTTACGTATAACACCCAGTGCTCATCCCAACAAGGGCCCTTCTCATCACCCATCACCCATTTAGGCCCCCCCCCCCCCCCCCCCCCCCCCCGGCAACCTTCAGTTTGTTCTCTGTATTTAAGAGTCTCTTATGGTTTTCCTCCCTCTCTGTTTTTATCTTATTTTCTCTTCCCTTCTCTTGTGCTCATCTGTTCTGTTTCTTAAATTCCACATATGAGTGAAATTGTATGATATTTGTCTTTCTCTGACTGATTTATTTCACGTAGCATAATACCCTCTAGTTCCATCCACGTTGTTGCAAATGGCAAGATTTCATTCTTTTTGATTGCCGAGTAATATTCCATTGTATATATACACCACATCTTCTTTATCCACTCATCAACTGATGGACATTGGGCTCTTTCTATAATTTAGCTATTGTTGATAGAACTACTATAAACATTGGAGTGCAGGTGCCCCTTTGAATCAGTATTTTTGTATTCTCTGGATAAATACCTAGTAGTGCAATTGCTGCATCGTAGGGTAGATCTATTTTTAATTTTTTGAGGAACCTTCACACTATTTTCCAGAGTGGCTGCACCAGTTTGCATTCCCACCAACAGTACAAAAGGGTTCCCCTTTCTCCACATCCTCTCCAACATCTGTTGTTTCCTGAGTTGTTCATTTTTGTCATTCTGATGGGTGTGAGGTGGTATCTCATTGTGGTTTTGATTTGCGTTTCCCCAATGATGAATGACGTAAAGCATCTTTTCATGTGTCTGTTAGCCATCTGGATGTCTTCTTTGGAAAAGTGTCTGTTCATGTCTTCTGCTGCACAGTGAAGGAAACAATCAACAAAACTAAAAGGCAACAGACAGAATGAGAAAAGATACTGGACAATGAATATGGGATCAAGAGTTAGTATGCAAAGTCTATAAAGAACTTATCAAACTCAACACCCCAAAAACAAATAATTAAGAAATGGGCAGAAGGGTTAGCAGTTTCTAAAGGCTGCCCAGGTGATCTGATGTGGGGACACGGCCTTGACTGGAGCACGATCAGTGGTCATGTCTACCTTGCACGCTCCTGGGATTGACCACAGGACAAATCAATTCAGAGCTCCACGATCAGTTTATTCCTTATCAATGAAGCAATAAGGAAATAGAAGTGGGCCTTAGTCTTCTGGAGAAGATCTGTCTCCTTGAGTGTAAGACTCTTGTACCTGGCCCAAAGCCAGCTTCCGCTGTCCCAGCCAGCCAGAGGGGAGGTTCCGAAGGAAACAATGGGCAGAGAAGATGCTTTTCCCCAGGAAATTTTAGATATGGGGTGATGGGGTGCCAAAGGTGGGGAATCAAGGAGAGGACGTGTAGTGATATATCTAGCCTAGAACATTGGTCATCAATCTCTCCTGTATGTTGGCATCTCTGGGCTTTAAGCACTACTCTTACCTGGGTTTCTCCCTGAGAGGGATATATATGGTACAGGGCTCATCCCGGGCACCAGCGTTTTCTGAACTTCCCCAAGTGATTCCAATACGAAGGGGAGTGTTAGAACTGCTGGCTCATCAATGACGTAGTTGGAAAAGAAGGAATGGAAAGAAAAACACCGCAATGTCCAGGAATTGTTGCAGGAAGAGGTCTCCAAAGCTTGAGAAACAAGCAATAAGGTCGTTGGGCTACGAGGTGTGAGGAAGGATCCATTAGATTCCTCAGCACATTTGAAGTTCATTTCACATTTCAGAGACTGAGCTCAGATCAGGATGTCTTCCACAGCCTGCTTATAGGGTGGCCCTCCTTTTTTATTTATTTGTTTATTTATTTATTTTGAAAGAGAGAGAGAGAGGGGGGGGGGGGGAGGGAGAGAGGTAGAGAAAGAGCATCCCAAGTAGGCTCCACACTGTCAGCACAGAGCCCAGCACGAGGCTCAATCTCACAAACCGTGAAATCATGACCTGAGCCCAAATCAAGAGTCAGATGTTCAACTGACTGAGCCACCAGGCGCCCTTTGAGCTTTGAAACTAAAGCCAAAGGTTGGCTGCGTCAGAGAAGGTAAGATAGAGCAGAGGAAGAAAAATCCTGAAATCTGCCTATTCTGGGTCAGAGGATTGTGGGGAGAGGTATTGACAGAGGGCAGAGAAGGGGGAGTGTGCTGGCACCCCACGGATTCTGGCCGAGTGGGGATAATCCGAATATATAACAACCAGCACAGAACCCGGGTCTGGGGGAGGAGATGTGGGACATTGGAAGACTTGGCGTCCAGGTGTCCTCTCATATTGTAACGACTGGTCCCGCTGTACTCCGTGCTGGTTGAGGTGTGAGCCCTGGTCTCATACCTGTTCTCTGAGTGTCTGTCCGCAGAGAAGGGCTTGCCGGGTGAGACAAGGCACCGACACTGTCAGCTTCTGGAAGCAAAGCACCCACGTAGAGACAAGTACACTCAGTGGGTTAACACAGTCTAGGAGAGGCAGGTCCGAGCACAGCACAGTCCTCTCCAGCCGCCTTCGGGGCCCATACCTGTAGGTGGGACCCGATGTATTCGCATGCCCCTGGCCCCAAAGAGCTTTGTTGATACGGGTTATATCTAGGAAAGTTTACTGTATTCGAAATTAATTTTTAAAAAATATTTATTGGGGCGCCTGGGTGGCGCAGTCGGTTAAGCGTCCGACTTCAGCCAGGTCACGATCTCGCGGTCCGTGAGTTTGAGCCCCGCGTCGGGCTCTGGGCTGATGGCTCAGAGCCTGGAGCCTGTTTCCGATTCTGTGTCTCCCTCTCTCTCTGCCCCTCGCCCGTTCATGCTCTGTCTCTCTCTGTCCCAAAAATAAATAAACGTTGAAAAAAAAAATAAAAAAAAATTTATTTAATGATTTATTAAAGGCAACAATTATAAATCTACTACATGGCAATATAAATAACATAATTCTATGAAGAGTGTTAGGATTCTCCAAAACAAAAATATTTGGTGAGAGACTGGCATGGGTTTACTTTCATGTTTGCCTATCTCTTTAATGGAAGTTAGCTACATTCTCCTATATGCTGCTGTATCCAGCCTTGCCTATATGTGGTTTTCTAGATACATACGTGGCTGTTAAGGAGAATATTTAATGGGTTTTTTTCCTCAGATAATTGTGGATATTCTTCTTTGATATTGCATAAAAAACGCCACTGCAGATTAGTGGAGAATAAGATTTAAGAAGCCACATAATGACTTAATATTATTACAGAAATAGCTCCGTCGAGGTTTGAGAGGGTCATAGGACCTCAAGGAGGCCCCAGATGGCACTGGATTTGGGGGGGCAGCAGAAGGGAGCCCGTGAAAGAGGGTGGGTTCCAAGAGAACCTTGCATAATCAACTGTGGTTTTACGTCCACGTTTCTTCGCTGTGTGTACCTCTTTATCTTGTTTGCAGAATCCTTTGTTAAGGCTAATATGCGGGTATAAGTAGGTCACAGTGGCCTTTAAAACCAGAGCCGGGCAATTTCAGCAGGTCAGTAATTTAAACTTTGAATTGTTAAAAGAAAAAAAAAAAAACCACTAAAGCAAGGCCAAGTAAAAATGATTCTTTTACATGGATGCTCACATGTTTAAAGTGGTAGTTTTTATAGACCTCCAGTCTTGCTGATTCTGAACATTTTTTTCTTTATGTCGCTTTTCAGAGAACAGATCAGAGTCTCAAATTATGCTTGTAAGCTAGGCTGTGCAATATTCGTTATTATTTTAGGATGGCGAAGTGAGCCATGGAAGGATGCACGTGGTGGGCTTCGGAGGCTGGGGTGGAGGTCGTGCTGCAGGCCAGTGGTAGCTACCAGCGGATTAAACCACAAGAACACACGTAGGGAATACACAGAAAGGGCCACGTGCTTAGATGTTGCTGGGGTGGAGTTCCTTAAGGGCCAGGCAGACTAGGTCTTGGGGTGAACTGGGAGTTAAGTCTTGTAACAGGCAAGGATGAGGTTATGGGCAAGTGTGGGGATAAAGCGCCTGAGTTGGGGTTATGGTAGATTAGGAGTTGGTGCCCTTAACCACCACGTAGTGTCTTTTGTGAGAGAAGCGTCTCCTGATTTCTTTTTCTCTTGCCACCTTCATTTCCACGGCAGATATTCCCAACTCAATTTAGCCATTAAATTGGGGGATTTCTGATGCGTGGATCGTGGGTCCCTTTTTCTTTCTACCTTGTGCTTAATCCTTAGGGTGTGTTCTTTGTGGGTGTCCACGACTTCATTATGGCTTAAATCCGGTTGTCTTACAAATTTATGTCTTTAGCTCTGACTTTTCTCTGACTTTGATATTGAACAGCCTACTTGATGTTATTTTTCCTGGAATAGCTCAAATATACCTTCTGCCTCACTTGTCTGAAAGCAGACTCAGGCTTCTCCATCAAGCCTGGTCCTCTTCCTGTCTTACAGATTTCCATGAACGTCACCACTGACGGTTTCTATTAGAGACTTCGGAGCCCTCCGTGGCCCTCTCGCTCACTCCGCCTATGCCGAATCCCCTCGCCAGTTCTGAGGACCCCGTGTCTGCTTCTCTCAGACTCCACACCTCCTCCAGGCCTGCCCGGGATGCCATCCCCTCTTGGGACTTCTGCACCTGCCTCTGAACACCTCTTAGCATCCACTGTTGCCCCAACACAGCCTGCCCCACACAATAAGGTCAGAATCACCCTCCGAAAATGCAAAGATGTGAATCTGGTTAGGCAGTCTGCCCTCACGATAAAAAACAGTGACCCCCCAAAACCTACTGTGAGGATTTATTTCAAACTGTAAGCTCAGTGGCTTAACTCCAAATGGAAATCCCGCTTTTTTGGTGGAGCGTAGGCCTCGGACTGGGTTTGGGTCTTTGACCTGTGGCTGGCTGCCCGGAGTCTCCCCCCGTGCATGTAGGGTCCAGGCTCAGCCAGACCTGCGGGAAGGGCTTGTGCACAGAACTTGGGGCTTTCCTTCTCAGATATCACCCTTTGCTTCCTAGCTCCTGTGGCTGCCCCATCTATGCCTCTCCATCTTCAATCCATGAAGACTGCAAATTTTCTTCTGCTCCCACATGGCCTCCACTGGGCTCTGCCCTCAGAGTAAAAGAAAAACACAAGGAGACCCACCAGATCCTTTCCTTTTTTTTTAATATCAACACCCACCCTCCAGTGAGTGTCTGCCTGCTTTAGTCCCTCTCCAGGCCTCAGGCAGTTGCTTATTATATCCGGTCCTGGGTTTGGAGGGTTTTTTTTGTTTTGTTTTGTTTTGTTTTGTTTTTTGTTGTTTGTTTTTTTACAGCTTAAGGGACTTTTTTATAGTTTGTGGGATGGTTGGTCCGTTAGGAGCTACTGAGCCATTATTGGAAGTGCAAACTGAAATTTCAGATTCTCGAGCTGGCCTTCAAGCTCATGCACAGCCTGTCTTTTACTGGCTCCTGCGTATTCATCCCAGAAATGCTCCCCCAATGCTCTTTGTTTTCATCCCACTCGCCTCTTGTCGCTTCCTCAAAGGTGCCACCCTCCTTCTGCCATCTTGGCATTGTCCGTGCCTTCTTTCCCGTCAGCCTGAGTGCGCCCTTCCGTTCCTCACCTGGCCTCACCTCCACGCGGTTGGAGACGGAAGCTTTTCACTTGGAGAAGTCAGATGTGGCCAGCAAAGGCTCCTTGTCTCCCCTTAGGTCATCCCCCTGTTGTGTATTCCGTGAGCACCCTGGACATTTGCTTTGTAGCACTTACTCACTTGGCGTTCATCTCCAGAACTCTGATTCATCGCCATTCCCCCAGTGGGGCTAGTGAGATCTGGGGCCATTTTCTCACCACTGTGTACAATACCAGGCGTACCCCACAAAATGCTCCCCGAGCAATCTACATGTTTTATACATAGGCTCTCTACGCATGCATTATGGATGGATTACACTTTTTTTATCCTTTAACTTTTTATTAGTAATGCACATGCCACCATTACAGTGTTACGTTGTTCTGTATTTGTCTATACGTTTACCCTTACCGGAGAGACTCACACTTTCCTGTGCCTTCCTGCTGCTGCTTAGCTTGATTTGGTTTCAATCTGAAGAACTTCCTTCATCGTTTCGAGTGTGGGAAAACTCCCTGAGGTTTTGTTTCTCTGGAAAGGACATTCTCTTCATTAAAAAAATTTTTGTTAATGTTTACTTATTTTTGAGAGAGAGAGAGAGAGAGAGAGAGAGAGAGAGAGAGAGAGCATGAGTCAGGGAGGAGAAGAGAGAGAGGGAGACACAGAACCTGAGGCAGGCTCCAGGCCCCAAGCTGTCAGCCTGACACGGGGCTCGAACCCGTGAGCCATAAGATCATGACCTATGGGAAGGCTAGGCAGGGAGACAGGGGCACAGGAGCAGGAAGGGTGGTCTAGGTGGAGAGAAGTCCTGGGGGGACTGGGAGGTCCCGGTGGGGCTGGAGAGTGGGAGAGACTCGGTGTTATGGGTCAGGCCTGTGATTCTTGCTGGACAGCCCGCCTTTGGTCTAAGCCCCAGCTGTGCCGATCTACTTATGACTGGCCCGCTGCCCAGGGCAATGTCCGCCCTCCAGCCTCTGCCCGTGGTCCTGGCCGTGTTGCTTGGGTTCTCACCCCTTTCCCGGAGTACTCATCCTTAGCTTTCGAGATTCTGCTCAAAATTCCATCTGTTGCCTTTTCTTTTCAGGCAGACTGACCCCTTTCTTTTTTATGCCTGTGTTGTATCCACACATAATCCCATTTTTCTAGTTAACGCCTAATATAGCTGATTGCAATGGCTTCTTTTCAGGTTTTCCCCTGCTGGACTGTAAACTCCTCCGGATAGCTTCATGTTTTAGTCAGCCTTGGCCCCTACTACCAGCTCAATGGCAAGCACGCAGTAAAGGTTGCAGAGATGGTTATGGTTGGATCACATGAATAAATGAGGGACAGATGGTCAGGTGCGGCTCAGGTGGTTGGAACACCACCTTGGATGTGCAGAGCGCGGGGAAGTCTCGCGTGACAAATGGTAAGGATGACAGACCATCGTGTCGATAATCAAAGGCCAGTGGAGTGAACGTGGTAACGGAGGTAGGAGAAAAAGGATTTGAATTTCTCTGTGGTCAGAGTGCTGAAGAAGCAGGGAAAGACCGGATGGGATTTGTGGAGAGATAAAGTGTGAGGCACGTTTGGAAATCATTGGAAATCTTTGGAGTGGAACGGAAGACTCATATTCAGCGACTTTGCGCTAATATGGTCATGTAGGTTGTTAATATGAGCTAGTTGCATACTAACAGGCAGTAGATACGGTAAAGAATAAGTGTAATTGATATCTGTGCACGTGGTGTAATGAAGTTACCACGCAGTGAAAATCAAAGCGATGGCTGGGCACAGACCGTAGACGCTCTCCAATCCTGCTGATCTGGTGTAAATCAGTCCCGTTACTTTGGAAGACACTTTGGCAACATCTGTTCAAGTGAACACACACGTATTTTATGCCCCAGGAATTTTACTCCCAACAGTGATGTGTGCACGTGTGCACCAAGGGACGTGCATGAGAATGTTCCCAGTGGTGTTAGTCGTAATGTTCCCATAAACTTGGAGCAACCCAAGTGTCCATCAATAATAGAGTGGGTACGTTTTGGTAAATCCATGCAGTGGACTTCTGTAAAGTCGTGAGGACTGGTGAAATACCTCAGCATGAGACAACATGGGTTGATCTCACAAACGATGTGGAAAGAAGGAAGCCAGATAGAAAAGAATATCGTGCTGGGAGATTACCCATTTATATGGAGCATAAGAGCAAGGAAAACTTGCGTGGTGTTAAAGGCAACAAGTTACATTTGGAGGGAAGATGGGGGGAAGTAACTGGGAGGAGGCTCGAAGGGGCTTCTGGAACTTGGACGCGTTCCATTTCTTGACGTAGGTGATGGTTACGTGGATGTTTTACCTTTTGATAACTCGTTGAAATATACACATAGGCTGTGTAAGGTCTTCATCTGTGTGTTAAACTGCAATAAAAGACCTTATTTTTAAAATCTAAATAATATTTTATATTTTAGTAAGAAGACATGTACCGTTCTCCGCTTTCTTAATATCATCATTTCTCTGTGAGGAACCAGTTTTTTGATGCTGTTCATAATTTTATTGACTTTTCTTCCCCATAATCTTTTTCCTTATTCATTTGCAAGTGGGTTTTCAAGTGACTACTTTGATCATTCGAATCTGCGTTTTATATTTTATATGCAGTTATCACACAAATGCTTTCCTTCCTTCAAAGGTTAATTTGCTGCAATGTCTTCCTTCTCCCACCACCAGCTTTTCTGACTCAGTAGTACATGTTCTCCAACATTAATTTTCAGTGGATAAACTTATTCTTTTTCTCTTAAAGGATAAATTTACATTTTAATTGAATGCTGGTATAAAACAATTGATAAAACTACACCTTCTCAAACTTTAGCTTTTCTTCCCCCTCTGACTTAGACCATTCTAGTTCAATTTCTTAAAACATCCAGACCTAACACCACCACATAACTGAAAAATGTTTGATCAGAGTCAATTAGAGCAGTGTTGCAGAAACAGAGCTGTGGTATATTATAGCGAGAGATTGGATTCTATTACACTAAATAATTTGTGTTGCGCCTACAGTGATATCTACATAAAGCAAATGAAAAGAATTAATATTCTCTCTAGTTAGCCAAGTCAGCAGCCTTTGAATTTCAAAGTGATCACAAATCTTGTATTTTTAACCAAATGGCTGTGCTTATATTTAACTTTCCTTTAAATTTTTTTCAACGTTTTTATTTATTTTTGGGACAGAGAGAGACAGAGCATGAACGGGGGAGGGGCAGAGAGAGAGGGAGACACAGAATCGGAAACAGGCTCCAGGCTCTGAGCCATCAGCCCAGAGCCTGACGCGGGGCTCGAACTCACGGACCGC